>NW_027442772.1:0-329311 GCF_048569485.1 Anomaloglossus baeobatrachus
ATCACATTTTTCTCCAAAACTATAACAGATGCAAGCTTGTCCTGTTTGGTGGAGATAATATTTAATAAAATAAGTAGAAATCTACTAAAAGTTTTGTTTGTTTATATTGCCATCCTGAGATAATCGTCTCCATGCTCCAAATCCATTTTAAACCATTTCAAAGGCATTTTGCGCATAAATGAAATGATCACATTTTTCTCCAAAACTATAACACATGCAAGCTTGTCCTGTTTGGTGGAGATGATATTTGGTAAAATAAGTAGAAATCCACTAAAAGTTTTGTTTGGTTATCTTGCAATCCCGAGATAATCGTCTCCATGCTCCAAATCTATTTTAAAGCCATTTCAAAGGCATTGTGCGCATAAATGAAATGATCACATTTTTCTCCAAAACTATAACAGATGCAAGCTTGTCCTGTTTGGTGGGGATAATATTTAAAAAATAAGTAGAAATCCACTAAAAGTTTTGTTTGGTTATCTTGCAATCCCGAGATAATCGTCTCCATGCTCCAAATCCATTTTAAAGCCATTTTTAAGGCATTTCGCGCATAAATGAAATGATCACATTTTTCTCCAAAACTATAACAGATGGAAGCTCGTCCTGTTTGGAGGGGATAATATTTAATAAAATAAGTAGAAATCCACTAAAAGTTTTGTTTGGTTATCTTGCAATCCCGAGATAATCGTCTCCATGCTTCAAATCCATTTAAAAGCCATTTTGAAGGCATTTCACGCATAAATGAAATGATCACATTTTTCTTCAAAACTAAAACAGATGCAAGCTTGTCCTGTTTGGAAGAGATGATATTTAATAAAATATGTAGAAATCCACTAAAAGTTTTGTTTGGTTATCTTGCAATCCCGAGATAATCGTCTCCATGCTTCAAAACTATTTTAAAGCCATTTTTAAGGCATTTCGCGCATACATGAAATGATCACATTTTTCTCCAAAACTATAACAGATGCAAGCTTGTCCTGTTTGGTGGAGATAATATTTAATAAAATAAGTAGAAACCTACTAAAAGTTTCGTTTGTTTATATTGCAATCCTGAGATAATCGTCTCCATGCTCCAAATCCATTTTAAAGCCATTTCAAAGGCATTTCGCGCATAAATGAAATGATCACATTTTTCTCCAAAACTATAACAGATGCAAGCTTGTCCTGTTTGGTGGAGATGATATTTCATAAAATAAGTAGAAATCCACTAAAAGTTTTGTTTGGTTATCTTGCAATCCCGAGATAATCGTCTCCATGCTCCAAACCCTTTTTAAAGCCATTTTTAAGGCATTTCGCGCATAAATGAAATGATCACATTTTTCTCCAAAACTATAACAGATGCAAGCTTGTCCTGTTTGGTGGGGATAATATTTAATAAAATAAGTAGAAATCCACTAAAAGTTTTGTTTGGTTATCTTGCAATCCCAAGATAATCGTCTCCATGCTCCAAATCCATTTTAAAGCCATTTTTAAGGCATTTCGCGCATAAATGAAATGATCACATTTTTCTCCAAAACTATAACAGATGCAAGCTTGTCCTGTTTGGTGGAGATAATATTTAATAAAATAAGTAGAAATCTACTAAAAGTTTCGTTTGTTTATATTGCCATCCTGAGATAATCGTCTCCTTGCTCCAAATCCATTTTAAAGCCATTTCAAAGGCATTTTGCGCATAAATGAAATGATCACATTTTTCTCCAAAACTATAACACATGCAAGCTTGTCCTGTTTGGTGGAGATGATATTTGGTAAAATAAGTAGAAATCCACTAAAAGTTTTGTTTGGTTATCTTGCAATCCCGAGATAATCGTCTCCATGCTCCAAATCTATTTTAAAGCCATTTCAAAGGCATTGTGCGCATAAATGAAATGATCACATTTTTCTCCAAAACTATAACAGATGCAAGCTTGTCCTGTTTGGAGGGGATGATATTTAATAAAATTATTAGAAATCCACTAAAAGTTTTGTTTGGTTATCTTGCAATCCCGAGATAATCGTCTCCATGCTTCAAAACCATTTTAAAGCCATTTTTAAGGCATTTCGCGCATAAATGAAATGATCACATTTTTCTCCAAAACTTTAACAGATGCAAGCTTGTCCTGTTTGGTGGAGATAATATTTAATAAAATAAGTAGAAACCTACTAAAAGTTTCGTTTGTTTATATTGCAATCCTGAGATAATCGTCTCCATGCTCCAAATCCATTTTAAAGCCATTTCAAAGGCATTTCGCGCATAAATGAAATGATCACATTTTTCTCCAAAACTATAACACATGCAAGCTTGTCCTGTTTGGTGGAGATGATATTTAATAAAATAAGTAGAAATCCATTAAAAGTTTTATTTGGTTATCTTGCAATCCCAAGATAATCGTTTCCATGCTCCAAATCCATTTTAAAGCCATTTTTAAGGCATTTCGCGCATAAATGAAATGATCACATTTTTCTCCAAAACTATAACAGATGCAAGCTTGTCCTGTTTGGAGGGGATGATATTTAATAAAATAATTAGAAATCCACTAAAAGTTGTGTTTGGTTATCTTGCAATCCCGAGATAATCGTCTCCATGCTTCAAAACCATTTTAAAGCCATTTTAAGGCATTTCGCGCATAAATGAAATGATCACATTTTTCTCCAAAACTATAACAGATGCAAGCTTGTCCTGTTTGGTGGAGATGATATTTAAAAAAAATAAGTAGAAATCCACTAAAAGTTTTGTTTGGTTATCTTGCAATCCCGAGATAATCGTCTCCGTGCTCCAAACCCTTTTTAAAGCCATTTTTAAGGCATTTCGCGCATAAATGAAATGATCACATTTTTTTCCAAAACTATAACAGATGCAAGCTTGTCCTGTTTGGTGGGGATAATATTTAATAAAATAAGTAGAAATCCACTAAAAGTTTTGTTTGGCGCCCCCCATGGTTTTAGAGCATTGACTCTTCTAAGAGTCCTAAGAGTCCTGCTTACACTGATGGGGTGCAGCTGTGGGACCCTATTTTAAGAGATGATGTCCTCCACCCAACTCTCAAAAAGCTGAAAGGGTCTTCAGTAGAGATGGATAGTTGAGCTGGGCTATCAGACGGTCACCTCTGTAGCTGTAGTGTCATTTTTCCTATGGTCCAATGTGTAAATTAAACAAAAAAGTGCACGTTTGTTATGATGTCCAAGATGGGGACCAGGATGTGGACATAATAAAAAATTAGGGAACATGATAGGAGACATTTCTACAATACATATAATCATTCTTATCTATCTAATACGATCACAACAGCTCTCCATTCCTGCAGTCCACCACAAGGACCACTCTCTCTAATCCCTGAAAAATGAAATCATCCTCAGTGACGAAGAGAGGGGGCTAAGCGCCCCCCATGGTCTCAGAGCATTGACTCTTCTAAGAGTCCTAAGAGTCCTGCTCACACTGATGGGGTGCAGCTGTGGGACCCTATTTTCAGAGATGATGTCCTCCACCCAACTCTCAAAAAGCTGAAAGGGTCTTCAGTAGAGATGGATAGTCGAGCTGGGCTATCAGACGGTCACCTCTGTAGCTGTAGTGTCATTTTTCCTATGGTCCAATGTGTAAATTAAACAAAAAAGTGCACGTTTGTTATGATTTCCAAGATGGGGACCAGGATGTGGACATAATAAAAAAATAGGGAACATGATAGGAGACATTTCTACAATACATATAATTATTCTTATCTATCTAATACGATGACAACAGCTCTCCATACCTGCAGTCCACCACAAGGACCACCCTCTCTAATCCCTGAAAAATGAAATCATCCTCAGTGACGAAGAGAGGGGGCTAAGCGCACCCCATGGTCTCAAAACATTGACTCTTCTAAGAGTCCTAAGAGTCCTGCTCACACTGATGGGGTGCAGCTGTGGGACCCTATTTTCAGAGATGATGTCCTCCACCCAACTCTCAAAAAGCTGAAAGGGTCTTCAGTAGAGATGGATAGTCGAGCTGGGCTATCAGACGGTCACCTCTGTAGCTGTAGTGTCATTTTTCCTATGGTCCAATGTGTAAATTAAACAAAAAAGTGCACGTTTGTTATGATTTCCAAGATGGGGACCAGGATGTGGACATAATAAAAAAATAGGGAACATGATAGGAGACATTTCTACAATACATATAATCATTCTTATCTATCTAATACGATGACAACAGCTCTCCATACCTGCAGTCCACCACAAGGACCACCCTCTCTATTCCCTGAAAAGTGAAATCATCCTCAGTGACGAAGAGAGGGGGCTAAGCGCCCCCCATGGTCTCAGAGCATTGACTCTTCTAAGAGTCCTAAGAGTCCTGCTCACACTGATGGGGTGCAGCTGTGGGACCCTATTTTCAGAGATGATGTTCTCCACCAAACTCTCAAAAAGCTGAAAGGGTCTTCAGTAGAGATGGATAGTCGAGCTGGGCTATCAGACGGTCACCTCTGTACCTGTAGTGTCATTTTTCCTATGGTCCAATGTGTAAATTAAACAAAAAAGTGCACGTTTGTTATGATGTCCAAGATGGGGACCAGGATGTGGACATAATAAAAAATTAGGGAACATGATAGGAGACATTTCTACAATACATATAATCATTCTTATCTATTTAATATGATGACAACAGCTCTCCATACCTGCAGTCCACCACAAGGACCACCCTCTCTAATCCCTGAAAAATGAAATCATCCTCAGTGACGAAGAGAGGGGGCTAAGCGCACCCCATGGTCTCAAAACATTGACTCTTCTAAGAGTCCTAAGAGTCCTGCTCACACTGATGGGGTGCAGCTGTGGGACCCTATTTTCAGAGATGATGTCCTCCACCCAACTCTCAAAAAGCTGAAAGGGTCTTCAGTAGAGATGGATAGTCGAGCTGGGCTATCAGACGGTCACCTCTGTAGCTGTAGTGTCATTTTTCCTATGGTCCAATGTGTAAATTAAACAAAAAAGTGCACGTTTGTTATGATTTCCAAGATGGGGACCAGGATGTGGACATAATAAAAAAATAGGGAACATGATAGGAGACATTTCTACAATACATATAATCATTCTTATCTATCTAATACGATGACAACAGCTCTCCATACCTGCAGTCCACCACAAGGACCACCCTCTCTATTCCCTGAAAAGTGAAATCATCCTCAGTGACGAAGAGAGGGGGCTAAGCGCCCCCCATGGTCTCAGAGCATTGACTCTTCTAAGAGTCCTAAGAGTCCTGCTCACACTGATGGGGTGCAGCTGTGGGACCCTATTTTCAGAGATGATGTTCTCCACCAAACTCTCAAAAAGCTGAAAGGGTCTTCAGTAGAGATGGATAGTCGAGCTGGGCTATCAGACGGTCACCTCTGTACCTGTAGTGTCATTTTTCCTATGGTCCAATGTGTAAATTAAACAAAAAAGTGCACGTTTGTTATGATGTCCAAGATGGGGACCAGGATGTGGACATAATAAAAAATTAGGGAACATGATAGGAGACATTTCTACAATACATATAATCATTCTTATCTATTTAATACGATGACAACAGCTCTCCATACCTGCAGTCCACCACAAGGACCACCCTCTCTAATCCCTGAAAAATGAAATCATCCTTAGTGACGAAGAGAGGGGGCTAAACGCCCCCCATGGTCTCAGAGCATTGACTCTTCTAAGAGTCCTAAGAGTCCTGCTCACACTGATGGGGTGCAGCTGTGGGACCCTATTTTCAGAGATGATGTCCTCCACCCAACTCTCAAAAAGCTGAAAGGGTCTTCAGTAGAGATGGATTGTCGAGCTGGGCTATCAGACGGTCACCTCTGTAGCTGTAGTGTCATTTTTCCTATGGTCCAATGTGTAAATTAAACAAAAAAGTGCACGTTTGTTATGATGTCCAAGATGGGGACCAGGATGTGGACATAATAAAAAATTAGGGAACATGATAGGAGACATTTCTACAATACATATAATCATTCTTATCTATCTAATACGATGACAACAGCTCTCCATACCTGCAGTCCACCACAAGGACCACCCTCTCTAATCCCTGAAAAATGAAATCATCCTCAGTGACGAAGAGAGGGGGCTAAGCGCCCCCATGGTCTCAGAGCATTAACTCTTCTAAGAGTCCTAAGAGTCCTGCTCACACTGATGGGGTGCAGCTGTGGGACCCTATTTTCAGAGATGATGTCCTCCACCCAACTCTCAAAAAGCTGAAAGGGTCTTCAGTAGAGATGGATAGTCGAGCTGGGCTATCAGACGGTCACCTCTGTAGCTGTAGTGTCATTTTTCCTATGGTCCAATGTGTAAATTAAACAAAAAAGTGCACGTTTGTTATGATGTCCAAGATGGGGACCAGGATGTGGACATAATAAAAAATTAGGGAACATGATAGGAGACATTTCTACAATACATATAATCATTCTTATCTATCTAATACGATGACAACAGCTCTCCATACCTGCAGTCCACCACAAGGACCACCCTCTCTAATCCCTGAAAAATGAAATCATCCTCAGTGACGAAGAGAGGGGGCCAAGCGCCCCCCATGGTACCAGAGCATTGACTCTTCTAAGAGTCCTAAGAGTCCAGCTCACACTGATGGGGTGAAGCTGTGGGACCCTATTTTCAGAGATGATGTCCTCCACCCGACTCTCAAAAAGCTGAAAGGGTCTTCAGTAGAGATGGATAGTCGAGCTGGGCTATCAGACGGTCACCTATGTAGCTGTAGTGTCATTTTTCCTATGGTCCAATGTGTAAATTAAACAAAAAAGTGCACGTTTGTTATGATGTCCAAGATGGGGACCAGGATGTGGACATAATAAGAAATTAGGGAACATGATAGGAGACATTTCTACAATACATATAATCATTCTTATCTATCTAATACGATGACAACAGCTCTCCATACCTGCAGTCCACCACAAGGACCACCCTCTCTAATCCCTGAAAAATGAAATCATCCTCAGTGACGAAGAGAGGGGGCTAAGTGCCCCTAATGGTCTCAGAGCATTGACTCTTCTAAGAGTCCTAAGAGTCCTGCTCACACTGATGGGGTGCAGCTGTGGGACCCTATTTTCAGAGATGATGTCCTCCACCCAACTCTCAAAAAGCTGAAAGGGTCTTCAGTAGAGATGGATAGTCGAGCTGGGCTATCAGACGGTCACCTCTGTAGCTGTAGTGTCATTTTTCCTATGGTCCAATGTGTAAATTAAACAAAAAAGTGCACGTTTGTTATGATGTCCAAGATGGGGACCAGGATGTGGACATAATAAAAAATTAGGGAACATGATAGGAGACATTTCTACAATACATATAATCATTCTTATCTATCTAATACGATGACAACAGCTCTCCATACCTGCAGTCCACCACAAGGACCACCCTCTCTAATCCCTGAAAAATGAAATCATCCTCAGTGACGAAGAGAGGGGGCCAAGCGCCCCCCATGGTACCAGAGCATTGACTCTTCTAAGAGTCCTAAGAGTCCAGCTCACACTGATGGGGTGAAGCTGTGGGACCCTATTTTCAGAGATGATGTCCTCCACCCGACTCTCAAAAAGCTGAAAGGGTCTTCAGTAGAGATGGATAGTCGAGCTGGGCTATCAGACGGTCACCTATGTAGCTGTAGTGTCATTTTTCCTATGGTCCAATGTGTAAATTAAACAAAAAAGTGCACGTTTGTTATGATGTCCAAGATGGGGACCAGGATGTGGACATAATAAGAAATTAGGGAACATGATAGGAGACATTTCTACAATACATATAATCATTCTTATCTATCTAATACGATGACAACAGCTCTCCATACCTGCAGTCCACCACAAGGACCACCCTCTCTAATCCCTGAAAAATGAAATCATCCTCAGTGACGAAGAGAGGGGGCTAAGTGCCCCTAATGGTCTCAGAGCATTGACTCTTCTAAGAGTCCTAAGAGTCCTGCTCACACTGATGGGGTGCAGCTGTGGGACCCTATTTTCAGAGATGATGTCCTCCACCCAACTCTCAAAAAGCTGAAAGGGTCTTCAGTAGAGATGGATAGTCGAGCTGGGCTATCAGACGGTCACCTCTGTAGCTGTAGTGTCATTTTTCCTATGGTCCAATGTGTAAATTAAACAAAAAAGTGCACGTTTGTTATGATGTCCAAGATGGGGACCAGGATGTGGACATAATAAAAAATTAGGGAACATGATAGGAGACATTTCTACAATACATATAATCATTCTTATCTATCTAATACGATGACAACAGCTCTCCATACCTGCAGTCCACCACAAGGACCACCCTCTCTAATCCCTGAAAAATGAAATCATCCTCAGTGACGAAGAGAGGGGGCTAAGCGCCCCCATGGTCTCAGAGCATTAACTCTTCTAAGAGTCCTAAGAGTCCTGCTCACACTGATGGGGTGCAGCTGTGGGACCCTATTTTCAGAGATGATGTCCTCCACCCAACTCTCAAAAAGCTGAAAGGGTCTTCAGTAGAGATGGATAGTCGAGCTAGGCTATCAGACGGTCACCTCTGTAGCTGTAGTGTCATTTTTCCTATGGTCCAATGTGTAAATTAAACAAAAAAGTGCACGTTTGTTATGATGTCCAAGATGGGGACCAGGATGTGGACATAATAAAAAATTAGGGAACATGATAGGAGACATTTCTACAATACATATAATCATTCTTATCTATCTAATACGATGACAACAGCTCTCCATACCTGCAGTCCACCACAAGGACCACCCTCTCTAATCCCTGAAAAATGAAATCATCCTCAGTGACGAAGAGAGGGGGCCAAGCGCCCCCCATGGTACCAGCGCATTGACTCTTCTAAGAGTCCTAAGAGTCCTGCTCACACTGATGGGGTGAAGCTGTGGGACCCTATTTTCAGAGATGATGTCCTCCACCCGACTCTCAAAAAGCTGAAAGGGTCTTCAGTAGAGATGGATAGTCGAGCTGGTCTATCAGACGGTCACCTCTGTAGCTGTAGTGTCATTTTTCCTATGGTCCAATGTGTAAATTAAACAAAAAAGTGCACGTTTGTTATGATGTCCAAGATGGGGACCAGGATGTGGACATAATAAGAAATTAGGGAACATGATAGGAGACATTTCTACAATACATATAATCATTCTTATCTATCTAAAACGATGACAACAGCTCTCCATACCTGCAGTCCACCACAAGGACCACCCTCTCTAATCCCTGAAAAATGAAATCATCCTCAGTGACGAAGAGAGGGGGCTAAGTGCCCCTAATGGTCTCAGAGCATTGACTCTTCTAAGAGTCCTAAGAGTCCTGCTCACACTGATGGGGTGCAGCTGTGGGACCCTATTTTCAGAGATGATGTCCTCCACCCAACTCTCAAAAAGCTGAAAGGGTCTTCAGTAGAGATGGATAGTCGAGCTGGGCTATCAGACGGTCACCTCTGTAGCTGTAGTGTCATTTTTCCTATGGTCCAATGTGTAAATTAAATAAAAAAGTGCACGTTTGTTATGATGTCCAAGATGGGGACCAGGATGTGGACATAATAAAAAATTAGGGAACATGATAGGAGACATTTCTACAATACATATAATCATTCTTATCTATCTAATACGATGACAACAGCTCTCCATACCTGCAGTCCACCACAAGGACCACCCTCTCTAATCCCTGAAAAATGAAATCATCCTCAGTGACGAAGAGAGGGGGCTAAGCGCCCCCATGGTCTCAGAGCATTAACTCTTCTAAGAGTCCTAAGAGTCCTGCTCACACTGATGGGGTGCAGCTGTGGGACCCTATTTTCAGAGATGATGTCCTCCACCCAACTCTCAAAAAGCTGAAAGGGTCTTCAGTAGAGATGGATAGTCGAGCTAGGCTATCAGACGGTCACCTCTGTAGCTGTAGTGTCATTTTTCCTATGGTCCAATGTGTAAATTAAACAAAAAAGTGCACGTTTGTTATGATGTCCAAGATGGGGACCAGGATGTGGACATAATAAAAAATTAGGGAACATGATAGGAGACATTTCTACAATACATATAATCATTCTTATCTATCTAATACGATGACAACAGCTCTCCATACCTGCAGTCCACCACAAGGACCACGCTCTCTAATCCCTGAAAAATGAAATCATCCTCAGTGACGAAGAGAGGGGGCCAAGCGCCCCCCATGGTACCAGCGCATTGACTCTTCTAAGAGTCCTAAGAGTCCTGCTCACACTGATGGGGTGAAGCTGTGGGACCCTATTTTCAGAGATGATGTCCTCCACCCGACTCTCAAAAAGCTGAAAGGGTCTTCAGTAGAGATGGATAGTCGAGCTGGTCTATCAGACGGTCACCTCTGTAGCTGTAGTGTCATTTTTCCTATGGTCCAATGTGTAAATTAAACAAAAAAGTGCACGTTTGTTATGATGTCCAAGATGGGGACCAGGATGTGGACATAATAAGAAATTAGGGAACATGATAGGAGACATTTCTACAATACATATAATCATTCTTATCTATCTAATACGATGACAACAGCTCTCCATACCTGCAGTCCACCACAAGGACCACCCTCTCTAATCCCTGAAAAATGAAATCATCCTCAGTGACGAAGAGAGGGGGCTAGGTGCCCCCAATGGTCTCAGAGCATTGACTCTTCTAAGAGTCCTAAGAGTCCTGCTCACACTGATGGGGTGAAGCTGTGGGACCCTATTTTCAGAGATGATGTCCTCCACCCAACTCTCAAAAAGCTGAAAGGGTCTTCAGTAGAGATGGATAGTCGAGCTGGGCTACCAGACGGTCACCTATGTAGCTGTAGTGTCATTTTTCCTATGGTCCAATGTGTAAATTAAACAAAAAAGTGCACGTTTGTTATGATGTCCAAGATGGGGACCAGGATGTGGACATAATAAAAAATTAGGGAACATGATAGGAGACATTTCTACAATACATATAATCATTCTTATCTATCTAATACGATGACAACAGCTCTCCATACCTGCAGTCCACCACAAGGACCACCCTCTCTAATCCCTGAAAAATGAAATCATCCTCAGTGACGAAGAGAGGGGGCTAAGCGCCCCCATGGTCTCAGAGCATTAACTCTTCTAAGAGTCCTAAGAGTCCTGCTCACACTGATGGGGTGCAGCTGTGGGACCCTATTTTCAGAGATGATGTCCTCCACCCAACTCTCAAAAAGCTGAAAGGGTCTTCAGTAGAGATGGATAGTCGAGCTGGGCTATCAGACGGTCACCTCTGTAGCTGTAGTGTCATTTTTCCTATGGTCCAATGTGTAAATTAAACAAAAAAGTGCACGTTTGTTATGATGTCCAAGATGGGGACCAGGATGTGGACATAATAAAAAATTAGGGAACATGATAGGAGACATTTCTACAATACATATAATCATTCTTATCTATCTAATACGATGACAACAGCTCTCCATACCTGCAGTCCACCACAAGGACCACCCTCTCTAATCCCTGAAAAATTAAATCATCCTCAGTGACGAAGAGAGGGGGCCAAGCGCCCCCCATGGTACCAGAGCATTGACTCTTCTAAGAGTCCTAAGAGTCCTGCTCACACTGATGGGGTGAAGCTGTGGGACCCTATTTTCAGAGATGATGTCCTCCACCCAACTCTCAAAAAGCTGAAAGGGTCTTCAGTAGAGATGGATAGTCGAGCTGGGCTATCAGACGGTCACCTCTGTAGCTGTAGTGTCATTTTTCCCATGGTCCAATGTGTAAATTAAACAAAAAAGTGCACGTTTGTTATGATGTCTAAGATGGGGACCAGGATGTGGACATAATAAGAAATTAGGGAACATGATAGGAGACATTTCTACAATACATAAAATCATTCTTATCTATCTAATACGATCACAACAGCTCTCCATACCTGCAGTCCACCACAAGGACCACTCTCTCTAATCCCTGAAAAATTAAATCATCCTCAGTGACGAAGAGAGGGGGCTAAGCGCCCCCCATGGTCTCAGAGCATTGACTCTTCTAAGAGTCCTAAGATTCCTGCTCACACTGATGGGGTGCAGCTGTGGGACCCTATTTTCAGAGATTATGTCCTCCACCCAACTCTCAAAAAGCTGAAAGGGTCTTCAGTAGAGATGGATAGTCGAGCTGGGCTATCAGACGGTCACCTCTGTAGCTGTAGTGTCATTTTTCCTATGGTCCAATGTGTAAATTAAACAAAAAAGTGCACGTTTGTTATGATTTCCAAGATGGGGACCAGGATGTGGACATAATAAAAAAATAGGGAACATGATAGGAGACATTTCTACAATACATATAATCATTCTTATCTATCTAATACGATGACAACAGCTCTCCATACCTGCAGTCCACCACAAGGACCACCCTCTCTATTACCTGAAAAGTGAAATCATCCTCAGTGACGAAGAGAGGGGGCTAAGCGCCCCCCATGGTCTCAGAGCATTGACTCTTCTAAGAGTCCTAAGAGTCCTGCTCACACTGATGGGGTGCAGCTGTGGGACCCTATTTTCAGAGATGATGTTCTCTACCCAACTCTCAAAAAGCTGAAAGGGTCTTCAGTAGAGATGGATAGTCGAGCTGGGCTATCAGACGGTCACCTCTGTAGCTGTAGTGTCATTTTTCCTATGGTCCAATGTGTAAATTAAACAAAAAAGTGCACGTTTGTTATGATGTCCAAGATGGGGACCAGGATGTGGACATAATAAAAAATTAGGGAACATGATAGGAGACATTTCTACAATACATATAATCATTCTTATCTATTTAATACGATGACAACAGCTCTCCATACCTGCAGTCCACCACAAGGACCACCCTCTCTAATCCCTGAAAAATGAAATCATCCTCAGTGACGAAGAGTGGGGGCTAAGCGCCCCCCATGGTCTCAGAGCATTGACTCTTCTAAGAGTCCTAAGAGTCCTGCTCACACTGATGGGGTGCAGCTGTGGGACCCTATTTTCAGAGATGATGTCCTCCACCCAACTCTCAAAAAGCTGAAAGGGTCTTCAGTAGAGATGGATAGTCGAGCTGGGCTATCAGACGGTCACCTCTGTAGCTGTAGTGTCATTTTTCCTATGGTCCAATGTGTAAATTAAACAAAAAAGTGCACGTTTGTTATGATGTCCAAGATGGGGACCAGGATGTGGACATAATAAAAAATTAGGGAACATGATAGGAGACATTTCTACAATACATATAATCATTCTTATCTATCTAATACGATGACAACAGCTCTCCATACCTGCAGTCCACCACAAGGACCACCCTCTCTAATCCCTGAAAAATGAAATCATCCTCAGTGACGAAGAGAGGGGGCTAAGCGCCCCCATGGTCTCAGAGCATTAACTCTTCTAAGAGTCCTAAGAGTCCTGCTCACACTGATGGGTTGCAGCTGTGGGACCCTATTTTCAGAGATGATGTCCTCCACCCAACTCTCAAAAAGCTGAAAGGGTCTTCAGTAGAGATGGATAGTCGAGCTGGGCTATCAGACGGTCACCTCTGTAGCTGTAGTGTCATTTTTCTTATGGTCCAATGTGTAAATTAAACAAAAAAGTGCACGTTTGTTATGATGTCCAAGATGGGGACCAGGATGTGGACATAATAAAAAATTAGGGAACATGATAGGAGACATTTCTACAATACATATAATCATTCTTATCTATCTAATATGATGATAACAGCTCTCCATATCTGCAGTCCACCACAAGGACCACCCTCTCTAATCCCTGAAAAATGAAATCATCCTCAGTGATGAAGAGAGGGGGCTAAGTGCCCCCAATGGTCTCAGAGCATTGACTCTTCTAAGAGTCCTAAGAGTCCTGCTCACACTGATGGGGTGCAGCTGTGGGACCCTATTTTCAGAGATGATGTCCTCCACCCAACTCTCAAAAAGCTGAAAGGGTCTTCAGTAGAGATGGATAGTCGAGCTGGGCTATCAGACGGTCACCTCTGTAGCTGTAGTGTCATTTTTCCTATGGTCCAATGTGTAAATTAAACAAAAAAGTGCACGTTTGTTATGATGTTCAAGATGGGGACCAGGATGTGGACATAATAAAAAATTAGGGAACATGATAGGAGACATTTCTACAATACATATAATCATTCTTATCTATCTAATACGATCACAACAGCTCTCCATACCTGCAGTCCACCACAAGGACCACTCTCTCTAATCCCTGAAAAATGAAATCATCCTCAGTGACGAAGAGAGGGGGCTAAGCGCCCCCCATGGTCTCAGAGCATTGACTCTTCTAAGAGTCCTAAGATTCCTGCTCACACTGATGGGGTGCAGCTGTGGGACCCTATTTTCAGAGATGATGTCCTCCACCCAACTCTCAAAAAGCTGAAAGGGTCTTCAGTAGAGATGGATAGTCGAGCTGGGCTATCAGACGGTCACCTCTGTAGCTGTAGTGTCATTTTTCCTATGGTCCAATGTGTAAGTTAAACAAAAAAGTGCACGTTTGTTATGATTTCCAAGATGGGGACCAGGATGTGGACATAATAAAAAAATAGGGAACATGATAGGAGACATTTCTACAATACATATAATCATAATTATATATCTAATACGATGACAACAGCTCTCCATACCTGCAGTCCACCACAAGGACCACCCTCTCTATTCCCTGAAAAGTGAAATCATCCTCAGTGACGAAGAGAGGGGGGCTAAGCGCCCCCCATGGTCTCAGAGCATTGACTCTTCTAAGAGTTCTAAGAGTCCTGCTCACACTGATGGGGTGCAGCTGTGGGACCCTATTTTCAGAGATGATGTTCTCCACCCAACTCTCAAAAAGCTGAAAGGGTCTTCAGTAGAGATGGATAGTCGAGCTGGGCTATCAGACGGTCACCTCTGTAGCTGTAGTGTCATTTTTCCTATGGTCCAATGTGTAAATTAAACAAAAAAGTGCACGTTTGTTATGATGTCCAAGATGGGGACCAGGATGTGGACATAATAAAAAATTAGGGAACATGATAGGAGACATTTCTACAATACATATAATCATTCTTATCTATTTAATACGATGACAACAGCTCTCCATACCTGCAGTCCACCACAAGGACCACCCTCTCTAATCCCTGAAAAATGAAATCATCCTCAGTGACGAAGAGAGGGGGCTAAGCGCCCCCCATGGTCTCAGAGCATTGACTCTTCTAAGAGTCCTAAGAGTCCTGCTCACACTGATGGGGTGCAGCTGTGGGACCCTATTTTCAGAGATGATGTCCTCCACCCAACTCTCAAAAAGCTGAAAGGGTCTTCAGTAGAGATGGATAGTCGAGCTCGGCTATCAGACGGTCACCTCTGTAGCTGTAGTGTCATTTTTCCTATGGTCCAATGTGTAAATTAAACAAAAAAGTGCACGTTTGTTATGATGTCCAAGATGGGGACCAGGATGTGGACATAATAAAAAATTAGGGAACATGATAGGAGACATTTCTACAATACATATAATCATTCTTATCTATCTAATACGATGATAAAAGCTCTCCATATCTGCAGTCCACCACAAGGACCACCCTCTCTAATCCCTGAAAAATGAAATCATCCTCAGTGATGAAGAGAGGGGGCTAAGTGCCCCCAATGGTCTCAGAGCATTGACTCTTCTAAGAGTCCTAAGAGTCCTGCTCACACTGATGGGGTGCAGCTGTGGGACCCTATTTTCAGAGATGATGTCCTCCACCCAACTCTCAAAAAGCTGAAAGGGTCTTCAGTAGAGATGGATAGTCGAGCTGGGCTATCAGACGGTCACCTCTGTAGCTGTAGTGTCATTTTTCCTATGGTCCAATGTGTAAATTAAACAAAAAAGTGCACGTTTGTTATGATGTCCAAGATGGGGACCAGGATGTGGACATAATAAAAAATTAGGGAACATGATAGGAGACATTTCTACAATACATATAATCATTCTTATCTATCTAATACGATGACAACAGCTCTCCATACCTGCAGTCCACCACAAGGACCACCCTCTCTAATCCCTGAAAAATGAAATCATCCTCAGTGACGAAGAGAGGGGGCTAAGCGCCCCCATGGTCTCAGAGCATTAACTCTTCTAAGAGTCCTAAGAGTCCTGCTCACACTGATGGGGTGCAGCTGTGGGACCCTATTTTCAGAGATGATGTCCTCCACCCAACTCTCAAAAAGCTGAAAGGGTCTTCAGTAGAGATGGATAGTCGAGCTGGGCTATCAGACGGTCACCTCTGTAGCTGTAGTGTCATTTTTCCTATGGTCCAATGTGTAAATTAAACAAAAAAGTGCACGTTTGTTATGATGTCCAAGATGGGGACCAGGATGTGGACATAATAAAAAATTAGGGAACATGATAGGAGACATTTCTACAATACATATAATCATTCTTATCTATCTAATACGATGACAACAGCTCTCCATACCTTCAGTCCACCACAAGGACCACCCT
Organism: Anomaloglossus baeobatrachus; assembly: GCF_048569485.1. NCBI lineage: Eukaryota > Metazoa > Chordata > Amphibia > Anura > Aromobatidae > Anomaloglossus > Anomaloglossus baeobatrachus. Next base: position 16,347 of record NW_027442772.1, read on the forward strand.
CTCTAATCCCTGAAAAATGAAATTATCCTCAGGGACGAAGAGAGGGGGCTAAGCGCCCCCCATGGTTTTAGAGCATTGACTCTTCTAAGAGTCCTAAGAGTCCTGCTTACACTGATGGGGTGCAGCTGTGGGACCCTATTTTAAGAGATGATGTCCTCCACCCAACTCTCAAAAAGCTGAAAGGGTCTTCAGTAGAGATGGATAGTCGAGCTGGGCTATCAGACGGTCACCTCTGTAGCTGTAGTGTCATTTTTCCTATGGTCCAATGTGTAAATTAAACAAAAAAGTGCACGTTTGTTATGATGTCCAAGATGGGGACCAGGATGTGGACATAATAAAAAATTAGGGAACATGATAGGAGACATTTCTACAATACATATAATCATTCTTATCTATCTAATACGATGATAACAGCTCTCCATATCTGCAGTCCACCACAAGGACCACCCTCTCTAATCCCTGAAAAATGAAATCATCCTCAGTGATGAAGAGAGGGGGCTAAGTGCCCCCAATGGTCTCAGAGCATTGACTCTTCTAAGAGTCCTAAGAGTCCTGCTCACACTGATGGGGTGCAGCTGTGGGACCCTATTTTCAGAGATGATGTCCTCCACCCAACTCTCAAAAAGCTGAAAGGGTCTTCAGTAGAGATGGATAGTCGAGCTGGGCTATCAGACGGTCACCTCTGTAGCTGTAGTGTCATTTTTCCTATGGTCCAATGTGTAAATTAAACAAAAAAGTGCACGTTTGTTATGATGTCCAAGATGGGGACCAGGATGTGGACATAATAAAAAATTAGGGAACATGATAGGAGACATTTCTACAATACATATAATCATTCTTATCTATCTAATACGATGACAACAGCTCTCCATACCTGCAGTCCACCACAAGGACCACCCTCTCTAATCCCTGAAAAATGAAATCATCCTCAGTGATGAAGAGAGGGGGCTAAGTGCCCCCAATGGTCTCAGAGCATTGACTCTTCTAAGAGTCCTAAGAGTCCTGCTCACACTGATGGGGTGCAGCTGTGGGACCCTATTTTCAGAGATGATGTCCTCCACCCAACTCTCAAAAAGCTGAAAGGGTCTTCAGTAGAGATGGATAGTCGAGCTGGGCTATCAGACGGTCACCTCTGTAGCTGTAGTGTCATTTTTCCTATGGTCCAATGTGTAAATTAAACAAAAAAGTGCACGTTTGTTATGATGTTCAAGATGGGGACCAGGATGTGGACATAATAAATAATTAGGGAACATGATAGGAGACATGGGGGGGGAGAATGAATAATAAAATACTGATAGGGGTGTGTTATAAGACGCCGAATATTATGGAAGAGGTAGAGAATCTCCTCATAAAGCAAATTGATAAAGCAGCGAGTCTCGGAGAGGTAATTATTATGGGGGACTTTAACTATCCTGATATAAATTGGGGAACAGAAACTTGCAGTTCCAGCAAAGGAAATAGATTTTTGATAACAATGAAAGATAATTACCTTTCACAAATGGTACAGGACCCCACAAGAGGGGGAGCACTACTAGACCTTGTACTAACCAATAGGCCAGACCGCATATCAAATATACAAGTTGGGGGTTACTTGGGGAATAGTGATCACAAAATAATAAGTTTTCATGTATTCTTTAGTAAGATGTCTAGTAGAGGTGCTACAAGGACACTAAACTTCAGGAAAGCAAATTTTAAACGGTTGAGAGATGATCTTAGTGCAATAAACTGGGATGATGTACTAAGTAATAAAAGTACACAAAGCAAATGGGAGACTTTTATGAGCATCCTGAATAGGGCTTGTGCAGAAAATATACCCTATGGGAACAAACATGCTAGAAATAGGAGGAAACCCCTATGGCTAAATAGAGCTGTAAGGGAAGCAATAAAAGAAAAACAGAAAGCCTTAAAAGAATTAAAGAGGGTAGGTAGTGATGAGGCATTATATAATTATAGAAAATTAAATAAAATATGTAAAAAGCAAATTAAGTTAGCTAAGTTTGAGACAGAGAGACTCATTGCGAGAGAAAGTAAAAATAATCCTAAAATATTCTTTAACTACATAAACAGTAAAAAACTGAAAAGCGATAGTGTTGGCCCCCTTAAAAATAGTCTTGGTGAAATGGTGGAAGGGGATGAGGGTAAAGCCAACCTGCTGAATGACTTTTTTTCTACGGTTTTTATACAAGAAAATGCCATGGCAGATGACATGACCAGTGATACCATAAATTCACACTTGAATATTACCTGCTTAACCCAGCAGGAAGTACGCCGCCGCCTCGAAATCACTAAGGTTGACAAATCTCCGGGCCCGGATGGCATACACCCCAGAGTACTACAGGAATTGAGTTCTGTGATAGATAGACCATTATTTTTAATCTTCTCAGATTCCTTAATAACAGGGTCGGTACCGCAGGACTGGCGCATAGCAAATGTGGTGCCAATATTCAAAAAGGGGACAAAAACTGAGCCGGGAAATTATAGGCCGGTAAGTTTAACCTCTACGGTTGGTAAAATCCTTGAGGGTTTCTTGAGAGATGCTATATTGGAGTATCTCAAGAAAAATAACCTTATGACAGAGTATCAACATGGGTTTATGAGGGATCGATCCTGTCAAACTAATTTGATCAGCTTCTATGAAGAGGTAAGTTCAAGTCTGGACCAGGGAAATGCAGTGGATGTTGTGTATATGGACTTTTCAAAGGCTTTTGATACGGTGCCACACAAAAGGTTGGTACATAAAATGAGAATAATGGGGATAGGGGAAAATATGTGTAACTGGGTTAAAAACTGGCTAGGTGATAGGAAACAAAGGGTGGTTATTAATGGTACGTACTCGGACTGGGTCTCAGTTCATAGTGGGGTGCCACAGGGGTCAGTATTGGGCCCACTTCTTTTCAACATATTTATAAATGACCTTGTTGGGGGCATGCGGAGTAGAATTTCAATATTTGCAGATGATACTAAACTCTGCAGGGTAATCAATACAGAGGAGGATAATTTTATATTACAGGGAGATTTATGTAAATTGGAGGATTGGGCTGAGAAGTGGCAATTGAAGTTTAATGTAGATAAATGTAAGGTCATGCACTTGGGTAGAGGAAATAACATTTATGATTATGTACTTAATCGTAGAACACTGGGTAAAACAGACACAGAAAAAGACTTGGGTGTATTGGTGGATGGTAAACTTCACTTTAGTGGACAGTGTCAGGCAGCTGCTGCCAGGGCTAATAAAATAATGGGATGTATTAAAAGAGGTATAAGTGTTCATGAAAAAAATATAGTTCTACCTCTGTACAAGTCACTAGTGCGACCACACTTAGAATACTGTGTACAATTCTGGTCACCGATATATAAGAAGGACATAGCTGAACTAGAGAGGGTGCAGAGAAGAGCCACCAAGATTATTAGAGGAATGGGTGGGCTGCAATACCAAGACAGGTTATTAAACTTGGGGTTATTTAGTTTGGAAAAACGAAGGCTTAGGGGGGATCTAATCACAATGTATAAATATATGAGGGGACAGTACAGAGACCTTTCCAAAGATCTTTTTACACCAAGGCCTGCGACTGGAACACGGGGGCATCCACTACGTCTTGAGGAAAGAAGGTTTAATCATAATCACAGACGAGGATTCTTTACTGTACGAGCAGTGAGACTATGGAACTCTCTGCCACATGATGTTGTAATGAGTGATTCACTACTAACATTTAAGCAGAGCCTGGACGCCTTTCTTGAAAAATGTAATATTACCAGTTATGTATATTAGATTTTATGAAAGGGTATTGATCCAGGGAACTAGTCTGATTGCCGGATGTGGAGTCAGGAAGGAAATTTTTTCCCCATTGGAACTTGTTTGCCACATTGGGGTTTTTTTGCCTTCCTCTGGATCAACATGTTAGGCTACAGGTTGAACTAGATGGACTTAGAGTCTCCCTTCAACCTTAAAAACTATGATACTATGATACTATGATACATTTCTACAATACATATAATCATTCTTATCTATCTAATACGATCACAACAGCTCTCCATACCTGCAGTCCACCACAAGGACCACTCTCTCTAATCCCTGAAAAATGAAATCATCCTCAGTGACGAAGAGAGGGGGCTAAGCGCCCCCCATGGTCTCAGAGCATTGACTCTTCTAAGAGTCCTAAGATTCCTGCTCACACTGATGGGGTGCAGCTGTGGGACCCTATTTTCAGAGATGATGTCCTCCACCCAACTCTCAAAAAGCTGAAAGGGTCTTCAGTAGAGATGGATAGTCGAGCTGGGCTATCAGACGGTCACCTCTGTAGCTGTAGTGTCATTTTTCCTATGGTCCAATGTGTAAATTAAACAAAAAAGTGCACGTTTGTTATGATTTCCAAGATGGGGACCAGGATGTGGACATAATAAAAAAATAGGGAACATGATAGGAGACATTTCTACAATACATATAATCATTCTTATCTATCTAATACGATGACAACAGCTCTCCATACCTGCAGTCCACCACAAGGACCACCCTCTCTATTCCCTGAAAAGTGAAATCATCCTCAGTGACGAAGAGCGGGGGCTAAGCGCCCCCTATGGTCTCAGAGCATTGACTCTTCTAAGAGTCCTAAGAGTCCTGCTCACACTGATGGGGTGCAGCTGTGGGACCCTATTTTCAGAGATGATGTTCTCCACCCAACTCTCAAAAAGCTGAAAGGGTCTTCAGTAGAGATGGATAGTCGAGCTGGGCTATCAGACGGTCACCTCTGTAGCTGTAGTGTCATTTTTCCTATGGTCCAATGTGTAAATTAAACAAAAAAGTGCACGTTTGTTATGATGTCCAAGATGGGGACCAGGATGTGGACATAATAAAAAATTAGGGAACATGATAGGAGACATTTCTACAATACATATAATCATTCTTATCTATTTAATACGATGACAACAGCTCTCCATACCTGCAGTCCACCACAAGGACCACCCTCTCTAATCCCTGAAAAATGAAATCATCCTCAGTGACGAAGAGAGGGGGCTAAGCGCCCCCCATGGTCTCAGAGCATTGACTCTTCTAAGAGTCCTAAGAGTCCTGCTCACACTGATGGGGTGCAGCTGTGGGACCCTATTTTCAGAGATGATGTCCTCCACCCAACTCTCAAAAAGCTGAAAGGGTCTTCAGTAGAGATGGATAGTCGAGCTGGGCTATCAGACGGTCACCTCTGTAGCTGTAGTGTCATTTTTCCTATGGTCCAATGTGTAAATTAAACAAAAAAGTGCACGTTTGTTATGATGTCCAAGATGGGGACCAGGATGTGGACATAATAAAAAATTAGGGAACATGATAGGAGACATTTCTACAATACATATAATCATTCTTATCTATCTAATACGATGATAACAGCTCTCGATATCTGCAGTCCACCACAAGGACCACCCTCTCTAATCCCTGAAAAATGAAATCATCCTCAGTGATGAAGAGAGGGGGCTAAGTGCCCCCAATGGTCTCAGAGCATTGACTCTTCTAAGAGTCCTAAGAGTCCTGCTCACACTGATGGGGTGCAGCTGTGGGACCCTATTTTCAGAGATGATGTCCTCCACCCAACTCTCAAAAAGCTGAAAGGGTCTTCAGTAGAGATGGATAGTCGAGCTGGGCTATCAGACGGTCACCTCTGTAGCTGTAGTGTCATTTTTCCTATGGTCCAATGTGTAAATTAAACAAAAAAGTGCACGTTTGTTATGATGTCCAAGATGGGGACCAGGATGTGGACATAATAAAAAATTAGGGAACATGATAGGAGACATTTCTACAATACATATAATCATTCTTATCTATCTAATACGATGACAACAGCTCTCCATACCTGCAGTCCACCACAAGGACCACCCTCTCTAATCCCTGAAAAATGAAATCATCCTCAGTGACGAAGAGAGGGGGCTAAGCGCCCCCATGGTCTCAGAGCATTAACTCTTCTAAGAGTCCTAAGAGTCCTGCTCACACTGATGGGGTGCAGCTGTGGGACCCTATTTTCAGAGATGATGTCCTCCACCCAACTCTCAAAAAGCTGAAAGGGTCTTCAGTAGAGATGGATAGTCGAGCTGGGCTATCAGACGGTCACCTCTGTAGCTGTAGTGTCATTTTTCCTATGATCCAATGTGTAAATTAAACAAAAAAGTGCACGTTTGTTATGATGTCCAAGATGGGGACCAGGATGTGGACATAATAAAAAATTAGGGAACATGATAGGAGACATTTCTACAATACATATAATCATTCTTATCTATCTAATACGATGACAACAGCTCTCCATACCTGCAGTCCACCACAAGGACCACCCTCTCTAATCCCTGAAAAATGAAATCATCCTCAGGGACGAAGAGAGGGGGCTAAGCGCCCCCCATGGTTTTAGAGCATTGACTCTTCTAAGAGTCCTAAGAGTCCTGCTTACACTGATGGGGTGCAGCTGTGGGACCCTATTTTAAGAGATGATGTCCTCCACCCAACTCTCAAAAAGCTGAAAGGGTCTTCAGTAGAGATGGATAGTCGAGCTGGGCTATCAGACGGTCACCTCTGTAGCTGTAGTGTCATTTTTCCTATGGTCCAATGTGTAAATTAAACAAAAAAGTGCACGTTTGTTATGATGTCCAAGATGGGGACCAGGATGTGGACATAATAAAAAATTAGGGAACATGATAGGAGACATTTCTACAATACATATAATCATTCTTATCTATCTAATACGATGATAACAGCTCTCCATATCTGCAGTCCACCACAAGGACCACCCTCTCTAATCCCTGAAAAATGAAATCATCCTCAGTGATGAAGAGAGGGGGCTAAGTGCCCCCAATGGTCTCAGAGCATTGACTCTTCTAAGAGTCCTAAGAGTCCTGCTCACACTGATGGGGTGCAGCTGTGGGACCCTATTTTCAGAGATGATGTCCTCCACCCAACTCTCAAAAAGCTGAAAGGGTCTTCAGTAGAGATGGATAGTCGAGCTGGGCTATCAGACGGTCACCTCTGTAGCTGTAGTGTCATTTTTCCTATGGTCCAATGTGTAAATTAAACAAAAAAGTGCACGTTTGTTATGATGTCCAAGATGGGGACCAGGATGTGGACATAATAAAAAATTAGGGAACATTATAGGAGACATTTCTACAATACATATAATCATTCTTATCTATCTAATACGATGACAACAGCTCTCCATACCTGCAGTCCACCACAAGGACCACCCTCTCTAATCCCTGAAAAATGAAATCATCCTCAGGGACGAAGAGAGGGGGCTAAGCGCCCCCCATGGTTTTAGAGCATTGACTCTTCTAAGAGTCCTAAGAGTCCTGCTTACACTGATGGGGTGCAGCTGTGGGACCCTATTTTAAGAGATGATGTCCTCCACCCAACTCTCAAAAAGCTGAAAGGGTCTTCAGTAGAGATGGATAGTCGAGCTGGGCTATCAGACGGTCACCTCTGTAGCTGTAGTGTCATTTTTCCTATGGTCCAATGTGTAAATTAAACAAAAAAGTGCACGTTTGTTATGATGTCCAAGATGGGGACCAGGATGTGGACATAATAAAAAATTAGGGAACATGATAGGAGACATTTCTACAATACATATAATCATTCTTATCTATCTAATACGATGACAACAGCTCTCCATACCTGCAGTCCACCACAAGGACCACCCTCTCTAATCCCTGAAAAATGAAATCATCCTCAGTGACGAAGAGAGGGGGCTAAGCGCCCCCATGGTCTCAGAGCATTAACTCTTCTAAGAGTCCTAAGAGTCCTGCTCACACTGATGGGGTGCAGCTGTGGGACCCTATTTTCAGAGATGATGTCCTCCACCCAACTCTCAAAAAGCTGAAAGGGTCTTCAGTAGAGATGGATAGTCGAGCTGGGCTATCAGACGGTCACCTCTGTAGCTGTAGTGTCATTTTTCCTATGGTCCAATGTGTAAATTAAACAAAAAAGTGCACGTTTGTTATGATGTCCAAGATGGGGACCAGGATGTGGACATAATAAAAAATTAGGGAACATGATAGGAGACATTTCTACAATACATATAATCATTCTTATCTATCTAATACGATGACAACAGCTCTCCATACCTGCAGTCCACCACAAGGACCACCCTCTCTAATCCCTGAAAAATGAAATCATCCTCAGGGACGAAGAGAGGGGGCTAAGCGCCCCCCATGGTTTTAGAGCATTGACTCTTCTAAGAGTCCTAAGAGTCCTGCTTACACTGATGGGGTGCAGCTGTGGGACCCTATTTTAAGAGATGATGTCCTCCACCCAACTCTCAAAAAGCTGAAAGGGTCTTCAGTAGAGATGGATAGTCGAGCTGGGCTATCAGACGGTCACCTCTGTAGCTGTAGTGTCATTTTTCCTATGGTCCAATGTGTAAATTAAACAAAAAAGTGCACGTTTGTTATGATGTCCAAGATGGGGACCAGGATGTGGACATAATAAAAAATTAGGGAACATGATAGGAGACATTTCTACAATACATATAATCATTCTTATCTATCTAATACGATCACAACAGCTGTCCATACCTGCAGTCCACCACAAGGACCACTCTCTCTAATCCCTGAAAAATGAAATCATCCTCAGTGACGAAGAGAGGGGGCTAAGCGCCCCCCATGGTCTCAAAACATTGACTCTTCTAAGAGTCCTAAGAGTCCTGCTCACACTGATGGGGTGCAGCTGTGGGACCCTATTTTCAGAGATGATGTCCTCCACCCAACTCTCAAAAAGCTGAAAGGGTCTTCAGTAGAGATGGATAGTCGAGCTGGGCTACCAGACGGTCACCTCTGTAGCTGTAGTGTCATTTTTCCTATGGTCCAATGTGTAAATTAAACAAAAAAGTGCACGTTTGTTATGATTTCCAAGATGGGGACCAGGATGTGGACATAATAAAAAAATAGGGAACATGATAGGAGACATTTCTACAATACATATAATCATTCTTATCTATCTAATACGATGACAACAGCTCTCCATACCTGCAGTCCACCACAAGGACCACCCTCTCTATTCCCTGAAAAGTGAAATCATCCTCAGTGACGAAGAGAGGGGGCTAAGCGCCCTCCATGGTCTCAAAACATTGACTCTTCTAAGAGTCCTAAGAGTCCTGCTCACACTGATGGGGTGCAGCTGTGGGACCCTATTTTCAGAGATGATGTCCTCCACCCAACTCTCAAAAAGCTGAAAGGGTCTTCAGTAGAGATGGATAGTCGAGCTGGGCTATCAAACGGTCACCTCTGTAGCTGTAGTGTCATTTTTCCTATGGTCCAATGTGTAAATTAAACAAAAAAGTGCACGTTTGTTATGATGTCCAAGATGGGGACCAGGATGTGGACATAATAAAAAATTAGGGAACATGATAGGAGACATTTCTACAATACATATAATCATTCTTATCTATCTAATACGATGACAACAGCTCTCCATACCTGCAGTCCACCACAAGGACCACCCTCTCTAATCCCTGAAAAATGAAATCATCCTCAGTGACGAAGAGAGGGGGCTAAGCGCCCCCATGGTCTCAGAGCATTAACTCTTCTAAGAGTCCTAAGAGTCCTGCTCACACTGATGGGGTGCAGCTGTGGGACCCTATTTTCAGAGATGGTGTCCTCCACCCAACTCTCAAAAAGCTGAAAGGGTCTTCAGTAGAGATGGATAGTCGAGCTGGGCTATCAGACGGTCACCTCTGTAGCTGTAGTGTCATTTTTCCTATGGTCCAATGTGTAAATTAAACAAAAAAGTGCACGTTTGTTATGATGTCCAAGATGGGGACCAGGATGTGGACATAATAAAAAATTAGGGAACATGATAGGAGACATTTCTACAATACATATAATCATTCTTATCTATCTAATACGATGACAACAGCTCTCCATACCTGCAGTCCACCACAAGGACCACCCTCTCTAATCCCTGAAAAATGAAATCATCCTCAGGGACGAAGAGAGGGGGCTAAGCGCCCCCCATGGTTTTAGAGCATTGACTCTTCTAAGAGTCCTAAGAGTCCTGCTTACACTGATGGGGTGCAGCTGTGGGACCCTATTTTAAGAGATGATGTCCTCCACCCAACTCTCAAAAAGCTGAAAGGGTCTTCAGTAGAGATGGATAGTCGAGCTGGGCTATCAGACGGTCACCTCTGTAGCTGTAGTGTCATTTTTCCTATGGTCCAATGTGTAAATTAAACAAAAAAGTGCACGTTTGTTATGATGTCCAAGATGGGGACCAGGATGTGGACATAATAAAAAATTAGGGAACATGATAGAAGACATTTCTACAATACATATAATCATTCTTATCTATCTAATACGATGACAACAGCTCTCCATACCTGCAGTCCACCACAAGGACCACCCTCTCTAATCCCTGAAAAATGAAATCATCCTCAGTGACGAAGAGAGGGGGCTAAGCGCCCCCATGGTCTCAGAGCATTAACTCTTCTAAGAGTCCTAAGAGTCCTGCTCACACTGATGGGGTGCAGCTGTGGGACCCTATTTTCAGAGATGATGTCCTCCACCCAACTCTCAAAAAGCTGAAAGGGTCTTCAGTAGAGATGGATAGTCGAGCTGGGCTATCAGACGGTCACCTCTGTAGCTGTAGTGTCATTTTTCCTATGGTCCAATGTGTAAATTAAACAAAAAAGTGCACGTTTGTTATGATGTCCAAGATGGGGACAAGGATGTGGACATAATAAAAAATTAGGGAACATGATAGGAGACATTTCTACAATACATATAATCATTCTTATCTATCTAATACGATGACAACAGCTCTCCATACCTGCAGTCCACCACAAGGACCACCCTCTCTAATCCCTGAAAAATGAAATCATCCTCAGGGACGAAGAGAGGGGGCTAAGCGCCCCCCATGGTTTTAGAGCATTGACTCTTCTAAGAGTCCTAAGAGTCCTGCTTACACTGATGGGGTGCAGCTGTGGGACCCTATTTTAAGAGATGATGTCCTCCACCCAACTCTCAAAAAGCTGAAAGGGTCTTCAGTAGAGATGGATAGTCGAGCTGGGCTATCAGACGGTCACCTCTGTAGCTGTAGTGTCATTTTTCCTATGGTCCAATGTGTAAATTAAACAAAAAAGTGCACGTTTGTTATGATGTCCAAGATGGGGACCAGGATGTGGACATAATAAAAAATTAGGGAACATGATAGGAGACATTTCTACAATACATATAATCATTCTTATCTATCTAATACGATCACAACAGCTCTCCATACCTGCAGTCCACCACAAGGACCACTCTCTCTAATCCCTGAAAAATGAAATCATCCTCAGTGACGAAGAGAGGGGGCTAAGCGCCCCCCATGGTCTCAAAACATTGACTCTTCTAAGAGTCCTAAGAGTCCTGCTCACACTGATGGGGTGCAGCTGTGGGACCCTATTTTCAGAGAGGATGTCCTCCACCCAACTCTCAAAAAGCTGAAAGGGTCTTCAGTAGAGATGGATAGTCGAGCTGGGCTACCAGACGGTCACCTCTGTAGCTGTAGTGTCATTTTTCCTATGGTCCAATGTGTAAATTAAACAAAAAAGTGCACGTTTGTTATGATTTCCAAGATGGGGACCAGGATGTGGACATAATAAAAAAATAGGGAACATGATAGGAGACATTTCTACAATACATATAATCATTCTTATCTATCTAATACGATGACAACAGCTCTCCATACCTGCAGTCCACCACAAGGACCACCCTCTCTATTCCCTGAAAAGTGAAATCATCCTCAGTGACGAAGAGAGGGGGCTAAGCGCCCCCCATGGTCTCAAAACATTGACTCTTCTAAGAGTCCTAAGAGTCCTGCTCACACTGATGGGGTGCAGCTGTGGGACCCTATTTTCAGAGATGATGTTCTCCACCCAACTCTCAAAAAGCTGAAATGGTCTTCAGTAGAGATGGATAGTCGAGCTGGGCTATCAGACGGTCACCTCTGTAGCTGTAGTGTCATTTTTCCTATGGTCCAATGTGTAAATTAAACAAAAAAGTGCACGTTTGTTATGATGTCCAAGATGGGGACCAGGATGTGGACATAATAAAAAATTAGGGAACATGATAGGAGACATTTCTACAATACATATAATCATTCTTATCTATTTAATACGATGACAACAGCTCTCCATACCTGCAGTCCACCACAAGGACCACCCTCTCTAATCCCTGAAAAATGAAATCATCCTCAGTGACGAAGAGAGGGGGCTAAGCGCCCCCCATGGTCTGAGAGCATTGACTCTTCTAAGAGTCCTAAGAGTCCTGCTCACACTGATGGGGTGCAGCTGTGGGACCCTATTTTCAGAGATGATGTCCTCCACCCAACTCTCAAAAAGCTGAAAGGGTCTTCAGTAGAGATGGATTGTCGAGCTGGGCTATCAGACGTTCACCTCTGTAGCTGTAGTGTCATTTTTCCTATGGTCCAATGTGTAAATTAAACAAAAAAGTGCACGTTTGTTATGATGTCCAAGATGGGGACCAGGATGTGGACATAATAAAAAATTAGGGAACATGATAGGAGACATTTCTACAATACATATAATCATTCTTATCTATCTAATACGATGATAACAGCTCTCCATACCTGCAGTCCACCACAAGGACCACCCTCTCTAATCCCTGAAAAATGAAATCATCCTCAGTGACGAAGAGAGGGGGCTAAGTGCCCCCAATGGTCTCAGAGCATTGACTCTTCTAAGAGTCCTAAGAGTCCTGCTCACACTGATGGGGTGCAGCTGTGGGACCCTATTTTCAGAGATGATGTCCTCCACCCAACTCTCAAAAAGCTGAAAGGGTCTTCAGTAGAGATGGATAGTCGAGCTGGGCTATCAGACGGTCACCTCTGTAGCTGTAGTGTCATTTTTCCTATGGTCCAATGTGTAAATTAAACAAAAAAGTGCACGTTTGTTATGATGTCCAAGATGGGGACCAGGATGTGGACATAATAAAAAATTAGGGAACATGATAGGAGACATTTCTACAATACATATAATCATTCTTATCTATCTAATACGATGACAACAGCTCTCCATACCTGCAGTCCACCACAAGGACCACCCTCTCTAATCCCTGAAAAATGAAATCATCCTCAGGGACGAAGAGAGGGGGCTAAGCGCCCCCCATGGTTTTAGAGCATTGACTCTTCTAAGAGTCCTAAGAGTCCTGCTTACACTGATGGGGTGCAGCTGTGGGACCCTATTTTAAGAGATGATGTCCTCCACCCAACTCTCAAAAAGCTGAAAGGGTCTTCAGTAGAGATGGATAGTCGAGCTGGGCTATCAGACGGTCACCTCTGTAGCTGTAGTGTCATTTTTCCTATGGTCCAATGTGTAAATTAAACAAAAAAGTGCACGTTTGTTATGATGTCCAAGATGGGGACCAGGATGTGGACATAATAAAAAATTAGGGAACATGATAGGAGACATTTCTACAATACATATAATCATTCTTATCTATCTAATACGATGACAACAGCTCTCCATACCTGCAGTCCACCACAAGGACCACCCTCTCTAATCCCTGAAAAATGAAATCATCCTCAGTGACGAAGAGAGGGGGCTAAGCGCCCCCCATGGTCTCAGAGCATTGACTCTTCTAAGAGTCCTAAGAGTCCTGCTCACACTGATGGGGTGCAGCTGTGGGACCCTATTTTCAGAGATGATGTCCTCCACCCAACTCTCAAAAAGCTGAAAGGGTCTTCAGTAGAGATGGATTGTCGAGCTGGGCTATCAGACGGTCACCTCTGTAGCTGTAGTGTCATTTTTCCTATGGTCCAATGTGTAAATTAAACAAAAAAGTGCACGTTTGTTATGATGTCCAAGATGGGGACCAGGATGTGGACATAATAAAAAATTAGGGAACATGATAGGAGACATTTCTACAATACATATAATCATTCTTATCTATCTAATACGATGATAACAGCTCTCCATACCTGCAGTCCACCACAAGGACCACCCTCCCTAATCCCTGAAAAATGAAATCATCCTCAGTGACGAAGAGAGGGGGCTAAGTGCCCCCAATGGTCTCAGAGCATTGACTCTTCTAAGAGTCCTAAGAGTCCTGCTCACACTGATGGGGTGCAGCTGTGGGACCCTATTTTCAGAGATGATGTCCTCCACCCAACTCTCAAAAAGCTGAAAGGGTCTTCAGTAGAGATGGATAGTCGAGCTGGGCTATCAGACGGTCACCTCTGTAGCTGTAGTGTCATTTTTCCTATGGTCCAATGTGTAAATTAAACAAAAAAGTGCACGTTTGTTATGATGTCCAAGATGGGGACCAGGATGTGGACATAATAAAAAATTAGGGAACATGATAGGAGACATTTCTACAACACATATAATCATTCTTATCTATCTAATACGATGACAACAGCTCTCCATACCTGCAGTCCACCACAAGGACCACCCTCTCTAATCCCTGAAAAATGAAATCATCCTCAGTGACGAAGAGAGGGGGCTAAGCGCCCCCATGGTCTCAGAGCATTAACTCTTCTAAGAGTCCTAAGAGTCCTGCTCACACTGATGGGGTGCAGCTGTGGGACCCTATTTTCAGAGATGATGTCCTCCACCCAACTCTCAAAAAGCTGAAAGGGTCTTCAGTAGAGATGGATAGTCGAGCTGGGCTATCAGACGGTCACCTCTGTAGCTGTAGTGTCATTTTTCCTATGGTCCAATGTGTAAATTAAACAAAAAAGTGCACGTTTGTTATGATGTCCAAGATGGGGACCAGGATGTGGACATAATAAAAAATTAGGGAACATGATAGGAGACATTTCTACAATACATATAATCATTCTTATCTATCTAATACGATGACAACAGCTCTCCATACCTGCAGTCCACCACAAGGACCACCCTCTCTAATCCCTGAAAAATGAAATCATCCTCAGTGACGAAGAGAGGGGGCTAAGCGCCCCCATGGTCTCAGAGCATTAACTCTTCTAAGAGTCCTAAGAGTCCTGCTCACACTGATGGGGTGCAGCTGTGGGACCCTATTTTCAGAGATGATGTCCTCCACCCAACTCTCAAAAAGCTGAAAGGGTCTTCAGTAGAGATGGATAGTCGAGCTGGGCTATCAGACGGTCACCTCTGTAGCTGTAGTGTCATTTTTCCTATGGTCCAATGTGTAAATTAAACAAAAAAGTGCACGTTTGTTATGATGTCCAAGATGGGGACCAGGATGTGGACATAATAAAAAATTAGGGAACATGATAGGAGACATTTCTACAATACATATAATCATTCTTATCTATTTAATACGATGACAACAGCTCTCCATACCTGCAGTCCACCACAAGGACCACCCTCTCTAATCCCTGAAAAATGAAATCATCCTCAGTGACGAAGAGAGGGGGCTAAGCGCCCCCCATGGTCTCAGAGCATTGACTCTTCTAAGAGTCCTAAGAGTCCTGCTCACACTGATGGGGTGCAGCTGTGGGACCCTATTTTCAGAGATGATGTCCTCCACCCAACTCTCAAAAAGCTGAAAGGGTCTTCAGTAGAGATGGATTGTCGAGCTGGGCTATCAGACGGTCACCTCTGTAGCTGTAGTGTCATTTTTCCTATGGTCCAATGTGTAAATTAAACAAAAAAGTGCACGTTTGTTATGATGTCCAAGATGGGGACCAGGATGTGGACATAATAAAAAATTAGGGAACATGATAGGAGACATTTCTACAATACATATAATCATTCTTATCTATCTAATACGATGATAACAGCTCTCCATACCTGCAGTCCACCACAAGGACCACCCTCCCTAATCCCTGAAAAATGAAATCATCCTCAGTGACGAAGAGAGGGGGCTAAGTGCCCCCAATGGTCTCAGAGCATTGACTCTTCTAAGAGTCCTAAGAGTCCTGCTCACACTGATGGGGTGCAGCTGTGGGACCCTATTTTCAGAGATGATGTCCTCCACCCAACTCTCAAAAAGCTGAAAGGGTCTTCAGTAGAGATGGATAGTCGAGCTGGGCTATCAGACGGTCACCTCTGTAGCTGTAGTGTCATTTTTCCTATGGTCCAATGTGTAAATTAAACAAAAAAGTGCACGTTTGTTATGATGTCCAAGATGGGGACCAGGATGTGGACATAATAAAAAATTAGGGAACATGATAGGAGACATTTCTACAATACATATAATCATTCTTATCTATCTAATACAATGACAACAGCTCTCCATACCTGCAGTCCACCACAAGGACCACCCTCTCTAATCCCTGAAAAATGAAATCATCCTCAGTGACGAAGAGAGGGGGCTAAGCGCCCCCATGGTCTCAGAGCATTAACTCTTCTAAGAGTCCTAAGAGTCCTGCTCACACTGATGGGGTGCAGCTGTGGGACCCTATTTTCAGAGATGATGTCCTCCACCCAACTCTCAAAAAGCTGAAAGGGTCTTCAGTAGAGATGGATAGTCGAGCTGGGCTATCAGACGGTCACCTCTGTAGCTGTAGTGTCATTTTTCCTATGGTCCAATGTGTAAATTAAACAAAAAAGTGCACGTTTGTTATGATGTCCAAGA
This sequence comes from Anomaloglossus baeobatrachus, assembly GCF_048569485.1. Classification (NCBI taxonomy): domain Eukaryota; kingdom Metazoa; phylum Chordata; class Amphibia; order Anura; family Aromobatidae; genus Anomaloglossus; species Anomaloglossus baeobatrachus. Next base: position 32,865 of record NW_027442772.1, read on the forward strand.
TGGGGACCAGGATGTGGACATAATAAAAAATTAGGGAACATGATAGGAGACATTTCTACAATACATATAATCATTCTTATCTATCTAATACGATGACAACAGCTCTACATACCTGCAGTCCACCACAAGGACCACCCTCTCTAATCCCTGAAAAATGAAATCATCCTCAGTGACGAAGAGAGGGGGCCAAGCGCCCCCCATGGTACCAGAGCATTGACTCTTCTAAGAGTCCTAAGAGTCCTGCTCACACTGATGGGGTGAAGCTGTGGGACCCTATTTTCAGAGATGATGTCCTCCACCCAACTCTCAAAATGCTGAAAGGGTCTTCAGTAGAGATGGATAGTCGAGCTGGGCTATCAGACGGTCACCTCTGTAGCTGTAGTGTCATTTTTCCTATGGTCCAATGTGTAAATTAAACAAAAAAGTGCACGTTTGTTATGATGTCCAAGATGGGGACCAGGATGTGGACATAATAAAAAATTAGGGAACATGATAGGAGACATTTCTACAATACATATAATCATTCTTATCTATCTAATACGATGACAACAGCTCTCCATACCTGCAGTCCACCACAAGGACCACCCTCTCTAATCCCTGAAAAATGAAATCATCCTCAGTGACGAAGAGAGGGGGCCAAGCGCCCCCCATGGTACCAGAGCATTGACTCTTCTAAGAGTCCTAAGAGTCCTGCTCACACTGATGGGGTGAAGCTGTGGGACCCTATTTTCAGAGATGATGTCCTCCACCCAACTCTCAAAAAGCTGAAAGGGTCTTCAGTAGAGATGGATAGTCGAGCTGGGCTATCAGACGGTCACCTCTGTAGCTGTAGTGTCATTTTTCCTATGGTCCAATGTGTAAATTAAACAAAAAAGTGCACGTTTGTTATGATGTTCAAGATGGGGACCAGGATGTGGACATAATAAAAAATTAGGGAACATGATAGGAGACATTTCTACAATACATATAATCATTCTTATCTATCTAATACGATCACAACAGCTCTCCATACCTGCAGTCCACCACAAGGACCACTCTCTCTAATCCCTGAAAAATGAAATCATCCTCAGTGACGAAGAGAGGGGGCTAAGCGCCCCCCATGGTCTCAGAGCATTGACTCTTCTAAGAGTCCTAAGAGTCCTGCTCACACTGATGGGGTGCAGCTGTGGGACCCTATTTTCAGAGATGATGTTCTCCACCCAACTCTCAAAAAGCTGAAAGGGTCTTCAGTAGAGATGGATAGTCGAGCTGGGCTATCAAACGGTCACCTCTGTAGCTGTAGTGTCATTTTTCCTATGGTCCAATGTGTAAATTAAACAAAAAAGTGCACGTTTGTTATGATGTCAAAGATGGGGACCAGGATGTGGACATAATAAAAAATTAGGGAACATGATAGGAGACATTTCTACAATACATATAATCATTCTTATCTATTTAATACGATGACAACAGCTCTCCATACCTGCAGTCCACCACAAGGACCACCCTCTCTAATCCCTGAAAAATGAAATCATCCTCAGTGACGAAGAGAGGGGGCTAAGCGCCCCCCATGGTCTCAGAGCATTGACTCTTCTAAGAGTCCTAAGAGTCCTGCTCACACTGATGGGGTGCAGCTGTGGGACCCTATTTTCAGAGATGATGTCCTCCACCCAACTCTCAAAAAGCTGAAAGGGTCTTCAGTAGAGATGGATAGTCGAGCTGGGCTATCAGACGGTCACCTCTGTAGCTGTAGTGTCATTTTTCCTATGGTCCAATGTGTAAATTAAACAAAAAAGTGCACGTTTGTTATGATGTCCAAGATGGGGACCAGGATGTGGACATAATAAAAAATTAGGGAACATGATAGGAGACATTTCTACAATACATATAATCATTCTTATCTATCTAATACGATGATAACAGCTCTCCATATCTGCAGTCCACCACAAGGACCACCCTCTCTAATCCCTGAAAAATAAAATCATCCTCAGTGATGAAGAGAGGGGGCTAAGTGCCCCCAATGGTCTCAGAGCATTGACTCTTCTAAGAGTCCTAAGAGTCCTGCTCACACTGATGGGGTGCAGCTGTGGGACCCTATTTTCAGAGATGATGTCCTCCACCCAACTCTCAAAAAGCTGAAAGGGTCTTCAGTAGAGATGGATAGTCGAGCTGGGCTATCAGACGGTCACCTCTGTAGCTGTAGTGTCATTTTTCCTATGGTCCAATGTGTAAATTAAACAAAAAAGTGCACGTTTGTTATGATGTTCAAGATGGGGACCAGGATGTGGACATAATAAAAAATTAGGGAACATGATAGGAGACATTTCTACAATACATATAATCATTCTTATCTATCTAATACGATCACAACAGCTCTCCATACCTGCAGTCCACCACAAGGACCACTCTCTCTAATCCCTGAAAAATGAAATCATCCTCAGTGACGAAGAGAGGGGGCTAAGCGCCACCCATGGTCTCAGAGCATTGACTCTTCTAAGAGTCCTAAGATTCCTGCTCACACTGATGGGGTGCAGCTGTGGGACCCTATTTTCCGAGATGATGTCCTCCACCCAACTCTCAAAAAGCTGAAAGGGTCTTCAGTAGAGATGGATAGTCGAGCTGGGCTATCAGACGGTCACCTCTGTAGCTGTAGTGTCATTTTTCCTATTGTCCAATTTGTAAATTAAACAAAAAAGTGCACGTTTGTTATGATTTCCAAGATGGGAACCAGGATGTGGACATAATAAAAAAATAGGGAACATGATAGGAGACATTTCTACAATACATATAATCATTCTTATCTATCTAATACGATGACAACAGCTCTCCATACCTGCAGTCCACCACAAGGACCACCCTCTCTATTCCCTGAAAAGTGAAATCATCCTCAGTGACGAGGAGAGGGGGCTAAGCGCCCCCCATGGTCTCAGAGCATTGACTCTTCTAAGAGTCCTAAGAGTCCTGCTCACACTGATGGGGTGCAGCTGTGGGACCCTATTTTCAGAGATGATGTTCTCCACCCAACTCTCAAAAAGCTGAAAGGGTCTTCAGTAGAGATGGATAGTCGAGCTGGGCTATCAAACGGTCACCTCTGTAGCTGTAGTGTCATTTTTCCTATGGTCCAATGTGTAAATTAAACAAAAAAGTGCACGTTTGTTATGATGTCAAAGATGGGGACCAGGATGTGGACATAATAAAAAATTAGGGAACATGATAGGAGACATTTCTACAATACATATAATCATTCTTATCTATTTAATACGATGACAACAGCTCTCCATACCTGCAGTCCACCACAAGGACCACCCTCTCTAATCCCTGAAAAATGAAATCATCCTCAGTGACGAAGAGAGGGGGCTAAGCGCCCCCCATGGTCTCAGAGCATTGACTCTTCTAAGAGTCCTAAGAGTCCTGCTCACACTGATGGGGTGCAGCTGTGGGACCCTATTTTCAGAGATGATGTCCTCCACCCAACTCTCAAAAAGCTGAAAGGGTCTTCAGTAGAGATGGATAGTCGAGCTGGGCTATCAGACGGTCACCTCTGTAGCTGTAGTGTCATTTTTCCTATGGTCCAATGTGTAAATTAAACAAAAAAGTGCACGTTTGTTATGATGTCCAAGATGGGGACCAGGATGTGGACATAATAAAAAATTAGGGAACATGATAGGAGACATTTCTACAATACATATAATCATTCTTATCTATCTAATACGATGATAACAGCTCTCCATATCTGCAGTCCACCACAAGGACCACCCTCTCTAATCCCTGAAAAATAAAATCATCCTCAGTGATGAAGAGAGGGGGCTAAGTGCCCCCAATGGTCTCAGAGCATTGACTCTTCTAAGAGTCCTAAGAGTCCTGCTCACACTGATGGGGTGCAGCTGTGGGACCCTATTTTCAGAGATGATGTCCTCCACCCAACTCTCAAAAAGCTGAAAGGGTCTTCAGTAGAGATGGATAGTCGAGCTGGGCTATCAGACGGTCACCTCTGTAGCTGTAGTGTCATTTTTCCTATGGTCCAATGTGTAAATTAAACAAAAAAGTGCACGTTTGTTATGATGTCCAAGATGGGGACCAGGATGTGGACATAATAAAAAATTAGGGAACATGATAGGAGACATTTCTACAATACATATAATCATTCTTATCTATCTAATACGATGACAACAGCTCTCCATACCTGCAGTCCACCACAAGGACCACCCTCTCTAATCCCTGAAAAATGAAATCATCCTCAGTGACGAAGAGAGGGGGCTAAGCGCCCCCCATGGTTTTAGAGCATTGACTCTTCTAAGAGTCCTAAGAGTCCTGCTTACACTGATGGGGTGCAGCTGTGGGACCCTATTTTAAGAGATGATGTCCTCCACCCAACTCTCAAAAAGCTGAAAGGGTCTTCAGTAGAGATGGATAGTCGAGCTGGGCTATCAGACGGTCACCTCTGTAGCTGTAGTGTCATTTTTCCTATGGTCCAATGTGTAAATTAAACAAAAAAGTGCACGTTTGTTATGATGTCCAAGATGGGGACCAGGATGTGGACATAATAAAAAATTAGGGAACATGATAGGAGACATTTCTACAATACATATAATCATTCTTATCTATCTAATACGATGACAACAGCTCTCCATACCTGCAGTCCACCACAAGGACCACCCTCTCTAATCCCTGAAAAATGAAATCATCCTCAGTGACGAAGAGAGGGGGCCAAGCGCCCCCCATGGTACCAGAGCATTGACTCTTCTAAGAGTCCTAAGAGTCCTGCTCACACTGATGGGGTGAAGCTGTGGGACCCTATTTTCAGAGATGATGTCCTCCACCCAACTCTCAAAAAGCTGAAAGGGTCTTCAGTAGAGATGGATAGTCGAGCTGGGCTATCAGACGGTCATCTCTGTAGCTGTAGTGTCATTTTTCCTATGGTCCAATGTGTAAATTAAACAAAAAAGTGCACGTTTGTTATGATGTCCAAGATGGGGACCAGGATGTGGACATAATAAGAAATTAGGGAACATGATAGGAGACATTTCTACAATACATATAATCATTCTTATCTATCTAATACGATGACAACAGCTCTCCATACCTGCAGTCCACCACAAGGACCACCCTCTCTAATCCCTGAAAAATGAAATCATCCTCAGGGACGAAGAGAGGGGGCTAAGCGCCCCCCATGGTTTTAGAGCATTGACTCTTCTAAGAGTCCTAAGAGTCCTGCTTACACTGATGGGGTGCAGCTGTGGGACCCTATTTTCAGAGATGATGTCCTCCACCCAACTCTCAAAAAGCTGAAAGGGTCTTCAGTAGAGATGGATAGTCGAGCTGGGCTATCAGACGGTCACCTCTGTAGCTGTAGTGTCATTTTTCCTATGGTCCAATGTGTAAATTAAACAAAAAAGTGCACGTTTGTTATGATGTTCAAGATGGGGACCAGGATGTGGACATAATAAAAAATTAGGGAACATGATAGGAGACATTTCTACAATACATATAATCATTCTTATCTATCTAATACGATCACAACAGCTCTCCATACCTGCAGTCCACCACAAGGACCACTCTCTCTAATCCCTGAAAAATGAAATCATCCTCAGTGACGAAGAGAGGGGGCTAAGCGCCCCCCATGGTCTCAGAGCATTGACTCTTCTAAGAGTCCTAAGATTCCTGCTCACACTGATGGGGTGCAGCTGTGGGACCCTATTTTCAGAGATGATGTCCTCCACCCAACTCTCAAAAAGCTGAAAGGGTCTTCAGTAGAGATGGATAGTCGAGCTGGGCTATCAGACGGTCACCTCTGTAGCTGTAGTGTCATTTTTCCTATGGTCCAATGTGTAAATTAAACAAAAAAGTGCACGTTTGTTATGATTTCCAAGATGGGGACCAGGATGTGGACATAATAAAAAAATAGGGAACATGATAGGAGACATTTCTACAATACATATAATCATTCTTATCTATCTAATACGATGACAACAGCTCTCCATACCTGCAGTCCACCACAAGGACCACCCTCTCTATTCCCTGAAAAGTGAAATCATCCTCAGTGACGAAGAGAGGGGGCTAAGCGCCCCCCATGGTCTCAGAGCATTGACTCTTCTAAGAGTCCTAAGAGTCCTGCTCACAGTGATGGGGTGCAGCTGTGGGACCCTATTTTCAGAGATGATGTTCTCCACCCAACTCTCAAAAAGCTGAAAGGGTCTTCAGTAGAGATGGATAGTGGAGCTGGGCTATCAGACGGTCACCTCTGTAGCTGTAGTGTCATTTTTCCTATGGTCCAATGTGTAAATTAAACAAAAAAGTGCACGTTTGTTATGATGTCCAAGATGGGGACCAGGATGTGGACATAATAAAAAATTAGGGAACATGATAGGAGACATTTCTACAATACATATAATCATTATTATCTATCTAAGACGATGATAACAGCTCTCCATATCTGCAGTCCACCACAAGGACCACCCTCTCTAATCCCTGAAAAATGAAATCATCCTCAGTGATGAAGAGAGGGGGCTAAGTGCCCCCAATGGTCTCAGAGCATTGACTCTTCTAAGAGTCCTAAGACTCCTGCTCACACTGATGGGGTGCAGCTGTGGGACCCTATTTTCAGAGATGATGTCCTCCACCCAACTCTCAAAAAGCTGAAAGGGTCTTCAGTAGAGATGGATAGTCGAGCTGGGCTATCAGACGGTCACCTCTGTAGCTGTAGTGTCATTTTTCCTATGGTCCAATGTGTAAATTAAACAAAAAAGTGCACGTTTGTTATGATGTCCAAGATGGGGACCAGGATGTGGACATAATAAAAAATTAGGGAACATGATAGGAGACATTTCTACAATACATATAATCATTCTTATCTATCTAATACGATGACAACAGCTCTCCATACCTGCAGTCCACCACAAGGACCACCCTCTCTAATCCCTGAAAAATGAAATCATCCTCAGTGACGAAGAGAGGGGGCTAAGCGCCCCCATGGTCTCAGAGCATTAACTCTTCTAAGAGTCCTAAGAGTCCTGCTCACACTGATGGGGTGCAGCTGTGGGACCCTATTTTCAGAGATGATGTCCTCCACCCAACTCTCAAAAAGCTGAAAGGGTCTTCAGTAGAGATGGATAGTCGAGCTGGGCTATCAGACGGTCACCTCTGTAGCTGTAGTGTCATTTTTCCTATGGTCCAATGTGTAAATTAAACAAAAAAGTGCACGTTTGTTATGATGTCCAAGATGGGGACCAGGATGTGGACATAATAAAAAATTAGGAAACATGATAGGAGACATTTCTACAATACATATAATCATTCTTATCTATCTAATACGATGACAACAGCTCTCCATACCTGCAGTCCACCACAAGGACCACCCTCTCTAATCCCTGAAAAATGAAATCATCCTCAGTGACGAAGAGAGGGGGCCAAGCGCCCCCCATGGTACCAGAGCATTGACTCTTCTAAGAGTCCTAAGAGTCCTGCTCACACTGATGGGGTGAAGCTGTGGGACCCTATTTTCAGAGATGATGTCCTCCACCCAACTCTCAAAAAGCTGAAAGGGTCTTCAGTAGAGATGGATAGTCGAGCTGGGCTATCAGACGGTCACCTCTGTAGCTGTAGTGTCATTTTTCCTATGGTCCAATGTGTAAATTAAACAAAAAAGTGCACGTTTGTTATGATGTCCAAGATGGGGACCAGGATGTGGACATAATAAAAAATTAGGGAACATGATAGGAGACATTTCTACAATACATATAATCATTCTTATCTATCTAATACGATGACAACAGCTCTCCATACCTGCAGTCCACCACAAGGTCCACCCTCTCTAATCCCTGAAAAATGAAATCATCCTCAGTGACGAAGAGAGGGGGCCAAGCGCCCCCCATGGTACCAGAGCATTGACTCTTCTAAGAGTCCTAAGAGTCCTGCTCACACTGATGGGGTGAAGCTGTGGGACCCTATTTTCAGAGATGATGTCCTCCACCCAACTCTCAAAAAGCTGAAAGGGTCTTCAGTAGAGATGGATAGTCGAGCTGGGCTATCAGACGGTCACCTCTGTAGCTGTAGTGTCATTTTTCCTATGGTCCAATGTGTAAATTAAACAAAAAAGTGCACGTTTGTTATGATGTCCAAGATGGGGACCAGGATGTGGACATAATAAGAAATTAGGGAACATGATATGAGACATTTCTACAATACATATAATCATTCTTATCTATCTAATACGATGACAACAGCTCTCCATACCTGCAGTCCACCACAAGGACCACCCTCTCTAATCCCTGAAAAATGAAATCATCCTCAGGGACGAAGAGAGGGGGCTAAGCGCCCCCCATGGTTTTAGAGCATTGACTCTTCTAAGAGTCCTAAGAGTCCTGCTTACACTGATGGGGTGCAGCTGTGGGACCCTATTTTCAGAGATGATGTCCTCCACCCAACTCTCAAAAAGCTGAAAGGGTCTTCAGTAGAGATGGATAGTCGAGCTGGGCTATCAGACGGTCACCTCTGTAGCTGTAGTGTCATTTTTCCTATGGTCCAATGTGTAAATTAAACAAAAAAGTGCACGTTTGTTATGATGTCCAAGATGGGGACCAGGATGTGGACATAATAAAAAATTAGGGAACATGATAGGAGACATTTCTACAATACATATAATCATTCTTATCTATCTAATACGATCACAACAGCTCTCCATACCTGCAGTCCACCACAAGGACCACTCTCTCTAATCCCTGAAAAATGAAATCATCCTCAGTGACGAAGAGAGGGGGCTAAGCGCCCCCCATGGTCTCAGAGCATTGACTCTTCTAAGAGTCCTAAGATTCCTGCTTACACTGATGGGGTGCAGCTGTCGGACCCTATTTTCAGAGATGATGTCCTCCACCCAACTCTCAAAAAGCTGAAAGGGTCTTCAGTAGAGATGGATAGTCGAGCTGGGCTATCGGACGGTCACCTCTGTAGCTGTAGTGTCATTTTTCCTATGGTCCAATGTGTAAATTAAACAAAAAAGTGCACGTTTGTTATGATGTCCAAGATGGGGACCAGGATGTGGACATAATAAAAAATTAGGGAACATGATAGGAGACATTTCTACAATACATATAATCATTCTTATCTATCTAATACGATCACAACAGCTCTCCATACCTGCAGTCCACCACAAGGACCACTCTCTCTAATCCCTGAAAAATGAAATCATCCTCAGTGACGAAGAGAGGGGGCTAAGCGCCCCCCATGGTCTCAGAGCATTGACTCTTCTAAGAGTCCTAAGATTCCTGCTCACACTGATGGGGTGCAGCTGTGGGACCCTATTTTCAGAGATGATGTCCTCCACCCAACTCTCAAAAAGCTGAAAGGGTCTTCAGTAGAGATGGATAGTCGATCTGGGCTATCAGACGGTCACCTCTGTAGCTGTAGTGTCATTTTTCCTATGGTCCAATGTGTAAATTAAACAAAAAAGTGCACGTTTGTTATGATGTCCAAGATGGGGACCAGGATGTGGACATAATAAAAAAATAGGGAACATGATAGGAGACATTTCTACAATACATATAATCATTCTTATCTATCTAATACGATGACAACAGCTCTCCATACCTGCAGTCCACCACAAGGACCACCCTCTCTATTCCCTGAAAAGTGAAATCATCCTCAGTGACGAAGAGAGGGGGCTAAGCGCCCCCCATGGTCTCAGAGCATTGACTCTTCTAAGAGTCCTAAGAGTCCTGCTCACACTGATGGGGTGCAGCTGTGGGACCCTATTTTCAGAGATGATGTTCTCCACCCAACTCTCAAATAGCTGAAAGGGTCTTCAGTAGAGATGGATAGTCGAGCTGGGCTATCAGACGGTCACCTCTGTAGCTGTAGTGTCATTTTTCCTATGGTCCAATGTGTAAATTAAACAAAAAAGTGCACGTTTGTTATGATGTCCAAGATGGGGACCAGGATGTGGACATAATAAAAAATTAGGGAACATGATAGGAGACATTTCTACAATACATATAATCATTCTTATCTATTTAATACGATGACAACAGCTCTCCATACCTGCAGTCCACCACAAGGACCACCCTCTCTAATCCCTGAAAAATGAAATCATCCTCAGTGACGAAGAGAGGGGGCTAAGCGCCCCCCATGGTCTCAGAGCATTGACTCTTCTAAGAGTCCTAAGAGTCCTGCTCACACTGATGGGGTGCAGCTGTGGGACCCTATTTTCAGAGATGATGTCCTCCACCCAACTCTCAAAAAGCTGAAAGGGTCTTCAGTAGAGATGGATAGTCGAGCTGGGCTATCAGACGGTCACCTCTGTAGCTGTAGTGTCATTTTTCCTATGGTCCAATGTGTAAATTAAACAAAAAAGTGCACGTTTGTTATGATGTCCAAGATGGGGACCAGGATGTGGACATAATAAAAAATTAGGGAACATGATAGGAGACATTTCTACAATACATATAATCATTCTTATCTATCTAATACGATGACAACAGCTCTCCATACCGTATTTCATGGTCAATCCAGGTTTGTCAGTGATGGCACTGACATAATGTATGGCGTCTTTTTCGGGCGTTATCCTTTGCCTTTTCATTGTGAAAATCCAGTTGCCTATATCAAAGCAAATTCTACTACTTGTAAAGTATGCAGAAAATGAAATGTAGAACATATAACATCAACTGCTTAGGAACGCATCATAGGTTAGTACTTAAAAGGATATTGTCATGTTCTAGTCATAATGCAAGCTGGACATTTTTCATGTTACCCTGTAATCGCCGGCCTGTTCTAATGCTCACAAGCAAAGATATATGCTCAGCTGCTAAGGCTTCCCTCTGCCTTCTGAATGAAAATTGAATATGTCTGGCTCACTGTGTATATAGCAGGTGCTCAGAAAAAATAAGAGTCAATTCAAAAGAAATAGCTCTGGTACACTATAGTGATTAATAATGTAAGAAAAGAACTCTTGGAATGCTGAAAATTCTTTATTTGTGCAAAAGGATAATTCATCCAACGTTTCGACCTTGTTTTTAGGTCTTTATCAAGGATAAAGTTATCTAAGATCATAAAGGGTTACAAAACCATATAAACACGTAATTAGTACATAGTACAACATAACAGTACAATATATTGCTACTTGAGAGTACAATGGGTCAAATGACCATGAGGCACATACAAAAAATTTTTCCAAAGCCATAGTGAAAACATTTGTACTGAGGAAAGAAAATTTCCACATGACCTATCTGGAGAAACATTCTGGATCAAACAACCAAAAATAGTCAAGCAGGTAAATACACACCTATATGGATAACAGGATGATATGTGTTCAATTGTATAGCGTCATTGCCATTAAGGTACAAATGGAAAACTTGCAATCCTATATAGTGAAGGAAATGAACACATATCATATCAAAGAACACAGGAACATGGGTGTGAGAAAAACCTCAATGTTTATACTTTGTTCTTTATAATGGTGTGAACATGTATATGTCTCAGTACCTTATGCACTTGAGAATTCTAGTGAGTAGATGATGAAAGCCTATTCCAGAACTGGAATCGGTAAATAATTGTAGGTGGAATCTAAATGAAAAGATGGTACAAGTGTTATCATGACACGTGGGCTATAACACAATGGACCGTGTGACAAAGAAGAAAGGAGAGAAAGAAGAGGAAGAAAATGGAACTACCTGTAACATTACGTGATAGTCACTGGTAAGTATCACTTGACAATTCAGGTGAAAAAGGATTCCTTTATTAAAGGGTTCTCAGTCGCCTCAGGATCATGAAATACTAGGGTAAATGATATGAGAATGGGTAAGAAGCACCACTAAAGGAAATATGAAATGCAGGACATATATCTATAAACCCCTGAACTACATGATAGAAATAAAAAGAAGAAAAAAGAAAAAAAAGAAGAAAGAAGAACACATAGAATGCGGAAAGAGAATGGGTACAACTACCTGAGTTACTGCAGGGAGGCCCCTGGTTGGTATTGTGAGGGTTAGTGGAATTCCTTCACTGAAGGGTTCTCAGTTGCCTCAGGTTCGTGAAAAATGCTATAGACAAATAATGCCCGGAGAAAAGGGGTTCATATACAGCGAATAATGGTAATACAAGGTACATCTGTCACATGTAATAGTATATATATATATATTGTACTAAGCTCTACACCAGAAATAGAAAGTAGTCCCTCTGCCTTCTGTCTAGGTGCCCTGAGTTATGTCCTGTAAACTGTCACAGCGACCCAGACACACATGTGTAGTAGGGGAATATCCCTGCTGAGATGCCAGTGCTAGAGCACTCGTTTGCTGTGGAGTTGAACGCTATGTGAGCAGTTCTTACCTTCAATGAGCAGAAGTCTCTTTTTTCAGATTTCAATATCTCTGTGGGTATCTGGCAGAAATATGGAATACTCTTTACTGCTAAGACCCTGTACACCACTCCCACTAAAGGGGGCTTTACACGCTGCGACATCGCTAATGCGGAGTCGTTGGGGTCACGGAATTTGTGACGCACATCCGGCCGCATTAGCGATGTTGCTGCGTGTGACACCGATGAGCGATTTTGCATCGTTGCAAAAACGTGCAAAATCGCTCATCGGTGACATGGGTCTCCATTCTCGATTATCGTTACTGCAGCAGTAACGATGTAGTTCGTCGCTCCTGCGGCAGCACACATCACTCCGTGTGACACCGCAGAAACGAGGAACCTCTCCTTACCTGCCTCCCAGCCGCTATGAGGAAGGAAGGAGGTGGGCGGGATGTTCCGGCCACTCATCTCCGCCCCTCCGCTGCTATTGGGCGGTCGCTCAGTGACGTCGCTGTGACGCCGCACGGACCGCCCCCTTAGAAAGGAGGCGGTTCGCCGGTCACAGCGACGTCGCCGGGCAGGTAAGTATGTGTGACGGGTCTGGTCGGTGTTGTGCGGCATGGGCAGCGATTTACCCGTGTCGCGCAACAGATGGGGGCGGGTACCCACACTAGCGATATCGGGACCGATATCGCAGTGTGTAAAGTAGCCTTTAGTCACATGACCAAGACTGTATCTGTGTCCCTACAACACACTTGAGACAAATGTGTGTGTGAGCCTGCATTGTGGGGTATATATAATATATTATAGAGCTGGGAAGGATCATTCTAAGCAGTGAGCTGTTCCAGTATTTGTAGGAAAATACCCAGTAGAAGCATCAAACACAGCACCAATACCTCCCATCAGTATCCCACCACAGTGCCATGTAACCCATGCCCTACACTCCCATCTACACCAATACTATACAGGCACAAACTAGTATATCTGACTAAAAGCCCCCAAAATATGAAGAACGGCCTATAGTTGAGTGTGGATATAAAATCTATGTGAGCAGAGCTAGAATAGAAATCACTGATCGCATTGAAGTCATTCTGACCATAAATCACCATGATATCAAGGTGAGGAGTTGTGTGTTACTGCTGGGAGGAAAGGGTTAACAGTGGAATATTAAGGTGCATTTCTGTGTGCAGTGTTACTAGTCAATGTAACAATTCAGTATGAGCTGCTCTTGGTGCCGGGGGAGGGAGATGCTCTCCTGAGCAAGATAGATGGGGAATGAACATAATATCTATATAGTGTAAGGCAGGGGGTCTCAAACTCGGCTGGGTGTATGGGCCGCACAGAGGAAAAAAATAATTTGGGGGGCTGCATTCTTTGCAAGACAAAGTGACATTTTTATTGGTACCATATATGTATATATTTTTTTCACACACCTTTGGATGACTGATTTTCAACATTTTTCACTTGTTTATTATAACAAATGTGCACATTCTTTGGTTAAATCTAAAAAAAATAAATGTGATGTTAAAAAAAAGTCATGCCTTATTTTGTTTTTTTTTACATTTTATCCCTTTCTTTTAACTAATAGTGTTACAATTATGACGCTAGCGTTTTGTGAAGGGAATGCTTTGCCTACTTCCGTGACTATGGCCTTCCGGAACTGCTGCATTTTGGCTGACCTCTCCGCCTCGGGAATAAGAGACATAAAGTTCTCCTTGTAGCGTGGGTCTAACAGTGTTACCAACCAGTAATGATTGTCGGCCAAGATGTTCTTAACGCGAGGGTCACGAGACAGGCAGCTTACCATAAAGTCATCCATGTGCGCCAGACTCTTAACAGCCATCACTTCAGTATCCAGACCAACACGATGACTGAACATGCTGTCCTCCTCCTTCTCCTCCTCCTCCTCATCTACCCTGTCCTCTGGCCAGCCACGCTGAACTGAGCATATGACTGGTATGCATGTCATATCCTCAATTTGGCCGGAGAGTTGCTCCATGTCTTCATCTTCCTCCTCGTCATAGTCCTCCACTGCACGTTGTGATGAGACGAGGCTGGGCTATGTGTTATCACCCACACCCACTACTGTTTCTTGCTCCAACTCATCGTGTTCCGCCTGCAATGCATCATGTTTGGTTTTGAGCAGAGACCGTTTTAGAAGGCAGAGAAGCGGTATGGTGACGCTAATAATGGCGTCATCGCCGCTCACCATCTTGGTGGAGTCCTCAAAGTTTTGGAGGATGGTACATAGGTCGGACATCCATCTCCACTCCTCAGGTGTTATGTGTGGAGTTTGACCCATTTCCCGACGGCTTAGGTGATGCAGGTACTCAACAACTGCCCTCTTCTGCTCACATATCCTGATCAACATGTGCAGAGTTGAATTCCAACGCGTGGGGACATCACACACCAGTCTGTGAGCCGGAAGATGCAAATGACGCTGAAAGCCGGCAAGGCCGGCTGAAGCAGTAGGTGACTTTCGAAAATGTGCAGACAGGCGGCGAACTTTTACCAGCAGATGAGACAGCTCTGGGTATGACTTTAGAAACCGCTGAACCACGAGGTTGAGCACATGGGCCATGCATGGAACATGTGTCAGCTGGCCTCGCCTCAAAGCCGCCACTAGGTTCCGGCCATTGTCACACACAACCTTTCCTGGCTTTAGGTTCAGAGGTGTGAGCCAGTGATCTGCATGCTGTTTTAGAGCTGTCCACACCTCTTCTGCATTGTGGGATTTGTCACTTATGCAGATTAGCTGCAGCACAGCCTGTTGCCGCTTCGCCGAGGCAGTGCTGCAGTGCTTCCAGCTTGGGACTGGTGTGGAGGGTAAAGTGGATGAGGATGCGCAGGAGGAGGAGGAGGCTGAAGAGCATGACATTCCGGAGCTGTAGAGTGTGGGTGAAACCCTGACTGAGGTAGGGCCTGCAAACCTTGGTGTGGGAAGGACTTGTTCCGTTCCTCGCTCAAACTGGGTCCCAGCTGGGCTGGGCTGGGTAGGGCGTTGTGGGGGGTTTGTCTATCTCCGTTTGAGGTGAGTTTGTTTAAGTTAGCCTTTTCTTTGGCGTTTTTTGGAGCCCTGCGGGTTGGGGAGTTGGTATCGCCCAGTAAGGCGTTCCCCGGGGGCTTGGATTGGGGTGACATTGTCAGTGGAAAACGGAGTTGAATTTTGGATTAGGAAATCGAAAACTGATCAGAGAGGTGTGGGTAGACTAGTCCGTTTGGGGATGGTTGTGGCATCTGATATGTGCCCGTTCAAGTGTCTCGGGAATTTTCAACAGATCCGTCCGAAGGTGGATGGCCCCTTATTATGTCACGAGGATGGGTCCTTTTTATCGAGATACCAATTTGTGAGTGTTTTTAGGGCATGTTTGAAGTCGTTGGGGTTAGATCCGAAGTCTTTCGGATTGGGGCAGCGACGGAGGCCTCTATATGCGGCCTACCGGAGGAGACAGTTAAGCAGATTGGTAGGTGGAAGTCGCAGCGCTTTAAGTCGTATGTACGTCCCCAGGTGGTTGTTGGCAATTGAGGGGAAAAGGGGGGGGTATTAGGGGGGGGGGGAGAGTGTGTGTTTTTTGTCAATTTGGTTTGGTGAGGCAATAAAATGGTGTCGTCTGTACATTTTGTATTGCAGAAGCACCCCCCCTTCCTTCCCTGGTCTGGATCCTTGGCCACTCTTATGTGTATTGGGGAGCCCGACGAGCGGACGCGAGATGGAACGGGAGACAGCTAGGTTTTGAGAAGGACCTGGCTCTCGTGCGATGGCTCGGTGTTCGGGGGTTAGGGTGGAACAGGGTGTTGCAGGAGGTGCATAGATACGCCCGGTTGGACAGACCTCCTGACATCTTAGTGTTGCATGCCGGGGAGAATGATTTGGGTGGGCGTCCTTTTCGAATCTTGATAAAGGACATCAAACATGATTTGTTACGGTTATGGGTGTCGTTTCCAGGTCTAACGATAGTCTGGTCGGAGATAGTAGCGAGAAAGAGTTGGCAGAAAGCGCGGTCAGTTGACAGGTTGAACAAGGCGCGGGCGAAGGTTAATAGGGCGATCTCGAAGTTTGTTAGTCGGAACGGGGGTATAGCAATACGGCATGTTGAGTTGGAAAGGACGGAAGAGGAATTTTGGTTGGCTGACGGGGTACACCTTAATGCGGTGGGAACTGACTTATGGGCTCTTGGCTTGCAGGGAGGTATTGAGAGGGCCCTTTGGTTGCGGGGGGTCTCAGGCACTTGAAGGGTTTCAAGGTGCCTTCGTTGTGGTGTTGTTTATTGGTGGGTCCTTGAAGTTGGTTTAAAATTGGTTCGGGGATTCATCCGGGTATGGATCCCCTCATTGGCAGAATTGATGGTCCCCTGGTGATTTTGGGGGGGAACCCCGACGGGGTATGTCGGGGCCCCTGGGGGTGTGGTTGGGGTTGACGGAGGATTAACCCTTACCATTTGGTGCTCCTGAGCCAGTGTGGGTAACGGCTGGGAGCAAGTTGAGGTTTTTTATTGCTCGGTTATGGGAATCACCAGGGTTTTGGTAGCTTCAAGGACCTTACCACATTGCAAATTTTATTGGTTATGTATTCTTGTTAATAAAATGGCTGCTATGGCCAAAATTATCCAAAGATAAATTTGTGTCTGTGTAATTACTTTTAAATAAGAAATGGGAATGGAGGTGTGGGGTATGAAAGGAAGACCGGAGTCAACAATTCCAGGGTCAAGCATGTTTATTTGCGTAAGCTTCGTTCCAGGGTAGAAAGGGTAAGAGTGCCTTTCAGAATTCGAAGTGGTCGGACTGTACGGACCACCAAGAACTGCAGGAGAGCTTGAACATCTTCCCATGGATTTGCGACATCCTCCCTCATCAGTTACGTAGGTAAGCAGGTTCTCAGCATTGCAGCCCATTTGTTGTCTTAAGTTAGTTAAGCGGGGTTAACTAACCTGTCAGTTCAGCCTCAGGTCTAAAGCAGAGGCCTGGACTCCACTCCTTACTCCTCACTCCACAACTCTCCTTAAAAACAACTGACTCCTTTTTCCTGCCCCGGGGTCTCCAGACCCCTAGGTGGGCGTTTCCTTCCGTCTGGTCCTGCCCACTGGTGTGCCTGTCTTTCCCTGGGGGAGGTGACTAGGATTTTCTGGTTGGCTTTGTGTGACTTAGGTGAGGGAAGTTGTTATGCGGGGGCCTATGTGTGACTACCTGCAGTGTCAGGGCGTCACATATGTATGTGTGTATGTCTGCTAAAGGAATCCGCACCGTCATATTTACAAACACAAAATTTTGCAGACACCTCATGTGACTCAGGGAACGTCGTAGACTATGTTTTAACAGGAATATTTAACCCCGCGCTTTACAGTTACTCTCCAAAAAACCTGCCTCCATTAAACTGAATGGAGGTGGGAGCTGCAAGTTATTAATAGCAGCTGTGATTGGTTGCTATAAGAACAAAGGACATTCATAGTATAAGAAGCTTATGTGTGAGATAATATGATGTCAGTGGGGAGACAGATAGAGAGAGACAGACACAGACTGAGAGACAAACAGACAGAGACAGATAGGCATAGACAGACAGGGAAAGAGACAGAGACAAACAGACAGAGGCAGACAGGGAAAGAGACAGACAGAGATAGACAGGGAAAAAAGGCAGACAGACAGAGACAGAGAAAGAGACAGAGGCAGATAGGGAAACAGACAGAGACAAACATACAGAGACAGGCAGGAGAAAAGGCAGACCGACAGGGAAAGAGACAGACAGGGGAAGAGACAGACAGAGAGAGACAGACAGATAGAGACAGACAAAGAAATACAGAGATAGACAGGGAAAGAGACAAACGGGGAATGAGTCAGACAGAGAGAGACAAAGAGAGACAGGCAGAGAGAGACAGGGAAAGAGACAGACAGGGGAAGAGAAAGACAGAGACAGACAAAGAAATACAGAGACAGACAGGGGAAGAGACAGACAGGGGAAGAGACAGACAGGGGAAGAGACAGACAGACAGGGAAAGAGACAGACCTGGAAAAGAGACAGACCTGGAAAAGAGACAGGCCTGGAAAAGAGACAGACAGACATAGAAACAGACAGCCACAAAGAGAGAGAGAGACAGACAGACACAGAGAGACAGACAGAGATAGAGAGACAGACAGACATGGATAGAGATAGAGACACACAGAGACAGACAGATGACAGAGACTGGGAGAGAGACAGACAGAAGCATAAATCCCTAACTAAAACTTAACATTTAATGATAGTTTTAAAAGGTAAAAAAACACAAATCATGTAAATAGAATGACTCTCTTCTGTGCATAGAGTCAACATTTTGTGTTTGTAAATATGACGGTGCGGATTCCTTTAGCAGACATACACACATACATATGTGACGCCCTGACACTGCAGGTAGTCACACATAGGCCCCCCCATAACAACTTCCCTCACCTAAGTCACACAAAGCCAACCAGAAAACCCTAGTCACCTCCCCCAGGGAAAGACAGGCACACCAGTGGGCAGGACCAGACGGAAGGAAACGCCCACCTAGGGGTCTGGAGACCCCGGGGCAGGAAAAAGGAGTCAGTTGTTTTTAAGGAGAGTTGTGGAGTGAGGAGTAAGGAGTGGAGTCCAGGCCTCTGCTTTAGACCTGAGGCTGAACTGACAGGTTAGTTAACCCCGCTTAACTAACTTAAGATAACAAATGGGCTGCAATGCTGAGAACCTGCTTACCTACGTAACTGATGAGGGAGGATGTCGCAAATCCATGGGAAGATGTTCAAGCTCTCCTGCAGTTCTTGGTGGCCCGTACAGTCCGACCACTTCGAATTCTGAAAGGCACTCTTACCCTTTCTACCCTGGAACGAAGCTTAGGCAAATAAACATGCTTGACCCTGGAATTGTTGACTCCGGTCTTCCTTTCATACCCCACACCTCCATTCCCATTTCTTATTTAAAAGTAATTACACAGACACAAATTTATCTTTGGATAATTTTGGCCATAGCAGCCATTTTATTAACAAGAATACATAACCAATAAAATTTGCAATGTGGTAAGGTCCTTGAAGCTACCAAAACCCTGGTGATTCCCATAACCGAGCAATAAAAAACCTCAACTTGCTCCCAGCCGTTACCCACACTGGCTCAGGAGCACCAAATGGTAAGGGTTAATCCTCCGTCAACCCCAACCACACCCCCAGGGGCCCCGACATACCCCGTCGGGGTTCACCCCCAAAATCACCAGGGGACCATCAATTCTGCCAATGAGGGGATCCATACCCGGATGAATCCCCGAACCAATTTTAAACCAACTTCAAGGACCCACCAATAAACAACACCACAACGAAGGCACCTTGAAACCCTTCAAGTGCCTGAGACCCCCCGCAACCAAAGGGCCCTCTCAATACCTCCCTGCAAGCCAAGAGCCCATAAGTCAGTTCCCACCGCATTAAGGTGTACCCCGTCAGCCAACCAAAATTCCTCTTCCGTCCTTTCCAACTCAACATGCCGTATTGCTATACCCCCGTTCCGACTAACAAACTTCGAGATCGCCCTATTAACCTTTGCCCGCGCCTTGTTCAACCTGTCAACTGACCGCGCTTTCTGCCAACTCTTTCTCGCTACTATCTCCGACCAGACTATCGTTAGACCTGGAAACGACACCCATAACCGTAACAAATCATGTTTGATGTCCTTTATCAAGATTCGAAAAGGACGCCCACCCAAATCATTCCCCCCGGCATGCAACACTAACATGTCAGGAGGTCTGTCCAACCGGGCGTATCTATGCACCTCCTGCAACACCCTGTTCCACCCTAACCCCCGAACACCGAGCCATCGCACGAGAGCCAGGTCCTTCTCAAAACCTAGCTGTCTCCCGTTCCATCTCGCGTCCGCTCGTCGGGCTCCCCAATACACATAAGAGTGGCCAAGGATCCAGACCAGGGAAGGAAGAGGGGGTGCTTCTGCAATACAAAATGTACAGACGACACCATTTTATTGCCTCACCAAACCAAATTGACAAAAAACACACACTCTCACCCCCCCATTGCTACCCTAATACCCCCCCTTTTCCCCTCAATTGCCAACAACCACCTGGGGACGTACATACGACTTAAAGCGCTGCGACTTCCACCTACCAATCTGCTTAACTGTCTCCTCCGGTAGGCCGCATATAGAGGCCTCCGTCGCTGCCCCAATCCGAAAGACTTCGGATCTAACCCCAACGACTTCAAACATGCCCTAAAAACACTCACAAATTGGTATCTCGATAAAAAGGACCCATCCTCGTGACATAATAAGGGGCCATCCACCTTCGGACGGATCTGTTGAAAATTCCCGAGACACTTGAACGGGCACATATCAGATGCCACAACCATCCCCAAACGGACTAGTCTACCCACACCTCTCTGATCAGTTTTCGATTTCCTAATCCAAAATTCAACTCCGTTTTCCACTGACATAATGTCACCCCAATCCAAGCCCCCGGGGAACGCCTTACTGGGCGATACCAACTCCCCAACCCGCAGGGCTCCAAAAAACGCCAAAGAAAGGCTAACTTAAACAAACTCACCTCAAACGGAGATAGACAAACCCCCCACAACGCCCTACCCAGCCGGGTAGGGACCCAGCCCAGCCCAGCTGGGACCCAGTTTGAGCGAGGAATGGAACAAGTCCTTCCCACACCAAGGTTTGCAGGCCCTACCTCAGTCAGGGTTTCACCCACACTCTACAGCTCCGGAATGTCATGCTCTTCAGCCTCCTCCTCCTCCTGCGCATCTTCATCCACTTTACCCTCCACACCAGTCCCAAGCTGGAAGCACTGCAGCACTGCCTCGGCGAAGCGGCAACAGACTGTGCTGCAGCTAATCTGCATAGGTGACAAACCCCACAATGCAGAAGAGGTGTGGACAGCTCTAAAACAGCATGCAGATCACTGGCTCACACCTCTGAACCTAAAGCCAGGAAAGGTTGTGTGTGACAATGGCCGGAACCTGGTGGCGGCTTTGAGGCGAGGCCAGCTGACACATGTTCCATGCATGGCCCATGTGCTCAACCTCGTGGTTCAGCGGTTTCTAAAGTCATACCCAGAGCTGTCTGATCTGCTGGTAAAAGTTCGCTGCCTGTCTGCACATTTTCGAAAGTCACCTACTGCTTCAGCCGGCCTTGCCGGCTTTCAGCGTCGTTTGCATCTTCCGGCTCACAGACTGGTGTGTGATGTCCCCACGCGTTGGAATTCAACTCTGCACATGTTGATCAGGATATGTGAGCAGAAGAGGGCAGTTGTTGAGTACCTGCATCACCTAAGCCGTCGGGAAATGGGTCAAACTCCACACATAACACCTGAGGAGTGGAGATGGATGTCCGACCTATGTACCATCCTCCAAAACTTTGAGGACTCCACCAAGATGGTGAGCGGCGATGACGCCATTATTAGCGTCACCATACCGCTTCTCTGCCTTCTAAAACGGTCTCTGCTCAAAACCAAACATGATGCATTGCAGGCGGAACACGATGAGTTGGAGCAAGAAACAGTAGTGGGTGTGGGTGATAACACACAGTCCAGCCTCGTCTCATCACAACGTGCAGTGGAGGACTATGACGAGGAGGAGGATGAAGACATGGAGCAACTCTCCGGCCAAATTGAGGATATGACATGCATACCAATCATATGCTCAGTTCAGCGTGGCTGGCCAGAGGACAGGGTAGATGATGAGGAGGAGGAGGAGGAGGAGGAGGAGGAGAAGGAGGAGGACAGCATGTTCAGTCATCGTGTTGGTCTGGATACTGAAGTGATGGCTGTTAAGAGTCTGGCGCACATGGATGACTTTATGGTAAGCTGCCTGTCTCGTGACCCTCGCGTTAAGAACATCTTGGCCGACAATCATTACTGGTTGGTAACACTGTTAGACCCACGCTACAAGGAGAACTTTATGTCTCTTATTCCCGAGGCGGAGAGGTCAGCCAAAATGCAGTAGTTCCGGAAGGCCATAGTCACGGAAGTAGGCAAAGCATTCCCTTCACAAAACGCTAGCGTCATAATTGTAACACTATTAGTTAAAAGAAAGGGATAAAATGTAAAAAAAAACAAAATAAGGCATGACTTTTTTTTAACATCAAATTTTTTTTTTTTAGATTTAACCAAAGAATGTGCACATTTGTTATAATAAACAAGTGAAAAATGTTGAAAATCAGTCATCCAAAGGTGTGTGAAAAAAATATATATATATGGTACCAATAAAAATGTCACTTTGTCCTGCAAAGAATGCAGCCCCCCAAATTATTTTTTTCCTCTGTGCGGCCCATACACCCAGCCGAGTTTGAGACCCCCTGCCTTACACTATATAGATATCATGTTCATTCCCCATCTATCTTGCTCAGGAGAGCATCTCCCTCCCCCGGCACCAAGAGCAGCTCATATTGAATTGTTACATTGACTAGTAACACTGCACACAGAAATGCACCTTAATATTCCACTGTTAACCCTTTCCTCCCAGCAGTAACACACAACTCCTCACCTTGATATCATGGTGATTTATGGTCAGAATGACTTCAATGCGATCAGTGATTTCTATTCTAGCTCTGCTCACATAGATTTTATATCCACACTCAACTATAGGCCGTTCTTCATATTTTGGGGGCTTTTAGTCAGATATACTAGTTTGTGCCTGTATAGTATTGGTGTAGATGGGAGTGTAGGGCATGGGTTACATGGCACTGTGGTGGGATACTGATGGGAGGTATTGGTGCTGTGTTTGATGCTTCTACTGGGTATTTTCCTACAAATACTGGAACAGCTCACTGCTTAGAATGATCCTTCCCAGCTCTATAATATATTATATATACCCCACAATGCAGGCTCACACACACATTTGTCTCAAGTGTGTTGTAGGGACACAGATACAGTCTTGGTCATGTGACTAAAGGCTACTTTACACACTGCGATATCGGTCCCGATATCGCTAGTGTGGGTACCCGCCCCATCTGTTGCGCGACACGGGCAAATCGCTGCCCATGCCGCACAACACCGACCAGACCCGTCACACATACTTACCTGACCGGCGACGTCGCTGTGACCGGCGAACCGCCTCCTTTCTAAGGGGGCGGTCCGTGCGGCGTCACAGCGACGTCACTGAGCGACCGCCCAATAGCAGCGGAGGGGCGGAGATGAGTGGCCGGAACATCCCGCCCACCTCCTTCCTTCCTCATAGCGGCTGGGAGGCAGGTAAGGAGAGGTTCCTCGTTTCTGCGGTGTCACACGGAGTGATGTGTGCTGCCGCAGGAGCGACGAACTACATCGTTACTGCTGCAGTAACGATAATCGAGAATGGAGACCCATGTCACCGATGAGCGATTTTGCACGTTTTTGCAACGATGCAAAATCGCTCATCGGTGTCACACGCAGCAACATCGCTAATGCGGCCGGATGTGCGTCACAAATTCCGTGACCCCAACGACTCCGCATTAGCGATGTCGCAGCGTGTAAAGCCCCCTTTAGTGGGAGTGGTGTACAGGGTCTTAGCAGTAAAGAGTATTCCATATTTCTGCCAGATACCCACAGAGATATTGAAATCTGAAAAAAGAGACTTCTGCTCATTGAAGGTAAGAACTGCTCACATAGCGTTCAACTCCACAGCAAACGAGTGCTCTAGCACTGGCATCTCAGCAGGGATATTCCCCTACTACACATGTGTGTCTGGGTCGCTGTGACAGTTTACAGGACATAACTCAAGGCACCTAGATAGAAGGCAGAGGTACTGGGATTGGTTGGTTTTTGGTGACGGAGGTGCAGGGGCTGGCGCCCATGTGCAGTGCTGGCTAAGGTATATTGATGATATTTTGATTTTTTGGCAGGGCACTGTGGAGCAGCTCGAGACATTTATGGAGGAACTTAATAACAACACCTTTAACATCAGATTGACGCATAAGCATAGCAGCAGTTGCGTTGACTTCCTGGATATTAAAATTTCATTCGGTTCTGAGCGAATTGTTCAGACCGACGTCCATAGGAAGGAAACATCAGTCAACGCACTGCTGCATGCTTCTTCTGCTCATACCCCCTCCACCATCCGGGCCGTACCGACTGGCCAGTTCCTCAGGATGAAGCAAATTTGTTCGTCAGACACTGCTTTTGAACAACAGTCTGCCGACCTCCAGCGCCATAGGGGTGGCAAAGGCGGTCTTCCCCCGGTCTGCCTCAGCAACGGACACTAGCCAATAGTGACTAGTGAGATCAAGGGTAGAAAAATAATTTGCAGTTCTCAATGCAGCTAGCGATTCCTCAATACGGGGGAGTGGTGCTGTCCTTCTTCTTTAACAGGACCAATGGAGCTGCCCAAAGGCTACAACTGTCACGGATAACCCCAGCCGCCTTCATGTTGCTCAACATGTCCTTGGTACACTGGTAATGTGAAGGTGGTATTGGCTTATAGCTCTCTTTGATGGGTGGGTGTGCACCTGTGGGGATGTAGTGTTGGACCCCTTTTATTCCCCCAAAATCTAGCGGATGTTTGCTGAAGACTTGCTCGCTCGTATTCTTGCACTACCCTGTGGACCCGCTTCTTGTGATGTGAAGGTGTGGAGTCAGTGCCTACGTGTAATTCCTTACACCACTCCTCTGGCTGACTTGGTGAGCAGTCACTGACTGGGTGGGGTGCAGTAATAGTGGATGCTGCTACTTGGATAGCATGTGTATCTACTGTGAACAGCTTA
Source organism: Anomaloglossus baeobatrachus (assembly GCF_048569485.1). Taxonomy (NCBI): domain Eukaryota; kingdom Metazoa; phylum Chordata; class Amphibia; order Anura; family Aromobatidae; genus Anomaloglossus; species Anomaloglossus baeobatrachus. The sequence goes on from NW_027442772.1 coordinate 57,805, forward strand.
TCAATGGTGGCAAGTCGGGGCAGCTTAACCTCCTGCTCTCCGCAGTTTAACACTCTCACGGGCACTCTTCCCTTCCGCACTAATGAATAAAACTATGATGTAAATATCATATAGATACCCCACAATTGTAAATAAAGGTAGGTTATGGGAAAAGGGGGAACAGGGAAAGAGGAAAATAGTGTAATAAAGTATACCTTCTGGGGGTGAGAGGAAATGGCAGCACAGCCAGTGGAGGTGAAGCAAAAGGAAGCCTGCAACTAAAGAGTTGAGAGCGTTATCACATGGTGACTGAGCCTGATTGTAAAGGGAGCATAGAGTGGAGCATACTCTGGGCACGTTAGAACCCAAGTTCTTAAACCATGAATATGGACCCCTTTTATTCTCCCAAAGTCTAGCGGATGTTTGCTGAAGACTTGCTCGTATTCTTGCACTACCCTGTGGACCCGCTTCTTGTGATGTGAAGGTGTGGAGTCAGTGCCTACGTGTAATTCCTTACACCACTCCTCTGGTTGACTTGGTGAGCTGTCACTGAATGGGTGTGGTGAAGTAACGGTGGATGCTGTGGCTTGGATATCATATTAAATATAGGGACCCCCATACAGTAGTATGAGAAATTTTTTTGTATTCAATGATCGGTATTACCTTCAGGGGCGCGGCACGTGGACGTGCGTTCCATTAGCCTCACTGCATTCCACTCCCATACAGGAAGTGGGCGCAGCTATTACTACGGTCGCACATAAAAGAACCCACAGCCACCACTGCACACAGCTGACTCCACCACTGGAAACCCACTTCTACACCAACGCAGGTAAGACAGGATCGGCACCTCTATGCTCCCGTTACAATCAGGCTCAGTCACCATGTGATAATGCTCTCAACAATTTAGTTGCAGGCTTCCCCTTGCTTCACCTCCACTGGCTGTGCTGCCATTTCCTCTCCCCCCTGGAAGGTATACTTTATTACACTATTTTCCTGTTTCCCTCTTCTCCCTTTTCCCATAACCTACCTTTATCTGCATTTGTGGGGTATCTATATACTATTTATATCACAGTTTTATTCATTAATACGGAAGGGAAGAGTGCGCGTGAGAGTGTTGAACTGCGGAGAGCAAGAGGTTAAGCTGCCCCGATTTGCCACCATTGATAAGCTGTTCACAGTAGATACACATGCTATCCAAGCAGCAGCAGCATCCACCATTACTGCACCCCACCCAGTCAGTGACAGCTCACCAAGTCAGCCAGAGGAGTGGTGTCAGGAATTACACGTAGGCACTGACTACACACCTTCACATCACAAGAAGGGGGTGCAAGTGTGACGCCCTGGACTAGCCAGTTAGTCACAGACATAACACACACACACACACCCTTTCCCGGATAGTTACACTAGTCAGACACAAAACCGTTGTTGCCTCCCTCCAGGGGCTGATGTCCACACCAGGTGGGGCGGTGCCAGGCGGTTGGCCCCACCCACCAAGGAGTTCACAGGCCTGGAGGTGGGAAAACCAGTTAGTTAGTTGAAGTTCAGTTAAGAGTTGAACCGTGGAGGTAGTGAGTTCAGGGAAGAGCCCAGTTTTGGGTAGGAGTGCAAAACTGCTAGTGTCTGGGTCAGATCCCAGGCACTATGGGGAGATAAGGTATGCACACCAGTGACTATGTAAGGGGAATACATGAAATAGCAGAAACTGCTGTGTGAATACTGACTTGAAAAATTCAATAGCTATATGCAAGAGTGAATATGTGAAAAATGGAATCTGCATTACTGCCATGAACATATGAATCAAGAGAAATTTAGCTACTGAATTGATCAATGCAATAGAGCCCCAACACTACGCCAAAGTATTTCTCTACGTTGGGGTCCCTAGCTTGTGTGTGTCCTCTCATGCAGTTAAAAAACCTACCGTGTATGGGAAGCTGAGACCCAGGCTATTTATGCGTATGATATGGATTGGCAATAGGTGTGGTTGGGGAGGGTTCACAAACGAAAAAATACTAACAAATAGGAATAACGTTTGGAACACCATTCTAAGTCCGAACTGGGTGCAAAAACCTAAAAAAACATCACTATGGGGAGATAAGGTATGCACACCAGTGACTATGTAAGGGGAATACATGAAATAGCAGAAACTGCTGTGTGAATACTGACTTGAAAAATCCAATAGCATTAATTCACATAATCCTAGTGACTGCGCACACAACATGGCCAAACGAAAACAAAAGACAGTACCTGGCCATTCAATCAAATGGAAACTCATAGGCAATTACATGCAGCCAAACAAAGTTCATGGGCCTTGCCTCAGAGTCGAACCCACAACCTCTTGGAGAACAAGCAAAGAGCCTACCACTACACCAACACAGAGAAGTAGGTGAATGACTCTACATTAATTCACATAATCCTAGTGACTACGCACACAACATGGCCAAACAAATGCAAAAGACATTATCTGGCCTATCAATCCAATGGAAACTCATAGGCAACACAGTCCATTAGACTAGGCACTTACATGCAGCCATGTAAAGTTCATGGGCATTGCCTCAGAGTCGAACCCACAACCTCTTGGAGAACAAGCAAAGAGCCTACCACTAAACCAACTCAGCGAAGTTGGAAACCGACTCTACATTAATTAACATAATCCTAGTGACTGCGCACACAACATGGCCAAACAAAAGCAAAAGACAGTACGTGGCCTATCAATCCAACGGAAACTCATAGGTAACACAGTACATTGGACTAGGCAATTACATGCAGCCATACAAAGCCCATGGGCCTTGCCCCAGAGTCAAACCCACAACCTCTCATAGCCAAGGCAAAGAGCCTACCAATACACCAACACAGAGAAGTGGAAAACCATTTCTACATTAATTCACATAATCCTAGTGACTGCGCACACAACATGGCCAAACAAAAGCAAAAGACAGTACCTGGCCTATCAATCCAATGGAAACTCATAGGCAACACAGTCCATTGGACTAGACAATTACATGGAGACATACAAAGTCCATGGGCCTTGCCTCAGAGTCAAACCCACAACTTCTCGCAGCCAAGCAAAAAGCCTACCACTACACTAACACAGAGAAGTGGGAAACTGATTCTACATTAATTCACATAATCCTACCGACTGCGCACACAACATGGCCAAACAAAAGACAATACCTGGCCTATTCATTCAATGAAAACTCATAGGCAACACAGTCCATTGGACTAGGCAATTACATTCAACCATACAAAGTCCATGGGCTTTGCCTCAAAGTCAAACCCACAACTTCTTGTAACCCAAGGAAAGAGCCTACCACTACACCAACACAGAGAAGAGAATGACTCTACATTAATTCACATAATCCTAGTGACTGCGCACACAACATGACCAAACGAAAACAAAAGACAGTCCCTGGCCTATCAATCCAATGGAAACTCATAGACAACATAGTCCAATGGACTACGCAATTACATGCAGCCATACAAAGTCCATGGGCCTTGCCTCAGAGTCATACCCACAATCTCTGGCAGAACAAGCAAAGAGCCTACAACTTCACCAACACAAAGAAGTAGGAAGCTGCGTCTACATTAATTCACATAATCCTAGTGACTGCGCACACAACATGGCCAAACAAAAGCAAAAGACAGTACCTGGCCTATCAATCCAATGGGAACTCATAGGCAACACAGTTAATTGAACTAGGCAATTACATGCAGCCATACAAACTCCATGGGCCTTGCCTCAGAGTCAAACCCACAACCTCTTGCAGCTAAGCAAAGAGCCTTCCACTACAGCAACACAGAGAACTGGGAAACTGATTCTACATTAATTCACATAATCCTACCGACTGCGCACACAACATAACCAAACAAAAGATAATACCTGGCCAATCAATCCAATGGAAACTCATAGGCAACACAGTCCATTGGACTAGGCAATTACACGCAGCCATATAAAGTCCATGGGCTTTGCTTTAGAGTCAACCCCCCAATTTCTCGCAGCACAAGCAAAGAGCCTACCACTACACCAAGACAGAGAAGTTGGAAACTGAGTTTACATTAGTTCACATAATCCTAGTGACTGCGCACACAACATGGCCAAACAAAAGCAAAAGACAGTACCTGGCCTATCAATCCAATGGGAACTCATAGGCAAAACAGTTAATTGAAATAGGCAATTACATGCAGCCATACAAACTCCAGGGGCCTTGCCTCAGAGTCGAACCCACAACCTCTTGCAGCTTAAGCAAAGAGACTACCACTACACCACCACAGAGAAGTAGGTGAATGACTCTACATTAATTCACATAATCCTAGTGACTGCGCACACAACATTGCCAAACAAAAGAAAAAGACAGTACCTGGCCTATCAATCCAATAGAAACTCATAGGCAAATCAATCAATTGGACTAGGCAATTACATGCAGCCATACAAAGTCCATGGGCCTTGCCTCAAAGTCGAACTCACAACCTCTCGCAGCTCAAGCAAAGAGCCTACCACTACACCAACACAGAGAAATGTAAACCTGACTCTACATTATTTCACATAATCCTAGTGACTGCGCACACAACATGGCCAAACGAAAACAAAAGACAGTAACTGGCCTATCAATCCAATAGAAACTCATAGGCAACACAGTCCATTGGACTAAGCAATTACATGCAGCCATTCAAAGTCCATGAGCCTTGCATTAGAGTCGAACCCACAACCTCTCGCAGCCCAAGCAAAGAGCCTACCACTACACCAACACAGAGAAGTGGGAAACTGACTCTACATTAATTCCCATAACCCTAGTGACTGCGCACACAACATGGTCAAACAAAAGCAAAAGGCAGTACCTGGCCTATCAATCCAATGGAAACTCATAGGCAACATAGTCCATTGGACTAGGCAATTACATGCAGCCATAAAAAGTCCATGGGCCTTGCCTCAGAGTCAAACCCACAACCTCTGGCAGAACAAGCAAAGAGCCTACAACTACAAAAACACAAAGAAGTAGGAAGCTGCGTCTACATTAATTCACATAATCCTAGTGACTGCGCACACAACATGGCCAAACAAAAGCAGAAGACATTACCTAGCCTATCAAGCCAATGGAAACTCATAGGCAACACAGTCAATTGAACTAGGCGATTACATGCAGCCATACAAACTCCATGGGCATTGCCTCAGAGTCGAACCCACAATTTCTCGCAGCCCAAGCAAAGAGCCTACCACTACACCAACACAGAGAAGTTGGAATCTGAGTTTACATTAGTTCACATAATTCTAGTGACTGCGCACACAACATGGCCAAACAAAAGCAAAAGACAGTACCTGGCCTATCAATCCGATGGGAACTCATAGGCAACACAGTCAATTGAACTAGGCGATTACATGCAGCCATACAAACTCCATGGGCCTTGCCTCAGAGTCGAACCCACAACCTCTCGCAGCTTAAGCAAAGAGACTACCACTACACCAACACAGAGAATTAGGTGAATGACTCTACATTAATTCACATAATCCTAGTGACTGCGCACACAACATGGCCAAACAAAAGCAAAAGACAGTACCTGGCCTATTAATCCAATGGAAACTCATAGGCAACGCAATCCTTTGGACTAGGCAATAACATGCAGCCATACAAAGTCCATGGGCCTTGCCTCAGAGTCAAAACCACTACCTCTCAAAGCCCAAGCAAAGAGCCTACCACTACACCAACACAGAGAAGTGCGAAATTGACTCAACATAAATTCACATAATCCTAGTGACTGCGCACACAACATGGCCAAACAAAAGCAATAGACAGTCCCTGGCCTATCAATCCAATGGAAACTCATAGACAACATAGTCCATTGGACTAGGCAATTACATGCAGCCATACAAAGTCCATGGGCCTTGCCTCAGAGTCGAACTCACAACCTCTCGCAGCCCAAGAAAAAAGCCTACCACTACATCAACACAGAGAAGTGTGAAACTGACTCTACATTAATTCACATAATCCTAGTGACTGCGCACACAACATGGCCAAACAAAAGCAAAAGACAGTACCTGGCCTATCATTCCAATTGAAACTCATAGGTAACATAGTCCATTGGACTAGGCAATAACATGCAGCCATACAAAGTCCATGGGCCTTGCCTCAAAGTTGAACTCACAACCTCTCGCAGCTCTAGCAAAGAGCCTACAACTACACCAACACAGAGAAATGTGAACCTGACTCTACATTAATTCACATAATCCTAGTGACTGCGCACACAACATGGCCAAACAAAAGCAAAAGACAGTACCTGGCCTATAAATCCAATAGAAACTCATAGGCAACACAGTCCATTGGACTAGACAATTACATGGAGACATACAAAGTCCATGGTCCTTGCCTCAGAGTCAAACCCACAACCTCTCGCAGCCAAGCAAAGAGCCTACCACTACACCAACACAGAGAAGTGGGAAACTGATTCTACATTAATTCACATAATCCTACCGACTGCGCACACAACATGGCCAAACAAAAGAAAATACCTGGCCTATCAATCCAATGGAAACTCATAGGCAACACAGTCCATTAGACTAGGCAAATACATGCAGCCATACAAAGCCCATGGGCCTTGCCCCAGAGTCGAACCCACAACCTCTTGTAGCCCAAGCAAAGAGCCTACAAATACACCAACACAGAGAAGTGGAAAACTGATTCTACATTAATTCACATAATCCTAGTGACTGCGCACACAACATGGCCAAACAAAAGCAAAAGACATTACCTGGCCTATAAATCCAATAGAAACTCATAGGCAAAGCAATCAATTGGACTAGGCAATTACATGCAGCCATACAAAGTCCATGGGCCTTGCCTCAGAGTCGAACCCACAACCTCTTGTAGCCCAAGCAAAGGGCCTACCACTACACCAACACAGAGAAGTTGGTACAGCGTTTACATTAGTTCACATAATCCTAGTGACTGTGCACACAACATGGCCAAACAAAAGCAAAAGACAGTCCCTATCCTATCAATCCAATGGAAACTCATATACAACATAGTCCATTGGACTAGGCAATTACATGCAGCGATACAAAGTCCATGGGCCTTGCCTCAGAGTCAAACCCACAACCTCTGGCAGAACAAGCAAAGAGCTTACAACTACACCAACACAAAAAAGTAGGAAGCTGCGTCTACATTAATTTACATATTCCTAGCGACTGCGCACACAACATGGCCAAACAAAAGCAAAAGACATTACCTGGCCTATCAAGCCAATGGAAACTCATAGGCAACACAGTCCATTGGACTAAACAATTACATGCAGCCATACAAAGTCCATGGGCTTTGCCTCAGAGTCAAACCCACAATTTCTCGCATCCCAAGCAAAGAGCCTACCACTACAACAACACAGACAAGTTGGAAACTGAGTTTACATTAGTTCACATAATCCTAGTGACTGTGCACACAACATGGCGAAACAAATGCAAAAGACATTATCTGGCCTATCAATCCAATGGAAACTCATAGGCAACACAGTCCATTAGACTAGGCAAATACATGCAGCCATACAAAGTTCATGGGCCTTGCCTCAGAGTCGAACCCACAACCTCTTGGAGAACAAGCAAAGAGCCTACCACTAAACCAACACAGAGAAGTTGGAAACTGATTCTACATTAATTCACATAATCCTACCGACTGCGCACACAACATGGCTAAACAAAAGCAAAAGACAGTACCTGGCTTATCAATCCAATGGAAACTCATAGGCAACACAGTCCATTGGACTAGGCAATAACATGCAGCCATAAAAAGTCCATGGGCCTTGCCTCAGAGTCAAACCCACAACCTCTCGCAGCTCAAGCAAAGAGCCTACCACTACACCAACACAGAGAAATGTGAACCTGCCTCTACATTAATTCACATAATCCTAGTGAGTGCGCACACAACATGGCCAAACGAAAACAAAAGACAGTACCTGGCCTATCAATCCAATGGAAACTCATAGGCAACACAGTCCATTGGACTAGGCAATTACATGCAGCCATAAAAAGTCCATGGGCCTTGCCTCAGAGTCAAACCCACAACCTCTCGCAGCCCAAGCAAAGAGCCTACCACTACACCAACACAGAGAAATGTGAAACTGACTCTACATTAATTCACATAATCCTAGTGACTGCGCACACAACATGGCCAAACAAAAGCAAAAGACATTACCTGGCCTATCAAGCCAATGGAAACTCATAGGCAACACAGTCCATTGGACTAAACAATTACATGCAGCCATACAAAGTCCATGGGCTTTGCCTCTGAGTCAAACCCACAATTTCTCGCAGCCCAAGCAAAGAGCCTACCACTACACCAACACAGACAAGATGGAAACTGAGTTTACATTAAGAACCTATAAAGATGTGAGTGAACCAGCCAATATAAAAGTATATAATCTTTATTGAAAAATTTGTTAAATGACAAACACATAAAACAGACAATGATGAGGACACATACAATTAACCTCAGGTGAACCAAAATATACAAGCAATAAATAGCATAAGTGCATAATGGTCATGTATCGGAAAAAAAGTGCACCAAAAAAGGGGTGCTGTCCAAGTTTCTTTGAAGAGCCAATAGTCTTTAGGTAGATGAAGAGTGTCCCAAAGAACACCAATAAGGTGGAACTATATTAAATTTCAAGCTAAACAAAGCTTTTTTCTTCATTCAAGACTAAATGTATGAGAGCCACAATCCTATTGCTACAAAACGTGGCATATAACAGGGGAAACAAAGAATACATGTGTCTATGATATTAACAGGATATAATCCTATAAGATGCAAACATAATAGTTTATAAAAAGCAAATCCTGAATGGATCAGGTGGTATAACCACAACAATGTTTCCAAATGCCTACAGTCCCAAACAGGGGAGAAGCAGGATCTCAACCATACATATAAAGAAAAGGCAGAAACTGACACAAGTGTCAAAATATAACACTTTTTTCACAGGGCTGGACTAGGAGGCCATATTCCCAGTGTTATAATCAGATAGAAGGGCGGAATGGCTGCATTACCACAGTACTATACCTTTACAAGGAAACAGAGTCAGCCATAGGACCGACCCAAACACTGTGGTGAATCCACAAAAACACACACCAGAAGGGTGTTACAGGGCCCAGACTAAAAAGCCATATTCCCAGTACTATAGCCCACAGAAAGGCAGCATGGCTGCAATACCACAGTAATTTGCCCCTACAAGGGAACAAAGTCAGCCATAAGAACCAACCTTAGCACTGAGTGGCAAGCCCACAAAGACACAGACCAGGAAGATAATAACCTGAGGATAAAGGTACCCCGACACGTGTTTCCCCTTGGAAGAAGCTTTTCTGCGAAACACGTGTCGGGGTACCTTTATCCTCAGGTTATTATCTTCCTGGTCTGTGTCTTTGTGGGCTTGCCACTCAGTGCTAAGGTTGGTTCTTATGGCTGACTTTGTTCCCTTGTAGGGGCAAATTACTGTGGTATTGCAGCCATGCTGCCTTTCTGTGGGCTATAGTACTGGGAATATGGCTTTTTAGTCTGGGCCCTGTAACACCCTTCTGGTGTGTGTTTTTGTGGATTCACCACAGTGTTTGGGTCGGTCCTATGGCTGACTCTGTTTCCTTGTAAAGGTATAGTACTGTGGTAATGCAGCCATTCCGCCCTTCTATCTGATTATAACACTGGGAATATGGCCTCCTAGTCCAGCCCTGTGAAAAAAGTGTTATATTTTGACACTTGTGTCAGTTTCTGCCTTTTCTTTATATGTATGGTTGAGATCCTGCTTCTCCCCTGTTTGGGACTGTAGGCATTTGGAAACATTGTTGTGGTTATACCACCTGATCCATTCAGGATTTGCTTTTTATAAACTATTATGTTTGCATCTTATAGGATTATATCCTGTTAATATCATAGACACATGTATTCTTTGTTTCCCCTGTTATATGCCACGTTTTGTAGCAATAGGATTGTGGCTCTCATACATTTAGTCTTGAATGAAGAAAAAAGCTTTGTTTAGCTTGAAATTTAATATAGTTCCACCTTATTGGTGTTCTTTGGGACACTCTTCATCTACCTAAAGACTATTGGCTCTTCAAAGAAACTTGGACAGCACCCCTTTTTTGGTGCACTTTTTTTCCGATACATGACCATTATGCACTTATGCTATTTATTGCTTGTATATTTTGGTTCACCTGAGGTTAATTGTATGTGTCCTCATCATTGTCTGTTTTATGTGTTTGTCTTTTAACAAATTTTTCAATAAAGATTATATACTTTTATATTGGCTGGTTCACTCACATCTTTATAGGTTCTTAATGTAAACTCAGTTTCCATCTTGTCTGTGTTGGTGTAGTGGTAGGCTCTTTGCTTGGGCTGCGAGAAATTGTGGGTTTGACTCAGAGGCAAAGCCCATGGACTTTGTATGGCTGCATGTAATTGTTTAGTCCAATGGACTGTGTTGCCTATGAGTTTCCATTGGCTTGATAGGCCAGGTAATGTCTTTTGCTTTTGTTTGGCCATGTTGTGTGCGCAGTCTCTAGGAATATGTGAATTAATGTAGACGCACCTTCCTACTTTTTTGTGTTGGTGTAGTTGTAAGCTCTTTGCTTGTTCTGCCAGAGGTTGTGGGTTTGACTCTGAGGCAAGGCCCATGGACTTTGTATGGCTGCATGTAATTGCCTAGTCCAATGGACTATGTTGTATATGAGTTTCCATTGGATTGATAGGCCAGGGACTGTCTTTTGCTTTTGTTTGGCCATGTTGTGTGCGCAGTCACTAGGATTATGTGAATTTATGTTGAGTCAGTTTCGCTCTTCTCTGTGTTGGTGTAGTGGTAGGATCTTTGCTTGGGCTACAAGAGGTTGTGGGTTCGACTCTGAGGCAAGGCCCATGGACTTTGTATGGCTGCATGTAATTGCCTAGTCCAATGGATTGATAGGCCAGGTACTGTCTTTTGTTTTCGTTTGGCCATGTTTTGTGCGCAGTCACTAGGATTATGTGAGTTAATGTAGAGACAGTTTCATACTTCTCTGTGTTGCTGAAGTGGTAGGCTTTTTTGTTGGGCTGCGAGAGGTTGTGAGTTCGACTCTGAGGCAAGGCCCATGGACTTTGTATGGCTGCATGTAATTGCATAGTCCAATGGACTGCGTTACCTATGAGTTTCCATTGGATTGATAGGCCAGGTGCTTTCTTTTGCTTTTGTTTGGCCATGTTGTGTGCGCAGTCACTAGGAATATGTGAATTAATGTAGAGTCAGTTTCACATTTCTCTTTGTTGGTGTAGTGGTAGGCTCTTTGCTTGGGCTGTGAGAGGTTGTGGGTTTGACTCTGAGGCAAGGCCCATGGACTTTTTATGGCTGCATGTAATTGCCTAGTCCAATGGACTTTGTTGCCTATGAGTTTCCATTGGATTGATAGGCCAGGTATTGACTTTTGCTTTCGTTTGGCCATGTTGTGTGCGCAGTCACTAGGATTATGTGAATTAATGTAGAGTCAGTTTCACATTTCTCTGTGTTGGTGTAGTGTTAGGCTCTTTGCTTGGGCTGCGAGAGGTTGTGGGTTTGACTCTGAGGCAAGGCCCATGGACTTTTTATGGCTGCATGTAATTGCCTAGTCCAATGGACTGTGTTGCCTATGAGTTTCCATTGGATTGATAGGCCAGGTACTGTCTTTTGTTTTCGTTTGGCCATGTTGTGTGCGCACTCACTAGGATTATGTGAATTAATGTAGAGGCAGGTTCACATTTCTCTGTTTTGGTGTAGTGGTAGGCTCTTTGCTTGAGCTGCGAGAGGTTGTGGGTTTGACTCTGAGGCAAGGCCCATGGACTTTTTATGGCTGCATGTTATTGCCTAGTCCAATGGACTGTGTTGCCTATGAGTTTCCATTGGATTGATAAGCCAGGTACTGTCTTTTGCTTTTGTTTAGCCATGTTGTGTGCGCAGTCGGTAGGATTATGTGAATTAATGTAGAAGCAGTTTCCAACTTCTCTGTGTTGGTTTAGTGGTAGGCTCTTTGCTTGTTCTCCAAGAGGTTGTGGGTTCGACTCTGAGGCAAGGCCCATGAACTTTGTATGGCTGCATGTATTTGCCTAGTCTAATGGACTGTGTTGCCTATGAGTTTCCATTGGATTGATAGGCCAGATAATGTCTTTTGCATTTGTTTCGCCATGTTGTGTGCACAGTCACTAGGATTATGTGAACTAATGTAAACTCAGTTTCCAACTTGTCTGAGTTGGTGTAGTGGTAGGCTCTTTGCTTGGGCTGCGAGAAATTGTGGGTTTGACTCTGAGGCAAAGCCCATGGACTTTGTATGGCTGCATGTAATTGTTTAGTCCAATGGACTGTGTTGCCTATGAGTTTCCATTGGCTTGATAGGCCAGGTAATGTCTTTTGCTTTTGTTTGGCCATGTTGTGTGCGCAGTCGCTAGGAATATGTAAATTAATGTAGACGCAGCTTCCTACTTTTTTGTGTTGGTGTAGTTGTAAGCTCTTTGCTTGGGCTACAAGAGGTTGTGGGTTCGACTCTGAGGCAAGGCCCATGGACTTTGTATGGCTGCATGTAATTGCCTAGTCCAATTGATTGCTTTGCCTATGAGTTTCTATTGGATTTATAGGCCAGGTAATGTCTTTTGCTTTTGTTTGGCCATGTTGTGTGCGCAGTCACTAGGATTATGTGAATTAATGTAGAATCAGTTTTCCACTTCTCTGTGTTGGTGTATTTGTAGGCTCTTTGCTTGGGCTACAAGAGGTTGTGGGTTTGACTCTGGGGCAAGGCCCATGGGCTTTGTATGGCTGCATGTATTTGCCTAGTCTAATGGACTGTGTTGCCTATGAGTTTCCATTGGATTGATAGGCCAGGTATTTTCTTTTGTTTGGCCATGTTGTGTGCGCAGTCGGTAGGATTATGTGAATTAATGTAGAATCAGTTTCCCACTTCTCTGTGTTGGTGTAGTGGTAGGCTCTTTGCTTGGCTGCGAGAGGTTGTGGGTTTGACTCTGAGGCAAGGCCCATGGACTTTGTATGTCTCCAGGTAATTGTCTAGTCCAATGGACTGTGTTGCCTATGAGTTTCCATTGGATTGATGGGCCAGGTACTGTCTTTTGCTTTTGTTTGGCCATGTTGTGTGCGCAGTCACTAGGATTATGTGAATTAATGTAGAGTCAGGTTCACACTTCTCTGTGTTGCTGTAGTGGTAGGCTTTTTTCTTGGGCTGCGAGAGGTTGTGAGTTCGACTCTGAGGCAAGGCCCATGGACTTTGTATGGCTGCATGTTATTGCCTAGTCCAATGGACTATGTTACCTATGAGTTTCAATTGGAATGATAGGCCAGGTACTGTCTTTTGCTTTTGTTTGGCCATGTTGTGTGCGCAGTCACTAGGATTATGTGAATTAATGTAGAATCATTCTCCTACTTCTCTGTGTTGGTGTAGTGGTAGGCTCTTTGCTTGGGCTTTGAGAGGTAGTGGTTTTGACTCTGAGGCAAGGCCCATGGACTTTGTATGGCTGCATGTTATTGCTTAGTCCAAAGGATTGCGTTGCCTATGAGTTTCCATTGGATTAATAGACCAGGTACTGTCTTTTGCTTTTGTTTGGCCATGTTGTGTGCGCAGTCACTAGGATTATGTGAATTAATGTAGAGTCATTCACCTAATTCTCTGTGTTGGTGTAGTGGTAGTCTCTTTGCTTAAGCTGCGAGAGGTTGTGGGTTCGACTCTGAGGCAAGGCCCATGGAGTTTGTATGGCTGCATGTAATCGCCTAGTTCAATTGACTGTGTTGCCTATGAGTTCCCATCGGATTGATAGGCCAGGTACTGTCTTTTGCTTTTGTTTGGCCATGTTGTGTGCGCAGTCACTAGGATTATGTGAACTAATGTAAACTCAGATTCCAACTTCTCTGTGTTGGTGTAGTGGTAGGCTCTTTGCTTGGGCTGTGAGATGTTGTGGGTTCGACTCTGAGGCAAGGCCCATGGAGTTTGTATGGCTGCATGTAATCGCCTAGTTCAATTGACTGTGTTGCCTATGAGTTTCTGTTGGCTTGATAGGCTAGGTAATGTCTTCTGCTTTTGTTTGGCCATGTTGTGTGCGCAGTCACTAGGATTATGTGAATTAATGTAGACACAGCTTCCTACTTCTTTGTGTTTTTGTAGTTGTAGGCTCTTTGCTTGTTCTGCCAGAGGTTGTGGGTTTGACTCTGAGGCAAGGCCCATGGACTTTGTATGGCTGCATGTAATTGCCTAGTCCAATGGACTATGTTGCCTATGAGTTTCCATTGGATTGATAGGCCAGGTACTGCCTTTTGCTTTTGTTTGACCATGTTGTGTGCGCAGTCACTAGGGTTATGGGAATTAATGTAGAGTCAGTTTCCCACTTCTCTGTGTTGGTGTAGTGGTAGGCTCTTTGCTTGGGCTGCGAGATGTTGAGGGTTCGACTCTAATGCAAGGCTCATGGACTTTGAATGGCTGCATGTAATTGCTTAGTCCAATGGACTGTGTTGCCTATGAGTTTCTATTGGATTGATAGGCCAGTTACTGTCTTTTGTTTTCGTTTGGCCATGTTGTGTGCGCAGTCACTAGGATTATGTGAAATAATGTAGAGTCAGGTTTACATTTCTCTGTGTTGGTGTAGTGGTAGGCTCTTTGCTTGAGCTGCGAGAGGTTGTGAGTTCGACTTTGAGGCAAGGCCCATGGACTTTGTATGGCTGCATGTAATTGCCTAGTCCAATTGATTGCTTTGCCTATGAGTTTCTATTGGATTGATAGGCCAGGTACTGTCTTTTTCTTTTGTTTGGCCATGTTGTGTGCGCAGTCACTAGGATTATGTGAATTAATGTAGAGTCATTCACCTACTTCTCTGTGTTGGTGTAGTGGTAGTCTCTTTGCTTAAGCTGCAAGAGGTTGTGGGTTTGACTCTGAGGCAAGGCCCCTGGAGTTTGTATGGCTGCATGTAATTGCCTATTTCAATTAACTGTTTTGCCTATGAGTTCCCATTGGATTGATAGGCCAGGTACTGTCTTTTGCTTTTGTTTGGCCATGTTGTGTGCGCAGTCACTAGGATTATGTGAACTAATGTAAACTCAGTTTCCAACTTCTCTGTCTTGGTGTAGTGGTAGGCTCTTTGCTTGGGCTGCGAGAAATTGTGGGTTTGACTCTGAGGCAAAGCCCATGGACTTTATATGGCTGCGTGTAATTGCCTAGTCCAATGGACTGTGTTGCCTATGAGTTTCCATTGGATTGATTGGCCAGGTATTATCTTTTGTTTGGTTATGTTGTGTGCGCAGTCGGTAGGATTATGTGAATTAATGTAGAATCAGCTTCCCAGTTCTCTGTGTTGCTGTAGTGGAAGGCTCTTTGCTTAGCTGCAAGAGGTTGTGGGTTTGACTCTGAGGCAAGGCCCATGGAGTTTGTATGGCTGCATGTAATTGCCTAGTTCAATTAACTGTGTTGCTTATGAGTTCCCATTGGATTGATAGGCCAGGTACTGTATTTTGCTTTTGTTTGGCCATGTTGTGTGCGCAGTCACTAGGATTATGTGAATTAATGTAGACGCAGCTTCCTACTTCTTTGTGTTGGTGAAGTTGTAGGCTCTTTGCTTGTTCTGCCAGAGATTGTGGGTATGACTCTGAGGCAAGGCCCATGGACTTTGTATGGCTGCATGTAATTGCGTAGTCCAATGGACTATGTTGTCTATGAGTTTCCATTGGATTGATAGGCCAGGGACTGTCTTTTGTTTTCGTTTGGTCATGTTGTGTGCGCAGTCACTAGGATTATGTGAATTAATGTAGAGTCATTCTCTTCTCTGCGTTGGTGTAGTGGTAGGCTCTTTCCTTGGGTTACAAGAAGTTGTGGGTTTGACTTTGAGGCAAAGCCCATGGACTTTGTATGGTTGAATGTAATTGCCTAGTCCAATGGACTGTGTTGCCTATGAGTTTTCATTGAATGAATAGGCCAGGTATTGTCTTTCGTTTGGCCATGTTGTGTGCGCAGTCGGTAGGATTATGTGAATTAATGTAGAATCAGTTTCCTGCTTCTCTGTGTTAGTGTAGTGGTAGGCTCTTTGCTTGGCTGCGAGAAGTTGTGGGTTTGACTCTGAGGCAAGGCCCATGGACTTTGTATGTCTCCATGTAATTGTCTAGTCCAATGGACTGTGTTGCCTATGAGTTTCCATTGGATTGATAGGCCAGGAACTGTCTTTTGCTTTTGTTTGGCCATGTTGTGTGCGCAGTCACTAGGATTATGTGAATTAATGTAGAAATGGTTTTCCACTTCTCTGTGTTGGTGTATTGGTAGGCTCTTTGCCTTGGCTATGAGAGGTTGTGGGTTTGACTCTGGGGCAAGGCCCATGGGCTTTGTATGGCTGCATGTAATTGCCTAGTCCAATGTACTGTGTTACCTATGAGTTTCCGTTGGATTGATAGGCCACGTACTGTCTTTTGCTTTTGTTTGGCCATGTTGTGTGCGCAGTCACTAGGATTATGTTAATTAATGTAGAGTCGGTTTCCAACTTCTCTGAGTTGGTTTAGTGGTAGGCTCTTTGCTTGTTCTCCAAGAGGTTGTGGGTTCGACTCTGAGGCAAGGCCCATGAACTTTACATGGCTGCATGTAAGTGCCTAGTCTAATGGACTGTGTTGCCTATGAGTTTCCATTGGATTGATAGGCCAGATAATGTCTTTTGCATTTGTTTGGCCATGTGTGCGTAGTCACTAGGATTATGTGAACTAATGTAAACTCAGATTCCAACTTCTCTGTGTTGGTGTAGTGGTAGTCTCTTTGCTTAAGCTGCGAGAGGTTGTGGGTTCGACTCTGAGGCAAGGCCCATGGAGTTTGTATAGCTGCATGTAATCGCCTAGTTCAATTGACTGTGTTGCCTATGAGTTCCCATCGGATTGATAGGCCAGGTACTGTCTTTTGCTTTTGTTTGGCCATGTTGTGTGCGCAGTCACTAGGATTATGTGAACTAATGTAAACTCAGATTCCAACTTCTCTGTGTTGGTGTAGTGGTAGGCTCTTTGCTTGGGCTGCGAGATGTTGTGGGTTCGACTCTGAGGCAAGGCCCATGGAGTTTGTATGGCTGCATGTAATCGCGTAGTTCAATTGACTGTGTTGCCTATGAGTTTCTATTGGCTTGATAGGCTAGGTAATGTCTTCTGCTTTTGTTTGGCCATGTTGTGTGCGCAGTCACTAGGATTATGTGAATTAATGTAGACACAGCTTCCTACTTCTTTGTGTTTTTGTAGTTGTAGGCTCTTTGCTTGTTCTGCCAGAGGTTGTGGGTTTGACTCTGAGGCAAGGCCCATGGACTTTGTATGGCTGCATGTAATTGCCTAGTCCAATGGACTATGTTGCCTTTGAGTTTCCATTGGATTGATAGGCCAGGTACTGCCTTTTGCTTTTGTTTGACCATGTTGTGTGCGCAGTCACTAGGGTTATGGGAATTAATGTAGAGTCAGTTTCCCACTTCTCTGTGTTGGTGTAGTGGTAGGCTCTTTGCTTGGGCTGCGAGATGTTGAGGGTTCGACTCTAATGCAAGGCTCATGGACTTTGAATGGCTGCATGTAATTGCTTAGTCCAATGGACTGTGTTGCCTATGAGTTTCTATTGGATTGATAGGCCAGTTACTGTCTTTTGTTTTCGTTTGGCCATGTTGTGTGCGCAGTCACTAGGATTATGTGAAATAATGTAGAGTCAGGTTTACATTTCTCTGTGTTGGTGTAGTGGTAGGCTCTTTGCTTGAGCTGCGAGAGGTTGTGAGTTCGACTTTGAGGCAAGGCCCATGGACTTTGTATGGCTGCATGTAATTGCCTAGTCCAATTGATTGCTTTGCCTATGAGTTTCTATTGGATTGATAGGCCAGGTACTGTGTTTTTCTTTTGTTTGGCCATGTTGTGTGCGCAGTCACTAGGATTATGTGAATTAATGTAGAGTCATTCACCTACTTCTCTGTGTTGGTGTAGTGGTAGTCTCTTTGCTTAAGCTGCAAGAGGTTGTGGGTTCGACTCTGAGGCAAGGCCCCTGGAGTTTGTATGGCTGCATGTAATTGCCTATTTCAATTAACTGTTTTGCCTATGAGTTCCCATTGGATTGATAGGCCAGGTACTGTCTTTTGCTTTTGTTTGGCCATGTTGTGTGCGCAGTCACTAGGATTATGTGAACTAATGTAAACTCAGTTTCCAACTTCTCTGTCTTGGTGTAGTGGTAGGCTCTTTGCTTGGGCTGCGAGAAATTGTGGGTTTGACTCTGAGGCAAAGCCCATGGACTTTATATGGCTGCGTGTAATTGCCTAGTCCAATGGACTGTGTTGCCTATGAGTTTCCATTGGATTGATTGGCCAGGTATTATCTTTTGTTTGGTTATGTTGTGTGCGCAGTCGGTAGGATTATGTGAATTAATGTAGAATCAGTTTCCCAGTTCTCTGTGTTGCTGTAGTGGAAGGCTCTTTGCTTAGCTGCAAGAGGTTGTGGGTTTGACTCTGAGGCAAGGCCCATGGAGTTTGTATGGCTGCATGTAATTGCCTAGTTCAATTAACTGTGTTGCCTATGAGTTCCCATTGGATTGATAGGCCAGGTACTGTCTTTTGCTTTTGTTTGGCCATGTTGTGTGCGCAGTCACTAGGATTATGTGAATTAATGTAGACGCAGCTTCCTACTTCTTTGTGTTGGTGAAGTTGTAGGCTCTTTGCTTGTTCTGCCAGAGATTGTGGGTATGACTCTGAGGCAAGGCCCATGGACTTTGTATGGCTGCATGTAATTGCGTAGTCCAATGGACTATGTTGTCTATGAGTTTCCATTGGATTGATAGGCCAGGGACTGTCTTTTGTTTTCGTTTGGTCATGTTGTGTGCGCAGTCACTAGGATTATGTGAATTAATGTAGAGTCATTCTCTTCTCTGTGTTGGTGTAGTGGTAGGCTCTTTCCTTGGGTTACAAGAAGTTGTGGGTTTGACTTTGAGGCAAAGCCCATGGACTTTGTATGGTTGAATGTAATTGCCTAGTCCAATGGACTGTGTTGCCTATGAGTTTTCATTGAATGAATAGGCCAGGTATTGTCTTTTGTTTGGCCATGTTGTGTGCGCAGTCGGTAGGATTATGTGAATTAATGTAGAATCAGTTTCCCGCTTCTCTGTGTTAGTGTAGTGGTAGGCTCTTTGCTTGGCTGCGAGAAGTTGTGGGTTTGACTCTGAGGCAAGGCCCATGGACTTTGTATGTCTCCATGTAATTGTCTAGTCCAATGGACTGTGTTGCCTATGAGTTTCCATTGGATTGATAGGCCAGGTACTGTCTTTTGCTTTTGTTTGGCCATGTTGTGTGCGCAGTCACTAGGATTATGTGAATTAATGTAGAAATGGTTTTCCACTTCTCTGTGTTGGTGTATTGGTAGGCTCTTTGCCTTGGCTATGAGAGGTTGTGGGTTTGACTCTGGGGCAAGGCCCATGGGCTTTGTATGGCTGCATGTAATTGCCTAGTCCAATGTACTGTGTTACCTATGAGTTTCCGTTGGATTGATAGGCCACGTACTGTCTTTTGCTTTTGTTTGGCCATGTTGTGTGCGCAGTCACTAGGATTATGTTAATTAATGTAGAGTCGGTTTCCAACTTCTCTGAGTTGGTTTAGTGGTAGGCTCTTTGCTTGTTCTCCAAGAGGTTGTGGGTTCGACTCTGAGGCAAGGCCCATGAACTTTACATGGCTGCATGTAAGTGCCTAGTCTAATGGACTGTGTTGCCTATGAGTTTCCATTGGATTGATAGGCCAGATAATGTCTTTTGCATTTGTTTGGCCATGTTGTGTGCGTAGTCACTAGGATTATGTGAATTAATGTAGAGTCATTCACCTACTTCTCTGTGTTGGTGTAGTGGTAGGCTCTTTGCCCTGGCTACGAGAGTTTGTGGGTTCGACTCTGGGGCAAGACCCATGGGCTTTGTATGGCTGCATGTAATTGCCTAGTCCAATGTACTGTGTTACCTATGAGTTTCCATTGGATTGATAGGCCAGGTACTGTCTTTTGCTTTTGTTTGGCCATGTTGTGTGCGCAGTCACTAGGATTATGTTAATTAATGCTATTGGATTTTTCAAGTCAGTATTCACACAGCAGTTTCTGCTATTTCATGTATTCCCCTTACATAGTCACTGGTGTGCATACCTTATCTCCCCATAGTGATGTTTTTTTAGGTTTTTGCACCCAGTTCGGACTTAGAATGGTGTTCCAAACGTTATTCCTATTTGTTAGTATTTTTTCGTTTGTGAACCCTCCTCAACCACACCTATTGCCAATCCATATCATACGCATAAATAGCCTGGGTCTCAGCTTCCCATACACGGTAGGTTTTTTAACTGCATGAGAGGACACACACAAGCTAGGGACCCCAACGTAGAGAAATACTTTGGCGTAGTGTTGGGGCTCTATTGCATTGATCAATTCAGTAGCTAAATTTCTCTTGATTCATATGTTCATGGCAGTAATGCAGATTCCATTTTTCACATATTCACTCTTGCATATAGCTATTGAATTTTTCAAGTCAGTATTCACACAGCAGTTTCTGCTATTTCATGTATTCCCCTTACATAGTCACTGGTGTGCATACCTTATCTCCCCATAGTGCCTGGGATCTGACCCAGACACTAGCAGTTTCGCACTCCTACCCAAAACTGGGCTCTTCCCTGAACTCACTACCTCCACGGTTCAACTCTTAACTGAACTTCAACTAACTAACTGGTTTTCCCACCTCCAGGCCTGTGAACTCCTTGGTGGGTGGGGCCAACCACCTGGCTCCGCCCCACCTGGTGTGGACATCAGCCCCTGGAGGGAGGCAACAACGGTTTTGTGTCTGACTAGTGTAACTATCCGGGAAAGGGGGTGTGTGTGTGTGTTATGTCTGTGACTAACTGGCTAGTCCAGGGCGTCACACTTGCACCCCCTTCTTGTGATGTGAAGGTGTGTAGTCAGTGCCTACGTGTAATTCCTGACACCACTCCTCTGGCTGACTTGGTGAGCTGTCACTGACTGGGTGGGGTGCAGTAATGGTGGATGCTGCTGCTGCTTGGATAGCATGTGTATCTACTGTGAACAGCTTATCAATGGTGGCAAATCGGGGCAGCTTAACCTCTTGCTCTCCGCAGTTCAACACTCTCACGCGCACTCTTCCCTTCCGTATTAATGAATAAAACTGTGATATAAATAGTATATAGATACCCCACAAATGCAGATAAAGGTAGGTTATGGGAAAAGGGAGAAGAGGGAAACAGGAAAATAGTGTAATAAAGTATACCTTCCAGGGGGGAGAGGAAATGGCAGCACAGCCAGTGGAGGTGAAGCAAGGGGAAGCCTGCAACTAAATTGTTGAGAGCATTATCACATGGTGACTGAGCCTGATTGTAACGGGAGCATAGAGGTGCCGATCCTGTCTTACCTGCGTTGGTGTAGAAGTGGGTTTCCAGTGGTGGAGTCAGCTGTGTGCAGTGGTGGCTGTGGGTTCTTTTATGTGCGACCGTAGTAATAGCTGCGCCCACTTCCTGTATGGGAGTGGAATGCAGTGAGGCTAATGGAACGCACGTCCACGTGCCGCGCCCCTGAAGGTAATACCGATCATTGAATACAAAAAAATTTCTCATACTACTGTATGGGGGTCCCTATATTTAATATGATATCCAAGCCACAGCATCCACCGTTACTTCACCACACCCATTCAGTGACAGCTCACCAAGTCAACCAGAGGAGTGGTGTAAGGAATTACACGTAGGCACTGACTCCACACCTTCACATCACAAGAAGCGGGTCCACAGGGTAGTGCAAGAATACGAGCAAGTCTTCAGCAAACATCCGCTAGACTTTGGGAGAATAAAAGGGGTCCATATTCATGGTTTAAGAACTTGGGTTCTAACGTGCCCAGAGTATGCTCCACTCTATGCTCCCTTTACAATCAGGCTCAGTCACCATGTGATAACGCTCTCAACTCTTTAGTTGCAGGCTTCCTTTTGCTTCACCTCCACTGGCTGTGCTGCCATTTCCTCTCACCCCCAGAAGGTATACTTTATTACACTATTTTCCTCTTTCCCTGTTCCCCCTTTTCCCATAACCTACCTTTATTTACAATTGTGGGGTATCTATATGATATTTACATCATAGTTTTATTCATTAGTGCGGAAGGGAAGAGTGCCCGTGAGAGTGTTAAACTGCGGAGAGCAGGAGGTTAAGCTGCCCCGACTTGCCACCATTGATAAGCTGTTCACAGTAGATACACATGCTATCCAAGTAGCAGCATCCACTATTACTGCACCCCACCCAGTCAGTGACTGCTCACCAAGTCAGCCAGAGGAGTGGTGTAAGGAATTACACGTAGGCACTGACTCCACACCTTCACATCACAAGAAGCGGGTCCACAGGGTAGTGCAAGAATACGAGCGAGCAAGTCTTCAGCAAACATCCGCTAGATTTTGGGGGAATAAAAGGGGTCCAACACTACATCCCCACAGGTGCACACCCACCCATCAAAGAGAGCTATAAGCCAATACCACCTTCACATTACCAGTGTACCAAGGACATGTTGAGCAACATGAAGGCGGCTGGGGTTATCCGTGACAGTTGTAGCCTTTGGGCAGCTCCGTTGGTCCTGTTAAAGAAGAAGGACAGCACCACTCCCCCGTATTGAGGAATCGCTAGCTGCATTGAGAACTGCAAATTATTTTTCTACCCTTGATCTCACTAGTCACTATTGGCTAGTGTCCGTTGCTGAGGCAGACCGGGGGAAGACTGCCTTTGCCACCCCTATGGCGCTGGAGGTCGGCAGACTGTTGTTCAAAAGCAGTGTCTGACGAACAAATTTGCTTCATCCTGAGGAACTGGCCAGTCGGTACGGCCCGGATGGTGGAGGGGGTATGAGCAGAAGAAGCATGCAGCAGTGCGTTGACTGATGTTTCCTTTCTATGGACGTCGGTCTGAACAATTCGCTCAGAACCGAATGAAATTTTAATATCCAGGAAGTCAACGCAACTGCTGCTATGCTTATGCGTCAATCTGATGTTAAAGGTGTTGTTATTAAGTTCCTCCATAAATGTCTCGAGCTGCTCCACAGTGCCCTGCCAAAAAATCAAAATATCATCAATATACCTTAGCCAGCACTGCACATGGGCGCCAGCCCCTGCACCTCCGTCACCAAAAACCAACCAATCCCAGTACCTCTGCCTTCTATCTAGGTGCCTTGAGTTATGTCCTGTAAACTGTCACAGCGACCCAGACACACATGTGTAGTAGGGGAATATCCCTGCTGAGATGCCAGTGCTAGAGCACTCGTTTGCTGTGGAGTTGAACGCTATGTGAGCAGTTCTTACCTTCAATGAGCAGAAGTCTCTTTTTTCAGATTTCAATATCTCTGTGGGTATCTGGCAGAAATATGGAATACTCTTTACTGCTAAGACCCTGTACACCACTCCCACTAAAGGGGGCTTTACACGCTGCGACATCGCTAATGCGGAGTCGTTGGGGTCACGGAATTTGTGACGCACATCCGGCCGCATTAGCGATGTTGCTGCGTGTGACACCGATGAGCGATTTTGCATCGTTGCAAAAACGTGCAAAATCGCTCATCGGTGACATGGGTCTCCATTCTCGATTATCGTTACTGCAGCAGTAACGATGTAGTTCGTCGCTCCTGCGGCAGCACACATCACTCCGTGTGACACCGCAGAAACGAGGAACCTCTCCTTACCTGCCTCCCAGCCGCTATGAGGAAGGAAGGAGGTGGGCGGGATGTTCCGGCCACTCATCTCCGCCCCTCCGCTGCTATTGGGCGGTCGCTCAGTGACGTCGCTGTGACGCCGCACGGACCGCCCCCTTAGAAAGGAGGCGGTTCGCCGGTCACAGCGACGTCGCCGGTCAGGTAAGTATGTGTGACGGGTCTGGTCGGTGTTGTGCGGCATGGGCAGCGATTTGCCCGTGTCGCGCAACAGATGGGGCGGGTACCCACACTAGCGATATCGGGACCGATATCGCAGTGTGTAAAGTAGCCTTTAGTCACATGACCAAGACTGTATCTGTGTCCCTACAACACACTTGAGACAAATGTGTGTGTGAGCCTGCATTGTGGGGTATATATAATATATTATAGAGCTGGGAAGGATCATTCTAAGCAGTGAGCTGTTCCAGTATTTGTAGGAAAATACCCAGTAGAAGCATCAAACACAGCACCAATACCTCCCATCAGTATCCCACCACAGTGCCATGTAACCCATGCCCTACACTCCCATCTACACCAATACTATACAGGCACAAACTAGTATATCTGACTAAAAGCCCCCAAAATATGAAGAACGGCCTATAGTTGAGTGTGGATATAAAATCTATGTGAGCAGAGCTAGAATAGAAATCACTGATCGCATTGAAGTCATTCTGACCATAAATCACCATGATATCAAGGTGAGGAGTTGTGTGTTACTGCTGGGAGGAAAGGGTTAACAGTGGAATATTAAGGTGCATTTCTGTGTGCAGTGTTACTAGTCAATGTAACAATTCAATATGAGCTGCTCTTGGTGCCGGGGGAGAGGGATGCTCTCCTGAGCAAGATAGATGGGGAATGAACATGATATCTATATAGTGTAAGGCAGGGGGTCTCAAACTCGGCTGGGTGTATGGGCCGCACAGAGGAAAAAAATAATTTGGGGGGCTGCATTCTTTGCAGGACAAAGTGACATTTTTATTGGTACCATATATATATATTTTTTTCACACACCTTTGGATGACTGATTTTCAACATTTTTCACTTGTTTATTATAACAAATGTGCACATTCTTTGGTTAAATCTAAAAAAAAAAAATTTGATGTTAAAAAAAAGTCATGCCTTATTTTGTTTTTTTTTACATTTTATCCCTTTCTTTTAACTAATAGTGTTACAATTATGACGCTAGCGTTTTGTGAAGGGAATGCTTTGCCTACTTCCGTGACTATGGCCTTCCGGAACTGCTGCATTTTGGCTGACCTCTCCGCCTCGGGAATAAGAGACATAAAGTTCTCCTTGTAGCGTGGGTCTAACAGTGTTACCAACCAGTAATGATTGTCGGCCAAGATGTTCTTAACGCGAGGGTCACGAGACAGGCGAGACAGGCAGCTTACCATAAAGTCATCCATGTGCGCCAGACTCTTAACAGCCATCACTTCAGTATCCAGACCAACACGATGACTGAACATGCTGTCCTCCTCCTTCTCCTCCTCCTCCTCCTCCTCCTCCTCATCATCTACCCTGTCCTCTGGCCAGCCACGCTGAACTGAGCATATGACTGGTATGCATGTCATATCCTCAATTTGGCCGGAGAGTTGCTCCATGTCTTCATCCTCCTCCTCGTCATAGTCCTCCACTGCACGTTGTGATGAGACGAGGCTGGGCTGTGTGTTATCACCCACACCCACTACTGTTTCTTGCTCCAACTCATCGTGTTCCGCCTGCAATGCATCATGTTTGGTTTTGAGCAGAGACCGTTTTAGAAGGCAGAGAAGCGGTATGGTGACGCTAATAATGGCGTCATCGCCGCTCACCATCTTGGTGGAGTCCTCAAAGTTTTGGAGGATGGTACATAGGTCGGACATCCATCTCCACTCCTCAGGTGTTATGTGTGGAGTTTGACCCATTTCCCGACGGCTTAGGTGATGCAGGTACTCAACAACTGCCCTCTTCTCCTCACATATCCTGATCAACATGTGCAGAGTTGAATTCCAACGCGTGGGGACATCACACACCAGTCTGTGAGCCGGAAGATGCAAACGACGCTGAAAGCCGGCAAGGCCGGCTGAAGCAGTAGGTGACTTTCGAAAATGTGCAGACAGGCAGCGAACTTTTACCAGCAGATCAGACAGCTCTGGGTATGACTTTAGAAACCGCTGAACCACGAGGTTGAGCACATGGGCCATGCATGGAACATGTGTCAGCTGGCCTCGCCTCAAAGCCGCCACCAGGTTCCGGCCATTGTCACACACAACCTTTCCTGGCTTTAGGTTCAGAGGTGTGAGCCAGTGATCTGCATGCTGTTTTAGAGCTGTCCACACCTCTTCTGCATTGTGGGGTTTGTCACCTATGCAGATTAGCTGCAGCACAGTCTGTTGCCGCTTCGCCGAGGCAGTGCTGCAGTGCTTCCAGCTTGGGACTGGTGTGGAGGGTAAAGTGGATGAGGATGCGCAGGAGGAGGAGGAGGCTGAAGAGCATGACATTCCGGAGCTGTAGAGTGTGGGTGAAACCCTGACTGAGGTAGGGCCTGCAAACCTTGGTGTGGGAAGGACTTGTTCCGTTCCTCGCTCAAACTGGGTCCCAGCTGGGCTGGGCTGGGTCCCTACCCGGCTGGGTAGGGCGTTGTGGGGGGTTTGTCTATCTCCGTTTGAGGTGAGTTTGTTTAAGTTAGCCTTTCTTTGGCGTTTTTTGGAGCCCTGCGGGTTGGGGAGTTGGTATCGCCCAGTAAGGCGTTCCCCGGGGGCTTGGATTGGGGTGACATTATGTCAGTGGAAAACGGAGTTGAATTTTGGATTAGGAAATCGAAAACTGATCAGAGAGGTGTGGATAGACTAGTCCGTTTGGGGATGGTTGTGGCATCTGATATGTGCCCGTTCAAGTGTCTCGGGAATTTTCAACAGATCCGTCCGAAGGTGGATGGCTCCTTATTATGTCACGAGGATGGGTCCTTTTTATCGAGATACCAATTTGTGAGTGTTTTTAGGGCATGTTTGAAGTCGTTGGGGTTAGATCCGAAGTCTTTCGGATTGGGGCAGCGACGGAGGCCTCTATATGCGGCCTACCGGAGGAGACAGTTAAGCAGATTGGTAGGTGGAAGTCGCAGCGCTTTAAGTCGTATGTACGTCCCCAGGTGGTTGTTGGCAATTGAGGGGAAAAGGGGGGGGTATTAGGGTAGCAATGGGGGGGGGTGAGAGTGTGTGTTTTTTTGTCAATTTGGTTTGGTGAGGCAATAAAATGGTGTCGTCTGTAAATTTTGTATTGCAGAAGCACCCCCTCTTCCTTCCCTGGTCTGGATCCTTGGCCACTCTTATGTGTATTGGGGAGCCCGACGAGCGGACGCGAGATGGAACGGGAGACAGCTAGGTTTTGAGAAGGACCTGGCTCTCGTGCGATGGCTCGGTGTTCGGGGGTTAGGGTGGAACAGGGTGTTGCAGGAGGTGCATAGATACGCCCGGTTGGACAGACCTCCTGACATGTTAGTGTTGCATGCCGGGGGGAATGATTTGGGTGGGCGTCCTTTTCAAATCTTGATAAAGGACATCAAACATGATTTGTTACAGTTATGGGTGTCGTTTCCAGGTCTAACGATAGTCTGGTCGGAGATAGTAGCGAGAAAGAGTTGGCAGAAAGCGCGGTCAGTTGACAGGTTAAACAAGGCGCGGGCGAAGGTTAATAGGGCGATCTCGAAGTTTGTTAGTCGGAACGGGGGTATAGCAATACGGCATGTTGAGTTGGAAAGGACGGAAGAGGAATTTTGGTTGGCTGACGGGGTACACCTTAATGCGGTGGGAACTGACTTATGGGCTCTTGGCTTGCAGGGAGGTATTGAGAGGGCCCTTTGGTTGCGGGGGGTCTCAGGCACTTGAAGGGTTTCAAGGTGCCTTCGTTGTGGTGTTGTTTATTGGTGGGTCCTTGAAGTTGGTTTAAAATTGGTTCGGGGATTCATCCGGGTATGGATCCCCTCATTGGCAGAATTGATGGTCCCCTGGTGATTTTGGGGGGGAACCCCGACGGCGTATGTCGGGGCCCCTGGGGGTGTGGTTGGGGTTGACGGAGGATTAACCCTTACCATTTGGTGCTCCTGAGCCAGTGTGGGTAACGGCTGGGAGCAAGTTGAGGTTTTTTTATTGCTCGGTTATGGGAATCACCAGGGTTTTGGTAGCTTCAAGGACCTTACCACATTGCAAATTTTATTGGTTATGTATTCTTGTTAATAAAATGGCTGCTATGGCCAAAATTATCCAAAGATAAATTTGTGTCTGTGTAATTACTTTTAAATAAGAAATGGGAATGGAGGTGTGGGGTATGAAAGGAAGACCGGAGTCAACAATTCCAGGGTCAAGCATGTTTATTTGCCTAAGCTTCGTTCCAGGGTAGAAAGGGTAAGAGTGCCTTTCAGAATTCGAAGTGGTCGGACTGTACGGGCCACCAAGAACTGCAGGAGAGCTTGAACATCTTCCCATGGATTTGCGACATCCTCCCTCATCAGTTACGTAGGTAAGCAGGTTCTCAGCATTGCAGCCCATTTGTTATCTTAAGTTAGTTAAGCGGGGTTAACTAACCTGTCAGTTCAGCCTCAGGTCTAAAGCAGAGGCCTGGACTCCACTCCTTACTCCTCACTCCACAACTCTCCTTAAAAACAACTGACTCCTTTTTCCTGCCCCGGGGTCTCCAGACCCCTAGGTGGGCGTTTCCTTCCGTCTGGTCCTGCCCACTGGTGTGCCTGTCTTTCCCTGGGGGAGGTGACTAGGGTTTTCTGGTTGGCTTTGTGTGACTTAGGTGAGGGAAGTTGTTATGGGGGGGCCTATGTGTGACTACCTGCAGTGTCAGGGCGTCACATATGTATGTGTGTATGTCTGCTAAAGGAATCCGCACCGTCATATTTACAAACACAAAATGTTGACTCTATGCACAGAAGAGAGTCATTCTATTTACATGATTTGTGTTTTTTTACCTTTTAAAACTATCATTAAATGTTAAGTTTTAGTTAGGGATTTATGCTTCTGTCTGTCTCTCTCCCAGTCTCTGTCATCTGTCTGTCTCTGTGTGTCTCTATCTCTATCCATGTCTGTCTGTCTCTCTATCTCTGTCTGTCTCTCTGTGTCTGTCTGTCTCTCTCTCTCTTTGTGGCTGTCTGTTTCTATGTCTGTCTGTCTCTTTTCCAGGCCTGTCTCTTTTCCAGGTCTGTCTCTTTTCCAGGTCTGTCTCTTTCCCTGTCTGTCTGTCTCTTCCCCTGTCTGTCTCTTCCCCTGTCTGTCTCTTCCCCTGTCTGTCTCTGTATTTCTTTGTCTGTCTCTGTCTTTCTCTTCCCCTGTCTGTCTCTTTCCCTGTCTCTCTCTGCCTGTCTCTCTTTGTCTCTCTCTGTCTGACTCATTCCCCGTTTGTCTCTTTCCCTGTCTATCTCTGTATTTCTTTGTCTGTCTCTATCTGTCTGTCTCTCTCTGTCTGTCTCTTCCCCTGTCTGTCTCTTTCCCTGTCGGTCTGCCTTTTCTCCTGCCTGTCTCTGTATGTTTGTCTCTGTCTGTTTCCCTATCTGCCTCTGTCTCTTTCTCTGTCTCTGTCTGTCTGCCTTTTTTCCCTGTCTATCTCTGTCTGTCTCTTTCCCTGTCTGCCTCTGTCTGTTTGTCTCTGTCTCTTTCCCTGTCTGTCTATGCCTATCTGTCTCTGTCTGTTTGTCTCTCAGTCTGTGTCTGTCTCTCTCTATCTGTCTCCCCACTGACATCATATTATCTCACACATAAGCTTCTTATACTATGAATGTCCTTTGTTCTTATAGCAACCAATCACAGCTGCTATTAATAACTTGCAGCTCCCACCTCCATTCAGTTTAATGGAGGCAGGTTTTTTGGAGAGTAACTGTAAAGCGCGGGGTTAAATATTCCTGTTAAAACATAGTCTACGACGTTCCCTGAGTCACATGAGGTGTCTGCAAAATTTTGTGTTTGTAAATATGACGGTGCGGATTCCTTTAGCAGACATACACACATACATATGTGACGCCCTGACACTGCAGGTAGTCACACATAGGCCCCCGCATAACAACTTCCCTCACCTAAGTCACACAAAGCCAACCAGAAAATCCTAGTCACCTCCCCCAGGGAAAGACAGGCACACCAGTGGGCAGGACCAGACGGAAGGAAACGCCCACCTAGGGGTCTGGAGACCCCGGGGCAGGAAAAAGGAGTCAGTTGTTTTTAAGGAGAGTTGTGGAGTGAGGAGTAAGGAGTGGAGTCCAGGCCTCTGCTTTAGACCTGAGGCTGAACTGACAGGTTAGTTAACCCCGCTTAACTAACTTAAGACAACAAATGGGCTGCAATGCTGAGAACCTGCTTACCTACGTAACTGATGAGGGAGGATGTCGCAAATCCATGGGAAGATGTTCAAGCTCTCCTGCAGTTCTTGGTGGTCCGTACAGTCCGACCACTTCGAATTCTGAAAGGCACTCTTACCCTTTCTACCCTGGAACGAAGCTTACGCAAATAAACATGCTTGACCCTGGAATTGTAGACTCCGGTCTTCCTTTCATACCCCACACCTCCATTCCCATTTCTTATTTAAAAGTAATTACACAGACACAAATTTATCTTTGGATAATTTTGGCCATAGCAGCCATTTTATTAACAAGAATACATAACCAATAAAATTTGCAATGTGGTAAGGTCCTTGAAGCTACCAAAACCCTGGTGATTCCCATAACCGAGCAATAAAAAACCTCAACTTGCTCCCAGCCGTTACCCACACTGGCTCAGGAGCACCAAATGGTAAGGGTTAATCCTCCGTCAACCCCAACCACACCCCCAGGGGCCCCGACATACCCCGTCGGGGTTCCCCCCCAAAATCACCAGGGGACCATCAATTCTGCCAATGAGGGGATCCATACCCGGATGAATCCCCGAACCAATTTTAAACCAACTTCAAGGACCCACCAATAAACAACACCACAACGAAGGCACCTTGAAACCCTTCAAGTGCCTGAGACCCCCCGCAACCAAAGGGCCCTCTCAATACCTCCCTGCAAGCCAAGAGCCCATAAGTCAGTTCCCACCGCATTAAGGTGTACCCCGTCAGCCAACCAAAATTCCTCTTCCGTCCTTTCCAACTCAACATGCCGTATTGCTATACCCCCGTTCCAACTAACAAACTTCGAGATCGCCCTATTAACCTTCGCCCGCGCCTTGTTCAACCTGTCAACTGACCGCGCTTTCTGCCAACTCTTTCTCGCTACTATCTCCGACCAGACTATCGTTAGACCTGGAAATGACACCCATAACCGTAACAAATCATGTTTGATGTCCTTTATCAAGATTCGAAAAGGACGCCCACCCAAATCATTCCCCCCGGCATGCAACACTAAGATGTCAGGAGGTCTGTCCAACCGGGCGTATCTATGCACCTCCTGCAACACCCTGTTCCACCCTAACCCCCGAACACCGAGCCATCGCACGAGAGCCAGGTCCTTCTCAAAACCTAGCTGTCTCCCGTTCCATCTCGCGTCCGCTCGTCGGGCTCCCCAATACACATAAGAGTGGCCAAGGATCCAGACCAGGGAAGGAAGGGGGGGTGCTTCTGCAATACAAAATGTACAGACGACACCATTTTATTGCCTCACCAAACCAAATTGACAAAAAACACACACTCTCCCCCCCCCCCCCATTGCTACCCTAATACCCCCCCCTTTTCACCTCAATTGCCAACAACCACCTGGGGACGTACATACGACTTAAAGCGCTGCGACTTCCACCTACCAATCTGCTTAACTGTCTCCTCCGGTAGGCCGCATATAGAGGCCTCCGTCGCTGCCCCAATCCGAAAGACTTCGGATCTAACCCCAACGACTTCAAACATGCCCTAAAAACACTCACAAATTGGTATCTCGATAAAAAGGACCCATCCTCGTGACATAATAAGGGGCCATCCACCTTCGGACGGATCTGTTGAAAATTCCCGAGACACTTGAACGGGCACATATCAGATGCCACAACCATCCCCAAACGGACTAGTCTACCCACACCTCTCTGATCAGTTTTCGATTTCCTAATCCAAAATTCAACTCCGTTTTCCACTGACAATGTCACCCCAATCCAAGCCCCCGGGGAACGCCTTACTGGGCGATACCAACTCCCCAACCCGCAGGGCTCCAAAAAACGCCAAAGAAAAGGCTAACTTAAACAAACTCACCTCAAACGGAGATAGACAAACCCCCCACAACGCCCTACCCAGCCCAGCCCAACTGGGACCCAGTTTGAGCGAGGAACGGAACAAGTCCTTCCCACACCAAGGTTTGCAGGCCCTACCTCAGTCAGGGTTTCACCCACACTCTACAGCTCCGGAATGTCATGCTCTTCAGCCTCCTCCTCCTCCTGCGCATCCTCATCCACTTTACCCTCCACACCAGTCCCAAGCTGGAAGCACTGCAGCACTGCCTCGGCGAAGCGGCAACAGGCTGTGCTGCAGCTAATCTGCATAAGTGACAAATCCCACAATGCAGAAGAGGTGTGGACAGCTCTAAAACAGCATGCAGATCACTGGCTCACACTTCTGAACCTAAAGCCAGGAAAGGTTGTGTGTGACAATGGCCGGAACCTAGTGGCGGCTTTGAGGCGAGGCCAGCTGACACATGTTCCATGCATGGCCCATGTGCTCAACCTCGTGGTTCAGCGGTTTCTAAAGTCATACCCAGAGCTGTCTGATCTGCTGGTAAAAGTTCGCCGCCTGTCTGCACATTTTCGAAAGTCACCTACTGCTTCAGCCGGCCTTGCCGGCTTTCAGCGTCGTTTGCATCTTCCGGCTCACAGACTGGTGTGTGATGTCCCCACGCGTTGGAATTCAACTCTGCACATGTTGATCAGGATATGTGAGCAGAAGAGGGCAGTTGTTGAGTACCTGCATCACCTAAGCCGTCGGGAAATGGGTCAAACTCCACACATAACACCTGAGGAGTGGAGATGGATGTCCGGCCTATGTACCATCCTCCAAAACTTTGAGGACTCCACCAAGATGGTGAGCGGCGATGACGCCATTATTAGCGTCACCATACCGCTTCTCTGCCTTCTAAAACGGTCTCTGCTCAAAACCAAACATGATGCATTGCAGGCGGAACACGATGAGTTGGAGCAAGAAACAGTAGTGGGTGTGGGTGATAACACATAGCCCAGCCTCGTCTCATCACAACGTGCAGTGGAGGACTATGACGAGGAGGAAGATGAAGACATGGAGCAACTCTCCGGCCAAATTGAGGATATGACATGCATACCAGTCATATGCTCAGTTCAGCGTGGCTGGCCAGAGGACAGGGTAGATGAGGAGGAGGAGGAGAAGGAGGAGGACAGCATGTTCAGTCATCGTTTTGGTCTGGATACTGAAGTGATGGCTGTTAAGAGTCTGGCGCACATGGATGACTTTATGGTAAGCTGCCTGTCTCGTGACCCTCGCGTTAAGAACATCTTGGCCGACAATCATTACTGGTTGGTAACACTGTTAGACCCACGCTACAAGGAGAACTTTATGTCTCTTATTCCCGAGGCGGAGAGGTCAGCCAAAATGCAGCAGTTCCGGAAGGCCATAGTCACGGAAGTAGGCAAAGCATTCCCTTCACAAAACGCTAGCGTCATAATTGTAACACTATTAGTTAAAAGAAAGGGATAAAATGTAAAAAAAAACAAAATAAGGCATGACTTTTTTTTAACATCACATTTATTTTTTTTAGATTTAACCAAAGAATGTGCACATTTGTTATAATAAACAAGTGAAAAATGTTGAAAATCAGTCATCCAAAGGTGTGTGAAAAAAATATATACATATATGGTACCAATAAAAATGTCACTTTGTCTTGCAAAGAATGCAGCCCCCCAAATTATTTTTTTCCTCTGTGCGGCCCATACACCCAGCCGAGTTTGAGACCCCCTGCCTTACACTATATAGATATTATGTTCATTCCCCATCTATCTTGCTCAGGAGAGCATCTCCCTCCCCCGGCACCAAGAGCAGCTCATACTGAATTGTTACATTGACTAGTAACACTGCACACAGAAATGCACCTTAATATTCCACTGTTAACCCTTTCCTCCCAGCAGTAACACACAACTCCTCACCTTGATATCATGGTGATTTATGGTCAGAATGACTTCAATGCGATCAGTGATTTCTATTCTAGCTCTGCTCACATAGATTTTATATCCACACTCAACTATAGGCCGTTCTTCATATTTTGGGGGCTTTTAGTCAGATATACTAGTTTGTGCCTGTATAGTATTGGTGTAGATGGGAGTGTAGGGCATGGGTTACATAGCACTGTGGTGGGATACTGATGGGAGGTATTGGTGCTGTGTTTGATGCTTCTACTGGGTATTTTCCTACAAATACTGGAACAGCTCACTGCTTAGAATGATCCTTCCCAGCTCTATAATATATTATATATACCCCACAATGCAGGCTCACACACACATTTGTCTCAAGTGTGTTGTAGGGACACAGATACAGTCTTGGTCATGTGACTAAAGGCTACTTTACACACTGCGATATCGGTCCCGATATCGCTAGTGTGGGTACCCGCCCCCATCTGTTGCGCGACACGGGTAAATCGCTGCCCATGCCGCACAACACCGACCAGACCCGTCACACATACTTACCTGCCCGGCGACGTCGCTGTGACCGGCGAACCGCCTCCTTTCTAAGGGGGCGGTCCGTGCGGCGTCACAGCGACGTCACTGAGCGACCGCCCAATAGCAGCGGAGGGGCGGAGATGAGTGGCCGGAACATCCCGCCCACCTCCTTCCTTCCTCATAGCGGCTGGGAGGCAGGTAAGGAGAGGTTCCTCGTTTCTGCGGTGTCACACGGAGTGATGTGTGCTGCCGCAGGAGCGACGAACTACATCGTTACTGCTGCAGTAACGATAATCGAGAATGGAGACCCATGTCACCGATGAGCGATTTTGCACGTTTTTGCAACGATGCAAAATCGCTCATCGGTGTCACACGCAGCAACATCGCTAATGCGGCCGGATGTGCGTCACAAATTCCGTGACCCCAACGACTCCGCATTAGCGATGTCGCAGCGTGTAAAGCCCCCTTTAGTGGGAGTGGTGTACAGGGTCTTAGCAGTAAAGAGTATTCCATATTTCTGCCAGATACCCACAGAGATATTGAAATCTGAAAAAAGAGACTTCTGCTCATTGAAGGTAAGAACTGCTCACATAGCGTTCAACTCCACAGCAAACGAGTGCTCTAGCACTGGCATCTCAGCAGGGATATTCCCCTACGACACATGTGTGTCTGGGTCGCTGTGACAGTTTACAGGACATAACTCAGGGCACCTAGACAGAAGGCAGAGGGACTACTTTCTATTTCTGGTGTAGAGCTTAGTACAATATATATATACAGTTAGGTCCAGAAATATTTGGACAGTGACACAATTTTCGCGAGTTGGGCTCTGCATGCCACCACATTGGATTTGAAATGAAACCTCTACAACAGAATTCAAGTGCAGATTGTAACATTTAATTTGAAGGTTTGAACAAAAATATCTGATAGAAATTGTAGGAATTGTACACATTTCTTTACAAACACTCCACATTTTAGGAGGTCAAAAGTAATTGGACAAATAAACCAAACCCAAACAAAATATTTTTATTTTCAATATTTTGTTGCGAATCCTTTGGAGGCAATCACTGCCTTATGTCTGGAACCCCTGGACATCACCAAACGCTGGGTTTCCTCCTTCTTAATGCTTTGCCAGGCCTTTACAGCTGCAGCCTTCAGGTCTTGCTTGTTTGTGGGTCTTTCCGTCTTAAGTCTGGATTTGAGCAAGTGAAATGCATGCTCAATTGGG
The DNA here is from genome assembly GCF_048569485.1 of Anomaloglossus baeobatrachus. Taxonomy (NCBI): domain Eukaryota; kingdom Metazoa; phylum Chordata; class Amphibia; order Anura; family Aromobatidae; genus Anomaloglossus; species Anomaloglossus baeobatrachus. The sequence goes on from NW_027442772.1 coordinate 93,290, forward strand.
TTAAGATCTGGTGATTGACTTGGCCATTGCAGAATGTTCCACTTTTTAGCACTCATGAACTCCTGGGTAGCTTTGGCTGTATGCTTGGGGTCATTGTCCATCTGTACTATGAAGCGCCGTCTGATCAACTTTGCGGCATTTGGCTGAATCTGGGCTGAAAGTATATCCCGGTACACTTCAGAATTCATCCGGCTACTCTTGTCTGCTGTTATGTCATCAATAAACACAAGTGACCCAGTGCCATTGAAAGCCATGCATGCCCATGCCATCACGTTGCCTCCACCATGTTTTACAGAGGATGTAGTGTGCCTTGGATCATGTGCCGTTCCCTTTCTTCTCCAAACTTTTTTCTTCCCATCATTCTGGTACAGGTTGATCTTTGTCTCATCTGTCCATAGAATACTTTTTCAGAACTGAGCTGGCTTCATGAGGTGTTTTTCAGCAAATTTAACTCTGGCCTGTCTATTTTTGGAATTGATGAATGGTTTGCATCTAGATGTGAACCCTTTGTATTTACTTTCATGGAGTCTTCTCTTTACTGTTGACTTAGAGACAGATACACCTACTTCACTGAGAGTGTTCTGGACTTCAGTTGATGTTGTGAACGGGTTCTTCTTCACCAAAGAAAGTATGCGGCGATCATCCACCACTGTTGTCATCCGTGGACGCCCAGGCCTTTTTGAGTTCCCAAGCTCACCAGTCAATTCCTTTTTTCTCAGAATGTACCCGACTGTTGATTTTGCTACTCCAAGCATGTCTGCTATCTCTCTGATGGATTTTTTCTTTTTTTTCAGCCTCAGGATGTTCTGCTTCACCTCAATTAAGAGTTCCTTAGACCGCATGTTGTCTGGTCACAGCAACAGCTTCCAAATGCAAAACCATACACCTGTAATCAACCCCAGACCTTTTAACTACTTCATTGATTACAGGTTAACGAGGAAGACGCCTTCAGAGTTAATTGCAGCCCTTAGAGTCCCTTGTCCAATTACTTTTGGTCCCTTGAAAAAGAGGAGGCTATGCATTACAGAGCTATGATTCCTAAACCCTTTCTCCAATGTGGATGTGATAACTCTCATATTGCAGCTGGGAGTGTGCACTTTCAGCCCATATTATATATATAATTGTATTTCTGAACATGTTTTTGTAAACAGCTAAAATACCAAAACTTGTGTCACTGTCCAAATATTTCTGGACCTAACTGTATATACTATTACATGTGACACATGTACCTTGTATTACCATTATTCGCTGTATATGAACCCCTTTTCTCCGGGCATTATTTGTCTATAGCATTTTTCACGAACCTGAGGCAACTGAGAACCCTTCAGTGAAGGAATTCCACTAACCCTCACAATACCAACCAGGGGCCTCCCTGCAGTAACTCAGGTAGTTGTACCCATTCTCTTTCCGCATTCTATGTGTTCTTCTTTCTTCTTTTTTTTCTTTTTTCTTCTTTTTATTTCTATCATGTAGTTCAGGGGTTTATAGATATATGTCCTGCATTTCATATTTCCTTTAGTGGTGCTTCTTACCCATTCTCATATCATTTACCCTAGTATTTCATGATCCTGAGGCGACTGAGAACCCTTTAATAAAGGAATCCTTTTTCACCTGAATTGTCAAGTGATACTTACCAGTGACTATCACGTAATGTTACAGGTAGTTCCATTTTCTTCCTCTTCTTTCTCTCCTTTCTTCTTTGTCACACGGTCCATTGTGTTATAGCCCACGTGTCATGATAACACTTGTACCATCTTTTCATTTAGATTCCACCTACAATTATTTACCGATTCCAGTTCTGGAATAGGCTTTCATCATCTACTCACTAGAATTCTCAAGTGCATAAGGTACTGAGACATATACATGTTCACACCATTATAAAGAACAAAGTATAAACATTGAGGTTTTTCTCACACCCATGTTCCTGTGTTCTTTGATATGATATGTGTTCATTTCCTTCACTATATAGGATTGCAAGTTTTCCATTTGTACCTTAATGGCAATGACGCTATACAATTGAACACATATCATCCTGTTATCCATATAGGTGTGTATTTACCTGCTTGACTATTTTTGGTTGTTTGATCCAGAATGTTTCTCCAGATAGGTCATGTGGAAATTTTCTTTCCTCAGTACAAATGTTTTCACTATGGCTTTGGAAAAATTTTTTGTATGTGCCTCATGGTCATTTGACCCATTGTACTCTCAAGTAGCAATGTATTGTACTGTTATGTTGTACTATGTACTAATTACGTGTTTATATGGTTTTGTAACCCTTTATGATCTTAGATAACTTTATCCTTGATGAAGACCTAAAAACAAGGTCGAAACGTTGGATGAATTATCCTTTTGCACAAATAAAGAATTTTCAGCATTCCAAGAGTTCTTTTCTTATGTTATTAATCACTATAGTGTACCAGAGCTATTTCTTTTGAATTGACTCTTATTTTTTCTGAGCACCTGCTATATACACAGTGAGCCAGACATATTCAATTTTCATTCAGAAGGCAGAGGGAAGCCTTAGCAGCTGAGCATATATCTTTGCTTGTGAGCATTAGAACAGGCCGGCGATTACAGGGTAACATGAAAAATGTCCAGCTTGCATTATGACTAGAACATGACAATATCCTTTTAAGTACTAACCTATGATGCGTTCCTAAGCAGTTGATGTTATATGTTCTACATTTCATTTTCTGCATACTTTACAAGTAGTAGAATTTGCTTTGATATAGGCAACTGGATTTTCACAATGAAAAGGCAAAGGATAACGCCCGAAAAAGACGCCATACATTATGTCAGTGCCATCACTGACAAACCTGGATTGACCATGAAATACGGTATGGAGAGCTGTTGTCATCGTATTAGATAGATAAGAATGATTATATGTATTGTAGAAATGTCTCCTATCGTGTTCCCTAATTTTTTATTATGTCCACATCCTGGTCCCCATCTTGGACATCATAACAAACGTGCACTTTTTTGTTTAATTTACACATTGGACCATAGGAAAAATGACACTACAGCTACAGAGGTGACCGTCTGATAGCCCAGCTCGACTATCCATCTCTACTGAAGACCCTTTCAGCTTTTTGAGAGTTGGGTGGAGGACATCATCTCTGAAAATAGGGTCCCACAGCTGCACCCCATCAGTGTGAGCAGGACTCTTAGGACTCTTAGAAGAGTCAATGCTCTGAGACCATGGGGGGCGCTTAGCCCCCTCTCTTCGTCACTGAGGATGATTTCATTTTTCAGGGATTAGAGAGGGTGGTCCTTGTGGTGGACTGCAGGTATGGAGAGCTGTTGTCATCGCATTAAATAGATAAGAATGATTATATGTATTGTAGAAATGTCTCCTATCATGTTCCCTAATTTTTTATTATGTCCACATCCTGGTCCCCATCTTGGACATCATAACAAACGTGCACTTTTTTGTTTAATTTACACATTGGACCATAGGAAAAATGACACTACAGCTACAGAGGTGACCGTCTGATAGCCCAGCTCGACTATCCATCTCTACTGAAGACCCTTTCAGCTATTTGAGAGTTGGGTGGAGAACATCATCTCTGAAAATAGGGTCCCACAGCTGCACCCCATCAGTGTGAGCAGGACTCTTAGGACTCTTAGAAGAGTCAATGCTCTGAGACCATGGGGGGCGCTTAGCCCCCTCTCTTCGTCACTGAGGATGATTTCACTTTTCAGGGAATAGAGAGGGTGGTCCTTGTGGTGGACTGCAGGTATGGAGAGCTGTTGTCATCGTATTAGATAGATAAGAATGATTATATGTATTGTAGAAATGTCTCCTATCATGTTCCCTATTTTTTTATTATGTCCACATCCTGGTCCCCATCTTGGACATCATAACAAACGTGCACTTTTTTGTTTAATTTACACATTGGACCATAGGAAAAATGACACTACAGCTACAGAGGTGACCGTCTGATAGCCCAGCTCGACTATCCATCTCTACTGAAGACCCTTTCAGCTTTTTGAGAGTTGGGTGGAGGACATCATCTCTGAAAATAGGGTCCCACAGCTGCACCCCATCAGTGTGAGCAGGAATCTTAGGACTCTTAGAAGAGTCAATGCTCTGAGACCATGGGGGGCGCTTAGCCCCCTCTCTTCGTCACTGAGGATGATTTCATTTTTCAGGGATTAGAGAGAGTGGTCCTTGTGGTGGACTGCAGGTATGGAGAGCTGTTGTGATCGTATTAGATAGATAAGAATGATTATATGTATTGTAGAAATGTCTCCTATCATGTTCCCTAATTTTTTATTATGTCCACATCCTGGTCCCCATCTTGGACATCATAACAAACGTGCACTTTTTTGTTTAATTTACACATTGGACCATAGGAAAAATGACACTACAGCTACAGAGGTGACCGTCTGATAGCCCAGCTCGACTATCCATCTCTACTGAAGACCCTTTCAGCTTTTTGAGAGTTGGGTGGAGGACATCATCTCTGAAAATAGGGTCCCACAGCTGCACCCCATCAGTGTAAGCAGGACTCTTAGGACTCTTAGAAGAGTCAATGCTCTAAAACCATGGGGGGCGCTTAGCCCCCTCTCTTCGTCCCTGAGGATGATTTCATTTTTCAGGGATTAGAGAGGGTGGTCCTTGTGGTGGACTGCAGGTATGGAGAGCTGTTGTCATCGTATTAGATAGATAAGAATGATTATATGTATTGTAGAAATGTCTCCTATCATGTTCCCTAATTTTTTATTATGTCCACATCCTGGTCCCCATCTTGGACATCATAACAAACGTGCACTTTTTTGTTTAATTTACACATTGGACCATAGGAAAAATGACACTACAGCTACAGAGGTGACCGTCTGATAGCCCAGCTCGACTATCCATCTCTACTGAAGACCCTTTCAGCTTTTTGAGAGTTGGGTGGAGGACATCATCTCTGAAAATAGGGTCCCACAGCTGCACCCCATCAGTGTGAGCAGGACTCTTAGGACTCTTAGAAGAGTCAATGCTCTGAGACCATGGGGGGCGCTTAGCCCCCTCTCTTCGTCACTGAGGATGATTTCATTTTTCAGGGATTAGAGAGGGTGGTCCTTGTGGTGGACTGCAGGTATGGAGAGCTGTTGTCATCGTATTAAATAGATAAGAATGATTATATGTATTGTAGAAATGTCTCCTATCATGTTCCCTAATTTTTTATTATGTCCACATCCTGGTCCCCATCTTGGACATCATAACAAACGTGCACTTTTTTGTTTAATTTACACATTGGACCATAGGAAAAATGACACTACAGCTACAGAGGTGACCGTCTGATAGCCCAGCTCGACTATCCATCTCTACTGAAGACCCTTTCAGCTATTTGAGAGTTGGGTGGAGAACATCATCTCTGAAAATAGGGTCCCACAGCTGCACCCCATCAGTGTGAGCAGGACTCTTAGGACTCTTAGAAGAGTCAATGCTCTGAGACCATGGGGGGCGCTTAGCCCCCTCTCTTCGTCACTGAGGATGATTTCACTTTTCAGGGAATAGAGAGGGTGGTCCTTGTGGTGGACTGCAGGTATGGAGAGCTGTTGTCATCGTATTAGATAGATAAGAATGATTATATGTATTGTAGAAATGTCTCCTATCATGTTCCCTATTTTTTTATTATGTCCACATCCTGGTCCCCATCTTGGACATCATAACAAACGTGCACTTTTTTGTTTAATTTACACATTGGACCATAGGAAAAATGACACTACAGCTACAGAGGTGACCGTCTGATAGCCCAGCTCGACTATCCATCTCTACTGAAGACCCTTTCAGCTTTTTGAGAGTTGGGTGGAGGACATCATCTCTGAAAATAGGGTCCCACAGCTGCACCCCATCAGTGTGAGCAGGAATCTTAGGACTCTTAGAAGAGTCAATGCTCTGAGACCATGGGGGGCGCTTAGCCCCCTCTCTTCGTCACTGAGGATGATTTCATTTTTCAGAGATTAGAGAGAGTGGTCCTTGTGGTGGACTGCAGGTATGGAGAGCTGTTGTGATCGTATTAGATAGATAAGAATGATTATATGTATTGTAGAAATGTCTCCTATCATGTTCCCTAATTTTTTATTATGTCCACATCCTGGTCCCCATCTTGGACATCATAACAAACGTGCACTTTTTTGTTTAATTTACACATTGGACCATAGGAAAAATGACACTACAGCTACAGAGGTGACCGTCTGATAGCCCAGCTCGACTATCCATCTCTACTGAAGACCCTTTCAGCTTTTTGAGAGTTGGGTGGAGGACATCATCTCTGAAAATAGGGTCCCACAGCTGCACCCCATCAGTGTAAGCAGGACTCTTAGGACTCTTAGAAGAGTCAATGCTCTAAAACCATGGGGGGCGCTTAGCCCCCTCTCTTCGTCCCTGAGGATGATTTCATTTTTCAGGGATTAGAGAGGGTGGTCCTTGTGGTGGACTGCAGGTATGGAGAGCTGTTGTCATCGTATTAGATAGATAAGAATGATTATATGTATTGTAGAAATGTCTCCTATCATGTTCCCTAATTTCTTATTATGTCCACATCCTGGTCCCCATCTTGGACATCATAACAAACGTGCACTTTTTTGTTTAATTTACACATTGGACCATAGGAAAAATGACACTACAGCTACAGAGGTGACCGTCTGATAGCCCAGCTCGACTATCCATCTCTACTGAAGACCCTTTCAGCTTTTTGAGAGTTGGGTGGAGGACATCATCTCTGAAAATAGGGTCCCACAGCTTCACCCCATCAGTGTGAGCAGGACTCCTAGGACTCTTAGAAGAGTCAATGCTCTGGTACCATGGGGGGCGCTTGGCCCCCTCTCTTCGTCACTGAGGATGATTTCATTTTTCAGGGATTAGAGAGGGTGGTCCTTGTGGTGGACTGCAGGTATGGAGAGCTGTTGTCATCGTATTAGATAGATAAGAATGATTATATGTATTGTAGAAATGTCTCCTATCATGTTCCCTAATTTTTTATTATGTCCACATCCTGGTCCCCATCTTGGACATCATAACAAACGTGCACTTTTTTGTTTAATTTACACATTGGACCATAGGAAAAATGACACTACAGCTACAGAGGTGACCGTCTGATAGCCCAGCTCGACTATCCATCTCTACTGAAGACCCTTTCAGCTTTTTGAGAGTTGGGTGGAGGACATCATCTTTGAAAATAGGGTCCCACAGCTGCACCCCATCAGTGTGAGCAGGACTCTTAGGACTCTTAGAAGAGTCAATGCTCTGAGACCATTGGGGGCACTTAGCCCCCTCTCTTCATCACTGAGGATGATTTCATTTTTCAGGGATTAGAGAGGGTGGTCCTTGTGGTGGACTGCAGATATGGAGAGCTGTTATCATCGTATTAGATAGATAAGAATGATTATATGTATTGTAGAAATGTCTCCTATCATGTTCCCTAATTTTTTATTATGTCCACATCCTGGTCCCCATCTTGGACATCATAACAAACGTGCACTTTTTTGTTTAATTTACACATTGGACCATAGGAAAAATGACACTACAGCTACAGAGGTGACCGTCTGATAGCCCAGCTCGACTATCCATCTCTACTGAAGACCCTTTCAGCTTTTTGAGAGTTGGGTGGAGAACATCATCTCTGAAAATAGGGTCCCACAGCTGCACCCCATCAGTGTGAGCAGGACTCTTAGGACTCTTAGAAGAGTCAATGCTCTGAGACCATGGGGGGCGCTTAGCCCCCTCTCTTCGTCACTGAGGATGATTTCACTTTTCAGGGAATAGAGAGGGTGGTCCTTGTGGTGGACTGCAGGTATGGAGAGCTGTTGTCATCGTATTAGATAGATAAGAATGATTATATGTATTGTAGAAATGTCTCCTATCATGTTCCCTATTTTTTTATTATGTCCACATCCTGGTCCCCATCTTGGAAATCATAACAAACGTGCACTTTTTTGTTTAATTTACACATTGGACCATAGGAAAAATGACACTACAGCTACAGAGGTGACCGTCTGATAGCCCAGCTCGACTATCCATCTCTACTGAAGACCCTTTCAGCTTTTTGAGAGTTGGGTGGAGGACATCATCTCTGAAAATAGGGTCCCACAGCTGCACCCCATCAGTGTGAGCAGGAATCTTAAGACTCTTAGAAGAGTCAATGCTCTGAGACCATGGGGGGCACTTAGCCCCCTCTCTTCGTCACTGAGGATGATTTCATTTTTCAGGGATTAGAGAGAGTGGTCCTTGTGGTGGACTGCAGGTATGGAGAGCTGTTGTGATCGTATTAGATAGATAAGAATGATTATATGTATTGTAGAAATGTCTCCTATCATGTTCCCTAATTTCTTATTATGTCCACATCCTGGTCCCCATCTTGGACATCATAACAAACGTGCACTTTTTTGTTTAATTTACACATTGGACCATAGGAAAAATGACACTACAGCTACAGAGGTGACCGTCTGATAGCCCAGCTCGACTATCCATCTCTACTGAAGACCCTTTCAGCTTTTTGAGAGTTGGGTGGAGGACATCATCTCTGAAAATAGGGTCCCACAGCTTCACCCCATCAGTGTGAGCAGGACTCTTAGGACTCTTAGAAGAGTCAATGCTCTGGTACCATGGGGGGCGCTTGGCCCCCTCTCTTCGTCACTGAGGATGATTTCATTTTTCAGGGATTAGAGAGGGTGGTCCTTGTGGTGGACTGCAGGTATGGAGAGCTGTTGTCATCGTATTAGATAGATAAGAATGATTATATGTATTGTAGAAATGTCTCCTATCATGTTCCCTAATTTTTTATTATGTCCACATCCTGGTCCCCATCTTGGACATCATAACAAACGTGCACTTTTTTGTTTAATTTACACATTGGGCCATAGGAAAAATGACACTACAGCTACAGAGGTGACCGTCTGATAGCCCAGCTCGACTATCCATCTCTACTGAAGACCCTTTCAGCTTTTTGAGAGTTGGGTGGAGGACATCATCTCTGAAAATAGGGTCCCACAGCTGCACCCCATCAGTGTGAGCAGGACTCTTAGGACTCTTAGAAGAGTTAATGCTCTGAGACCATGGGGGCGCTTTGCCCCCTCTCTTCGTCACTGAGGATGATTTCATTTTTCAGGGATTAGAGAGGGTGGTCCTTGTGGTGGACTGCAGGTATGGAGAGCTGTTGTCATCGTATTAGATAGATAAGAATGATTATATGTATTGTAGAAATGTCTCCTATCATGTTCCCTCATTTTTTATTATGTCCACATCCTGGTCCCCATCTTGGACATCATAACAAACGTGCACATTTTTGTTTAATTTACACATTGGACCATAGGAAAAATGACACTACAGCTACAGAGGTGACCGTCTGATAGCCCAGCTCGACTATCCATCTCTACTGAAGACCCTTTCAGCTTTTTGAGAGTTGGGTGGAGGACATCATCTCTGAAAATAGGGTCCCACAGCTGCACCCCATCAGTGTGAGCAGGACTCTTAGGACTCTTAGAAGAGTCAATGCTCTGAGACCATGGGGGGCGCTTAGCCCCCTCTCTTCGTCACTGAGGATGATTTCATTTTTCAGGGATTAGAGAGGGTGGTCCTTGTGGTGGACTGCAGGTATGGAGAGCTGTTGTCATCGTATTAAATAGATAAGAATGATTATATGTATTGTAGAAATGTCTCCTATCATGTTCCCTAATTTTTTATTATGTCCACATCCTGGTCCCCATCTTTGACATCATAACAAACGTGCACTTTTTTGTTTAATTTACACATTGGACCATAGGAAAAATGACACTACAGCTACAGAGGTGACCGTCTGATAGCCCAGCTCGACAATCCATCTCTACTGAAGACCCTTTCAGCTTTTTGAGAGTTGGGTGGAGAACATCATCTCTGAAAATAGGGTCCCACAGCTGCACCCCATCAGTGTGAGCAGGACTCTTAGGACTCTTAGAAGAGTCAATGCTCTGAGACCATGGGGGGCGCTTAGCCCCCTCTCCTCGTCACTGAGGATGATTTCACTTTTCAGGGAATAGAGAGGGTGGTCCTTGTGGTGGACTGCAGGTATGGAGAGCTGTTGTCATCGTATTAGGTAGATAAGAATGATTATATGTATTGTAGAAATGTCTCCTATCATGTTCCCTATTTTTTTATTATGTCCACATCCTGGTTCCCATCTTGGAAATCATAAAAACCTGCACTTTTTTGTTTAATTTACAAATTGGACAATAGGAAAAATGACACTACAGCTACAGAGGTGACCGTCTGATAGCCCAGCTCGACTATCCATCTCTACTGAAGACCCTTTCAGCTTTTTGAGAGTTGGGTGGAGGACATCATCTCTGAAAATAGGGTCCCACAGCTGCACCCCATTAGTGTGAGCAGGAATCTTAGGACTCTTAGAAGAGTCAATGCTCTGAGACCATGGGGGGCGCTTAGCCCCCTCTCTTCGTCACTGAGGATGATTTCATTTTTCAGGGATTAGAGAGAGTGGTCCTTGTGGTGGACTGCAGGTATGGAGAGCTGTTGTGATCGTATTAGATAGATAAGAATGATTATATGTATTGTAGAAATGTCTCCTATCATGTTCCCTAATTTTTTATTATGTCCACATCCTGGTCCCCATCTTGAACATCATAACAAACGTGCACTTTTTTGTTTAATTTACACATTGGACCATAGGAAAAATGACACTACAGCTACAGAGGTGACCGTCTGATAGCCCAGCTCGACTATCCATCTCTACTGAAGACCCTTTCAGCTTTTTGAGAGTTGGGTGGAGGACATCATCTCTGAAAATAGGGTCCCACAGCTTCACCCCATCAGTGTGAGCAGGACTCTTAGGACTCTTAGAAGAGTCAATGCTCTGGTACCATGGGGGGCGCTTGGCCCCCTCTCTTCGTCACTGAGGATGATTTCATTTTTCAGGGATTAGAGAGGGTGGTCCTTGTGGTGGACTGCAGGTATGGAGAGCTGTTGTCATCGTATTAGATAGATAAGAATGATCATATGTATTGTAGAAATGTCTCCTATCATGTTCCCTAATTTTTTATTATGTCCACATCCTGGTCCCCATCTTGGACATCATAACAAACGTGCACTTTTTTGTTTAATTTCCACATTGGACCATAGGAAAAATGACACTACAGCTACAGAGGTGACCGTCTGATAGCCCAGCTCGACTATCCATCTCTACTGAAGACCCTTTCAGCTTTTTGAGAGTTGGGTGGAGGACATCATCTCTGAAAATAGGGTCCCACAGCTGCACCCCATCAGTGTGAGCAGGACTCTTAGGACTCTTAGAAGAGTTAATGCTCTGAGACCATGGGGGCGCTTAGCCCCCTCTCTTCGTCACTGAGGATGATTTCATTTTTCAGGGATTAGAGAGGGTGGTCCTTGTGGTGGACTGCAGGTATGGAGAGCTGTTGTCATCATATTAGATAGATAAGAATGATTATATGTATTGTAGAAATGTCTCCTATCATGTTCCCTAATTTTTTATTATGTCCACATCCTGCTCCCCATCTTGGACATCATAACAAACGTGCACTTTTTTGTTTAATTTACACATTGGACCATAGGAAAAATGACACTACAGCTACAGAGGTGACCGTCTGATAGCCCAGCTCGACTATCCATCTCTACTGAAGACCCTTTCAGCATTTTGAGAGTTGGGTGGAGGACATCATCTCTGAAAATAGGGTCCCACAGCTGCACCCCATCAGTGTGAGCAGGACTCTTAAGACTCTTAGAAGAGTCAATGCTCTGAGACCATTGGGGGCACTGAGCCCCCTCTCTTCGTCACTGAGGATGATTTCATTTTTCAGGGTTTAGAGAGGGTGGTCCTTGTGGTGGACTGCAGGTATGGAGAGCTGTTATCATCGTATTAGATAGATAAGAATGATTATATGTATTGTAGAAATATCTCCTATCATGTTCCCTAATTTTTTATTATGTCCACATCCTGGTCCCCATCTTGGACATCATAACAAACGTGCACTTTTTTGTTTAATTTACACATTGGACCATAGGAAAAATGACACTACAGCTACAGAGGTGACCGTCTGATAGCCCAGCTCGACTATCCATCTCTACTGAAGACCCTTTCAGCTTTTTGAGAGTTGGGTGGAGGACATCATCTCTGAAAATAGGGTCCCACAGCTTCACCCCATCAGTGTGAGCAGGACTCTTAGGACTCTTAGAAGAGTCAATGCTCTGGTACCATGGGGGGCGCTTGGCCCCCTCTCTTCGTCACTGAGGATTATTTCATTTTTCAGGGATTAGAGAGGGTGGTCCTTGTGGTGGACTGCAGGTATGTAGAGCTGTTGTCATCGTATTAGATAGATAAGAATGATTATATGTATTGTAGAAATGTCTCCTATCATGTTCCCTAATTTTTTATTATGTCCACATCCTGGTCCCCATCTTGGACATCATAACAAACGTGCACTTTTTTGTTTAATTTACACATTGGACCATAGGAAAAATGACACTACAGCTACAGAGGTGACCGTCTGATAGCCCAGCTCGACTATCCATCTCTACTGAAGACCCTTTCAGCTTTTTGAGAGTTGGGTGGAGGACATCATCTCTGAAAATAGGGTCCCACAGCTGCACCCCATCAGTGTGAGCAGGACTCTTAGGACTCTTAGTAGAGTCAATGCTCTGAGACCATTGGGGGCACTTAGCCCCCTCTCTTCGTCACTGAGGATGATTTCATTTTTCAGGGATTAGAGAGGGTGGTCCTTGTGGTGGACTGCAGGTATGGAGAGCTGTTATCATCGTATTAGGTAGATAAGAATGATTATATGTATAGTAGAAATGTCTCCTATCATGTTCCCTAATTTTTTATTATGTCCACATCCTGGTCCCCATCTTGGACATCATAACAAACGTGCACTTTTTTGTTTAATTTACACATTGGACCATAGGAAAAATGACACTACAGCTACAGAGGTGACCGTCTGATAGCCCAGCTCGACTATCCATCTCTACTGAAGACCCTTTCAGCTTTTTGAGAGTTGGGTGGAGGACATCATCTCTGAAAATAGGGTCCCACAGCTGCACCCCATCAGTGTGAGCAGGACTCTTAGGACTCTTAGAAGAGTCAATGCTCTGAGACCATGGGGGGCGCTTAGCCCCCTCTCTTCGTCACTGAGGATGATTTCATTTTTCAGGGATTAGAGAGGGTGGTCCTTGTGGTGGACTGCAGGTATGGAGAGCTGTTGTCATCGTATTAAATAGATAAGAATGATTATATGTATTGTAGAAATGTCTCCTATCATGTTCCCTAATTTTTTATTATGTCCACATCCTGGTCCCCATCTTGGACATCATAACAAACGTGCACTTTTTTGTTTAATTTACACATTGGACCATAGGAAAAATGACACTACAGCTACAGAGGTGACCGTCTGATAGCCCAGCTCGACTATCCATCTCTACTGAAGACCCTTTCAGCTTTTTGAGAGTTGGGTGGAGGACATCATCTCTTAAAATAGGGTCCCACAGCTGCACCCCATCAGTGTGAGCAGGACTCTTAGGACTCTTAGAAGAGTCAATGCTCTAAAACCATGGGGGGCGCTTAGCCCCCTCTCTTCGTCACTGAGGATGATTTCATTTTTCAGGGATTAGAGAGGGTGGTCCTTGTGGTGGACTGCAGGTATGGAGAAATGTTGTCATCGTATTAGATAGATAAGAATGATTATATGTATTGTAGAAATGTCTCCTATCATGTTCCCTAATTTTTTATTATGTCCACATCCTGGTCCCCATCTTGGACATCATAACAAACGTGCACTTTTTTGTTTAATTTACACATTGGACCATAGGAAAAATGACACTACAGCTACAGAGGTGACCGTCTGATAGCCCAGCTCGACTATCCATCTCTACTGAAGACCCTTTCAGCTTTTTGAGAGTTGGGTGGAGGACATCATCTCTGAAAATAGGGTCCCACAGCTGCACCCCATCAGTGTGAGCAGGACTCTTAGGACTCTTAGAAGAGTCAATGCTCTGAGACCATTGGGGGCACTTAGCCCCCTCTCTTCATCACTGAGGATGATTTCATTTTTCAGGGATTAGAGAGGGTGGTCCTTGTGGTGGACTGCAGATATGGAGAGCTGTTATCATCGTATTAGATAGATAAGAATGATTATATGTATTGTAGAAATGTCTCCTATCATGTTCCCTAATTTTTTATTATGTCCACATCCTGGTCCCCATCTTGGACATCATAACAAACGTGCACTTTTTTGTTTAATTTACACATTGGACCATAGGAAAAATGACACTACAGCTACAGAGGTGACCGTCTGATAGCCCAGCTCGACTATCCATCTCTACTGAAGACCCTTTCAGCTTTTTGAGAGTTGGGTGGAGGACATCATCTCTGAAAATAGGGTCCCACAGCTGCACCCCATCAGTGTGAGCAGGACTCTTAGGACTCTTAGAAGAGTCAATGCTCTGAGACCATGGGGGGCGCTTAGCCCCCTCTCTTCGTCACTGAGGATGATTTCATTTTTCAGGGATTAGAGAGGGTGGTCCTTGTGGTGGACTGCAGGTTTGGAGAGCTGTTGTCATCGTATTAAATAGATAAGAATGATTATATGTATTGTAGAAATGTCTCCTATCATGTTCCCTAATTTTTTATTATGTCCACATCCTGGTCCCCATCTTTGACATCATAACAAACGTGCACTTTTTTGTTTAATTTACACATTGGACCATGGGAAAAATGACACTACAGCTACAGAGGTGACCGTCTGATAGCCCAGCTCGACTATCCATCTCTACTGAAGACCCTTTCAGCTTTTTGAGAGTTGGGTGGAGAACATCATCTCTGAAAATAGGGTCCCACAGCTGCACCCCATCAGTGTGAGCAGGACTCTTAGGACTCTTAGAAGAGTCAATGCTCTGAGACCATGGGGGGCGCTTAGCCCCCTCTCCTCGTCACTGAGGATGATTTCACTTTTCAGGGAATAGAGAGGGTGGTCCTTGTGGTGGACTGCAGGTATGGAGAGCTGTTGTGATCGTATTAGATAGATAAGAATGATTATATGTATTGTAGAAATGTCTCCTATCATGTTCCCTAATTTTTTATTATGTCCACATCCTGGTCCCCATCTTGAACATCATAACAAACGTGCACTTTTTTGTTTAATTTACACATTGGACCATAGGAAAAATGACACTACAGCTACAGAGGTGACTGTCTGATAGCCCAGCTCGACTATCCATCTCTACTGAAGACCCTTTCAGCTTTTTGAGAGTTGGGTGGAGGACATCATCTCTGAAAATAGGGTCCCACAGCTTCACCCCATCAGTGTGAGCAGGACTCTTAGGACTCTTAGAAGAGTCAATGCTCTGG
Organism: Anomaloglossus baeobatrachus; assembly: GCF_048569485.1. Taxonomy (NCBI): domain Eukaryota; kingdom Metazoa; phylum Chordata; class Amphibia; order Anura; family Aromobatidae; genus Anomaloglossus; species Anomaloglossus baeobatrachus. Next base: position 108,631 of record NW_027442772.1, read on the forward strand.
TACCATGGGGGGCGCTTGGCCCCCTCTCTTCGTCACTGAGGATGATTTCATTTTTCAGGGATTAGAGAGGGTGGTCCTTGTGGTGGACTGCAGGTATGGAGAGCTGTTGTCATCGTATTAGATAGATAAGAATGATTATATGTATTGTAGAAATGTCTCCTATCATGTTCCCTAATTTTTTATTATGTCCACATCCTGGTCCCCATCTTGGACATCATAACAAACGTGCACTTTTTTGTTTAATTTACACATTGGACCATAGGAAAAATGACACTACAGCTACAGAGGTGACCGTCTGATAGCCCAGCTCGACTATCCATCTCTACTGAAGACCCTTTCAGCTTTTTGAGAGTTGGGTGGAGGACATCATCTCTGAAAATAGGGTCCCACAGCTGCACCCCATCAGTGTGAGCAGGACTCTTAGGACTCTTGGAAGAGTTAATGCTCTGAGACCATGGGGGCGCTTAGCCCCCTCTCTTCGTCACTGAGGATGATTTCATTTTTCAGGGATTAGAGAGGGTGGTCCTTGTGGTGGACTGCAGGTATGGAGAGCTGTTGTCATCGTATTAGATAGATAAGAATGATTATATGTATTGTAGAAATGTCTCCTATCATGTTCCCTAATTTTTTATTATGTCCACATCCTGCTCCCCATCTTGGACATCATAACAAACGTGCACTTTTTTGTTTAATTTACACATTGGACCATAGGAAAAATGACACTACAGCTACAGAGGTGACCGTCTGATAGCCCAGCTCGACTATCCATCTCTACTGAAGACCCTTTCAGCATTTTGAGAGTTGGGTGGAGGACATCATCTCTGAAAATAGGGTCCCACAGCTGCACCCCATCAGTGTGAGCAGGACTCTTAAGACTCTTAGAAGAGTCAATGCTCTGAGACCATTGGGGGCACTGAGCCCCCTCTCTTCGTCACTGAGGATGATTTCATTTTTCAGGGATTAGAGAGGGTGGTCCTTGTGGTGGACTGCAGGTATGTAGAGCTGTTGTCATCGTATTAGATAGATAAGAATGATTATATGTATTGTAGAAATGTCTCCTATCATGTTCCCTAATTTTTTATTATGTCCACATCCTGGTCCCCATCTTGGACATCATAACAAACGTGCACTTTTTTGTTTAATTTACACATTGGACCATAGGAAAAATGACACTACAGCTACAGAGGTGACCGTCTGATAGCCCAGCTCGACTATCCATCTCTACTGAAGACCCTTTCAGCTTTTTGAGAGTTGGGTGGAGGACATCATCTCTGAAAATAGGGTCCCACAGCTGCACCCCATCAGTGTGAGCAGGACTCTTAGGACTCTTAGAAGTGTTAATGCTCTGAGACCATGGGGGCGCTTAGCCCCCTCTCTTCGTCACTGAGGATGATTTCATTTTTCAGGGATTAGAGAGGGTGGTCCTTGTGGTGGACTGCAGGTATGGAGAGCTGTTGTCATCGTATTAGATAGATAAGAATGATTATATGTATTGTAGAAATGTCTCCTATCATGTTCCCTAATTTTTTATTATGTCCACATCCTGGTCCCCATCTTGGACATCATAACAAACGTGCACTTTTTTGTTTAATTTACACATTGGACCATGGGAAAAATGACACTACAGCTACAGAGGTGACCGTCTGATAGCCCAGCTCGACTATCCATCTCTACTGAAGACCCTTTCAGCTTTTTGAGAGTTGGGTGGAGGACATCATCTCTGAAAATAGGGTCCCACAGCTGCACCCCATCAGTGTGAGCAGGACTCTTAGGACTCTTAGAAGAGTTAATGCTCTGAGACCATGGGGGCGCTTAGCCCCCTCTCTTCGTCACTGAGGATGATTTCATTTTTCAGGGATTAGAGAGGGTGGTCCTTGTGGTGGACTGCAGGTATGGAGAGCTGTTGTCATCGTATTAGATAGATAAGAATGATTATATGTATTGTAGAAATGTCTCCTATCATGTTCCCTAATTTTTTATTATGTCCACATCCTGCTCCCCATCTTGGACATCATAACAAACGTGCACTTTTTTGTTTAATTTACACATTGGACCATAGGAAAAATGACACTACAGCTACAGAGGTGACCGTCTGATAGCCCAGCTCGACTATCCATCTCTACTGAAGACCCTTTCAGCATTTTGAGAGTTGGGTGGAGGACATCATCTCTGAAAATAGGGTCCCACAGCTGCACCCCATCAGTGTGAGCAGGACTCTTAAGACTCTTAGAAGAGTCAATGCTCTGAGACCATTGGGGGCACTGAGCCCCCTCTCTTCGTCACTGAGGATGATTTCATTTTTCAGGGTTTAGAGAGGGTGGTCCTTGTGGTGGACTGCAGGTATGGAGAGCTGTTATCATCGTATTAGATAGATAAGAATGATTATATGTATTGTAGAAATATCTCCTATCATGTTCCCTAATTTTTTATTATGTCCACATCCTGGTCCCCATCTTGGACATCATAACAAACGTGCACTTTTTTGTTTAATTTACACATTGGACCATAGGAAAAATGACACTACAGCTACAGAGGTGACCGTCTGATAGCCCAGCTCGACTATCCATCTCTACTGAAGACCCTTTCAGCTTTTTGAGAGTTGGGTGGAGGACATCATCTCTGAAAATAGGGTCCCACAGCTTCACCCCATCAGTGTGAGCAGGACTCTTAGGACTCTTAGAAGAGTCAATGCTCTGGTACCATGGGGGGCGCTTGGCCCCCTCTCTTCGTCACTGAGGATGATTTCATTTTTCAGGGATTAGAGAGGGTGGTCCTTGTGGTGGACTGCAGGTATGTAGAGCTGTTGTCATCGTATTAGATAGATAAGAATGATTATATGTATTGTAGAAATGTCTCCTATCATGTTCCCTAATTTTTTATTATGTCCACATCCTGGTCCCCATCTTGGACATCATAACAAACGTGCACTTTTTTGTTTAATTTACACATTGGACCATAGGAAAAATGACACTACAGCTACAGAGGTGACCGTCTGATAGCCCAGCTCGACTATCCATCTCTACTGAAGACCCTTTCAGCTTTTTGAGAGTTGGGTGGAGGACATCATCTCTGAAAATAGGGTCCCACAGCTGCACCCCATCAGTGTGAGCAGGACTCTTAGGACTCTTAGAAGAGTTAATGCTCTGAGACCATGGGGGCGCTTGGCCCCCTCTCTTCGTCACTGAGGATGATTTCATTTTTCAGGGATTAGAGAGGGTGGTCCTTGTGGTGGACTGCAGGTATGTAGAGCTGTTGTCATCGTATTAGATAGATAAGAATGATTATATGTATTGTAGAAATGTCTCCTATCATGTTCCCTAATTTTTTATTATGTCCACATCCTGGTCCCCATCTTGGACATCATAACAAACGTGCACTTTTTTGTTTAATTTACACATTGGACCATAGGAAAAATGACACTACAGCTACAGAGGTGACCGTCTGATAGCCCAGCTCGACTATCCATCTCTACTGAAGACCCTTTCAGCTTTTTGAGAGTTGGGTGGAGGACATCATCTCTGAAAATAGGGTCCCACAGCTGCACCCCATCAGTGTGAGCAGGACTCTTAGGACTCTTAGAAGTGTTAATGCTCTGAGACCATGGGGGCGCTTAGCCCCCTCTCTTCGTCACTGAGGATGATTTCATTTTTCAGGGATTAGAGAGGGTGGTCCTTATGGTGGACTGCAGGTATGGAGAGCTGTTGTCATCGTATTAGATAGATAAGAATGATTATATGTATTGTAGAAATATCTCCTATCATGTTCCCTAATTTTTTATTATGTCCACATCCTGGTCCCCATCTTGGACATCATAACAAACGTGCACTTTTTTGTTTAATTTACACATTGGACCATAGGAAAAATGACACTACAGCTACAGAGGTGACCGTCTGATAGCCCAGCTCGACTATCCATCTCTACTGAAGACCCTTTCAGCTTTTTGAGAGTTGGGTGGAGGACATCATCTCTGAAAATAGGGTCCCACAGCTTCACCCCATCAGTGTGAGCAGGACTCTTAGGACTCTTAGAAGAGTCAATGCTCTGGTACCATGGGGGGCGCTTGGCCCCCTCTCTTCGTCACTGAGGATGATTTCATTTTTCAGGGATTAGAGAGGGTGGTCCTTGTGGTGGACTGCAGGTATGTAGAGCTGTTGTCATCGTATTAGATAGATAAGAATGATTATATGTATTGTAGAAATGTCTCCTATCATGTTCCCTAATTTTTTATTATGTCCACATCCTGGTCCCCATCTTGGACATCATAACAAACGTGCACTTTTTTGTTTAATTTACACATTGGACCATAGGAAAAATGACACTACAGCTACAGAGGTGACCGTCTGATAGCCCAGCTCGACTATCCATCTCTACTGAAGACCCTTTCAGCTTTTTGAGAGTTGGGTGGAGGACATCATCTCTGAAAATAGGGTCCCACAGCTGCACCCCATCAGTGTGAGCAGGACTCTTAGGACTCTTAGAAGAGTTAATGCTCTGAGACCATGGGGGCGCTTGGCCCCCTCTCTTCGTCACTGAGGATGATTTCATTTTTCAGGGATTAGAGAGGGTGGTCCTTGTGGTGGACTGCAGGTATGTAGAGCTGTTGTCATCGTATTAGATAGATAAGAATGATTATATGTATTGTAGAAATGTCTCCTATCTTGTTCCCTAATTTTTTATTATGTCCACATCCTGGTCCCCATCTTGGACATCATAACAAACGTGCACTTTTTTGTTTAATTTACACATTGGACCATAGGAAAAATGACACTACAGCTACAGAGGTGACCGTCTGATAGCCCAGCTCGACTATCCATCTCTACTGAAGACCCTTTCAGCTTTTTGAGAGTTGGGTGGAGGACATCATCTCTGAAAATAGGGTCCCACAGCTGCACCCCATCATGGTGAGCAGGACTCTTAGGACTCTTAGAAGAGTTAATGCTCTGAGACCATGGGGGCGCTTAGCCCCCTCTCTTCGTCACTGAGGATGATTTCATTTTTCAGGGATTAGAGAGGGTGGTCCTTGTGGTGGACTGCAGGTATGGAGAGCTGTTGTCATCGTATTAGATAGATAAGAATGATTATATGTATTGTAGAAATGTCTCCTATCATGTTCCCTAATTTTTTATTATGTCCACATCCTGGTCCCCATCTTGGACATCATAACAAACGTGCACTTTTTTGTTTAATTTACACATTGGACCATAGGAAAAATGACACTACAGCTACAGAGGTGACCGTCTGATAGCCCAGCTCGACTATCCATCTCTACTGAAGACCCTTTCAGCTTTTTGAGAGTTGGGTGGAGGACATCATCTCTGAAAATAGGGTCCCACAGCTGCACCCCATCAGTGTGAGCAGGACTCTTAGGACTCTTAGAAGAGTTAATGCTCTGAGACCATGGGGGCGCTTAGCCCCCTCTCTTCGTCACTGAGGATGATTTCATTTTTCAGGGATTAGAGAGGGTGGTCCTTGTGGTGGACTGCAGGTATGGAGAGCTGTTGTCATCGTATTAGATAGATAAGAATGATTATATGTATTGTAGAAATGTCTCCTATCATGTTCCCTAATTTTTTATTATGTCCACATCCTGCTCCCCATCTTGGACATCATAACAAACGTGCACTTTTTTGTTTAATTTACACATTGGACCATAGGAAAAATGACACTACAGCTACAGAGGTGACCGTCTGATAGCCCAGCTCGACTATCCATCTCTACTGAAGACCCTTTCAGCATTTTGAGAGTTGGGTGGAGGACATCATCTCTGAAAATAGGGTCCCACAGCTGCACCCCATCAGTGTGAGCAGGACTCTTAAGACTCTTAGAAGAGTCAATGCTCTGAGACCATTGGGGGCACTGAGCCCCCTCTCTTCGTCACTGAGGATGATTTCATTTTTCAGGGTTTAGAGAGGGTGGTCCTTGTGGTGGACTGCAGGTATGGAGAGCTGTTATCATCGTATTAGATAGATAAGAATGATTATATGTATTGTAGAAATATCTCCTATCATGTTCCCTAATTTTTTATTATGTCCACATCCTGGTCCCCATCTTGGACATCATAACAAACGTGCACTTTTTTGTTTAATTTACACATTGGACCATAGGAAAAATGACACTACAGCTACAGAGGTGACCGTCTGATAGCCCAGCTCGACTATCCATCTCTACTGAAGACCCTTTCAGCTTTTTGAGAGTTGGGTGGAGGACATCATCTCTGAAAATAGGATCCCACAGCTTCACCCCATCAGTGTGAGCAGGACTCTTAGGACTCTTAGAAGAGTCAATGCTCTGGTACCATGGGGGGCGCTTGGCCCCCTCTCTTCGTCACTGAGGATGATTTCATTTTTCAGGGATTAGAGAGGGTGGTCCTTGTGGTGGACTGCAGGTATGTAGAGCTGTTGTCATCGTATTAGATAGATAAGAATGATTATATGTATTGTAGAAATGTCTCCTATCATGTTCCCTAATTTTTTATTATGTCCACATCCTGGTCCCCATCTTGGACATCATAACAAACGTGCACTTTTTTGTTTAATTTACACATTGGACCATAGGAAAAATGACACTACAGCTACAGAGGTGACCGTCTGATAGCCCAGCTCGACTATCCATCTCTACTGAAGACCCTTTCAGCTTTTTGAGAGTTAGGTGGAGGACATCATCTCTGAAAATAGGGTCCCACAGCTGCACCCCATCAGTGTGAGCAGGACTCTTAGGACTCTTAGAAGAGTCAATGCTCTGAGACCATTGGGGGCACTTAGCCCCCTCTCTTCGTCACTGAGGATGATTTCATTTTTCAGGGATTAGAGAGGGTGGTCCTTGTGGTGGACTGCAGGTATGGAGAGCTGTTATCATCGTATTAGATAGATAAGAATGATTATATGTATTGTAGAAATGTCTCCTATCATGTTCCCTAATTTTTTATTATGTCCACATCCTGGTCCCCATCTTGGACATCATAACAAACGTGCACTTTTTTGTTTAATTTACACATTGGACCATAGGAAAAATGACACTACAGCTACAGAGGTGACCGTCTGATAGCCCAGCTCGACAATCCATCTCTACTGAAGACCCTTTCAGCTTTTTGAGAGTTGGGTGGAGGACATCATCTCTGAAAATAGGGTCCCACAGCTGCACCCCATCAGTGTGAGAAGGACTCTTAGGACTCTTAGAAGAGTCAATGCTCTGAGACCATAAGGGGCGCTTAGCCCCCTCTCTTCGTCACTGAGGATGATTTCATTTTCAGGGATTAGAGAGGGTGGTCCTTGTGGTGGACTGCAGGTATGGAGAGCTGTTGTCATCGTATTAAATAGATAAGAATGATTATATGTATTGTAGAAATGTCTCCTATCATGTTCCCTAATTTTTTATTATGTCCACATCCTGGTCCCCATCTTGGACATCATAACAAACGTGCACTTTTTTGTTTAATTTACACATTGGACCATAGGAAAAATGACACTACAGCTACAGAGGTGACCGTCTGATAGCCCAGCTCGACTATCCATCTCTACTGAAGACCCTTTCAGCTTTTTGAGATTTGGGTGGAGAACATCATCTCTGAAAATAGGGTCCCACAGCTGCACCCCATCAGTGTGAGCAGGACTCTTAGGACTCTTAGAAGAGTCAATGTTTTGAGACCATGGGGGGCGCTTAGCCCCCTCTCTTCGTCACTGAGGATGATTTCACTTTTCAGGGAATAGAGAGGGTGGTCCTTGTGGTGGACTGCAGGTATGGAGAGCTGTTGTCATCGTATTAGATAGATAAGAATGATTATATGTATTGTAGAAATGTCTCCTATCATGTTCCCTATTTTTTATTATGTCCACATCCTGGTCCCCATCTTGGAAATCATAACAAACGTGCACTTTTTTGTTTAATTTACACATTGGACCATAGGAAAAATGACACTACAGCTACAGAGGTGACCGTCTGGTAGCCCAGCTCGACTATCCATCTCTACTGAAGACCCTTTCAGCTTTTTGAAAGTTGGGTGGAGGACATCATCTCTGAAAATAGGGTCCCACAGCTGCACCCCATCAGTGTGAGCAGGACTCTTAGGACTCTTAGAAGAGTCAATGTTTTGAGACCATGGGGGGCGCTTAGCCCCCTCTCTTCGTCACTGAGGATGATTTCATTTTTCAGGGATTAGAGAGAGTGGTCCTTGTGGTGGACTGCAGGTATGGAGAGCTGTTGTGATCGTATTAGATAGATAAGAATGATTATATGTATTGTAGAAATGTCTCCTATCATGTTCCCTAATTTTTTATTATGTCCACATCCTGGTCCCCATCTTGGACATCATAACAAACGTGCACTTTTTTGTTTAATTTACACATTGGACCATAGGAAAAATGACACTACAGCTACAGAGGTGACCGTCTGATAGCCCAGCTCGACTATCCATCTCTACTGAAGACCCTTTCAGCTTTTTGAGAGTTGGGTGGAGGACATCATCTCTTAAAATAGGGTCCCACAGCTGCACCCCATCAGTGTAAGCAGGACTCTTAGGACTCTTAGAAGAGTCAATGCTCTAAAACCATGGGGGGCGCTTAGCCCCCTCTCTTCGTCCCTGAGGATGATTTCATTTTTCAGGGATTAGAGAGGGTGGTCCTTGTGGTGGACTGCAGGTATGGAGAGCTGTTGTCATCGTATTAGATAGATAAGAATGATTATATGTATTGTAGAAATGTCTCCTATCATGTTCCCTAATTTTTTATTATGTCCACATCCTGGTCCCCATCTTGGACATCATAACAAACGTGCACTTTTTTGTTTAATATACACATTGGACCATAGGAAAAATGACACTACAGCTACAGAGGTGACCGTCTGATAGCCCAGCTCGACTATCCATCTCTACTGAAGACCCTTTCAGCTTTTTGAGAGTTGGGTGGAGGACATCATCTCTGAAAATAGGGTCCCACAGCTGCACCCCATCAGTGTGAGCAGGACTCTTAGGACTCTTAGAAGAGTTAATGCTCTGAGACCATGGGGGCGCTTAGCCCCCTCTCTTCGTCACTGAGGATGATTTCATTTTTCAGGGATTAGAGAGGGTGGTCCTTGTGGTGGACTGCAGGTATGGAGAGCTGTTGTCATCGTATTAGATAGATAAGAATGATTATATGTATTGTAGAAATGTCTCCTATCATGTTCCCTAATTTTTTATTATGTCCACATCCTGGTCCCCATCTTGGACATCATAACAAACGTGCACTTTTTTGTTTAATTTACACATTGGACCATAGGAAAAATGACACTACAGCTACAGAGGTGACCGTCTGATAGCCCAGCTCGACTATCCATCTCTACTGAAGACCCTTTCAGCTTTTTGAGAGTTGGGTGGAGGACATCATCTCTTAAAATAGGGTCCCACAGCTGCACCCCATCAGTGTAAGCAGGACTCTTAGGACTCTTAGAAGAGTCAATGCTCTAAAACCATGGGGGGCGCTTAGCCCCCTCTCTTCGTCCCTGAGGATGATTTCATTTTTCAGGGATTAGAGAGGGTGGTCCTTGTGGTGGACTGCAGGTATGGAGAGCTGTTGTCATCGTATTAGATAGATAAGAATGATTATATGTATTGTAGAAATGTCTCCTATCATGTTCCCTAATTTTTTATTATGTCCACATCCTGGTCCCCATCTTGGACATCATAACAAACGTGCACTTTTTTGTTTAATTTACACATTGGACCATAGGAAAAATGACACTACAGCTACAGAGGTGACCGTCTGATAGCCCAGCTCGACTATCCATCTCTACTGAAGACCCTTTCAGCTTTTTGAGAGTTGGGTGGAGGACATCATCTCTGAAAATAGGGTCCCACAGCTGCACCCCATCAGTGTGAGCAGGACTCTTAGGACTCTTAGAAGAGTCAATGCTCTGAGACCATTGGGGGCACTTAGCCCCCTCTCTTCGTCACTGAGGATGATTTCATTTTTCAGGGATTAGAGAGGGTGGTCTCTGTGGTGGACTGCAGGTATGGAGAGCTGTTATCATCGTATTAGATAGATAAGAATGATTATATGTATTGTAGAAATGTCTCCTATCATGTTCCCTAATTTTTTATTATGTCCACATCCTGGTCCCCATCTTGGACATCATAACAAACGTGCACTTTTTTGTTTAATTTACACATTGGACCATAGGAAAAATGACACTACAGCTACAGAGGTGACCGTCTGATAGCCCAGCTCGACAATCCATCTCTACTGAAGACCCTTTCAGCTTTTTGAGAGTTGGGTGGAGGACATCATCTCTGAAAATAGGGTCCCACAGCTGCACCCCATCAGTGTGAGCAGGACTCTTAGGACTCTTAGAAGAGTCAATGCTCTGAGACCATGGGGGGCGCTTAGCCCCCTCTCTTCGTCACTGAGGATGATTTCATTTTTCAGGGATTAGAGAGAGTGGTCCTTGTGGTGGACTGCAGGTATGGAGAGCTGTTGTCATCGTATTAAATAGATAAGAATGATTATATGTATTGTAGAAATGTCTCCTATCATGTTCCCTAATTTTTTATTATGTCCACATCCTGTCCCCATCTTGGACATCATAACAAACGTGCACTTTTTTGTTTAATTTACACATTGGACCATAGGAAAAAAGACACTATAGCTACAGAGGTGACCGTCTGATAGCCCAGCTCGACTATCCATCTCTACTGAAGACCCTTTCAGCTTTTTGTGAGTTGGGTGGAGAACATCATCTCTGAAAATAGGGTCCCACAGCTGCACCCCATCAGTGTGAGCAGGACTCTTAGGACTCTTAGAAGAGTCAATGTTTTGAGACCATGGGGGGCGCTTAGCCCCCTCTCTTCGTCACTGAGGATGATTTCACTTTTCAGGGAATAGAGAGGGTGGTCCTTGTGGTGGACTGCAGGTATGGAGAGCTGTTGTCATCGTATTAGATAGATAAGAATGATTATATGTATTGTAGAAATGTCTCCTATCATGTTCCCTATTTTTTTATTATGTCCACATCCTGGTCCCCATCTTGGAAATCATAACAAACGTGCACTTTTTTGTTTAATTTACACATTGGACCATAGGAAAAATGACACTACAGCTACAGAGGTGACCGTCTGGTAGCCCAGCTCGACTATCCATCTCTACTGAAGACCCTTTCAGCTTTTTGAGAGTTGGGTGGAGGACATCATCTCTGAAAATAGGGTCCCACAGCTGCACCCCATCAGTGTGAGCAGGACTCTTAGGACTCTTAGAAGAGTCAATGTTTTGAGACCATGGGGGGCGCTTAGCCCCCTCTCTTCGTCACTGAGGATGATTTCATTTTTCAGGGATTAGAGAGAGTGGTCCTTGTGGTGGACTGCAGGTATGGAGAGCTGCTGTGATCGTATTAGATAGATAAGAATGATTATATGTATTGTAGAAATGTCTCCTATCATGTTCCCTAATTTTTTATTATGTCCACATCCTGGTCCCCATCTTGGACATCATAACAAACGTGCACTTTTTTGTTTAATTTACACATTGGACCATAGGAAAAATGACACTACAGCTACAGAGGTGACCGTCTGATAGCCCAGCTCGACTATCCATCTCTACTGAAGACCCTTTCAGCTTTTTGAGAGTTGGGTGGAGGACATCATCTCTTAAAATAGGGTCCCACAGCTGCACCCCATCAGTGTAAGCAGGACTCTTAGGACTCTTAGAAGAGTCAATGCTCTAAAACCATGGGGGGCGCTTAGCCCCCTCTCTTCGTCCCTGAGGATGATTTCATTTTTCAGGGATTAGAGAGGGTGGTCCTTGTGGTGGACTGCAGGTATGGAGAGCTGTTGTCATCGTATTAGATAGATAAGAATGATTATATGTATTGTAGAAATGTCTCCTATCATGTTCCCTAATTTTTTATTATGTCCACATCCTGGTCCCCATCTTGGACATCATAACAAACGTGCACTTTTTTGTTTAATTTACACATTGGACCATAGGAAAAATGACACTACAGCTACAGAGGTGACCGTCTGATAGCCCAGCTCGACTATCCATCTCTACTGAAGACCCTTTCAGCTTTTTGAGAGTTGGGTGGAGGACATCATCTCTGAAAATAGGGTCCCACAGCTGCACCCCATCAGTGTGAGCAGGACTCTTAGGACTCTTAGAAGAGTTAATGCTCTGAGACCATGGGGGCGCTTAGCCCCCTCTCTTCGTCACTGAGGATGATTTCATTTTTCAGGGATTAGAGAGGGTGGTCCTTGTGGTGGACTGCAGGTATGGAGAGCTGTTGTCATCGTATTAAATAGATAAGAATGATTATATGTATTGTAGAAATGTCTCCTATCATGTTCCCTAATTTTTTATTATGTCCACATCCTGTCCCTATCTTGGACATCATAACAAACGTGCACTTTTTTGTTTAATTTACACATTGGACCATAGGAAAAATGACACTACAGCTACAGAGGTGACCGTCTGATAGCCCAGCTCGACTATCCATCTCTACTGAAGACCCTTTCAGCTTTTTGAGAGTTGGGTGGAGAACATCATCTCTGAAAATAGGGTCCCACAGCTGCACCCCATCAGTGTGAGCAGGACTCTTAGGACTCTTAGAAGAGTCAATGTTTTGAGACCTTGGGGGGCGCTTAGCCCCCTCTCTTCGTCACTGAGGATGATTTCACTTTTCAGGGAATAGAGAGGGTGGTCCTTGTGGTGGACTGCAGGTATGGAGAGCTGTTGTCATCGTATTAGATAGATAAGAATGATTATATGTATTGTAGAAATGTCTCCTATCATGTTCCCTATTTTTTTATTATGTCCACATCCTGGTCCCCATCTTGGAAATCATAACAAACGTGCACTTTTTTGTTTAATTTACACATTGGACCATAGGAAAAATGACACTACAGCTACAGAGGTGACCGTCTGGTAGCCCAGCTCGACTATCCATCTCTACTGAAGACCCTTTCAGCATTTTGAGAGTTGGGTGGAGGACATCATCTCTGAAAATAGGGTCCCACAGCTGCACCCCATCAGTGTGAGCAGGACTCTTAGGACTCTTAGAAGAGTCAATGTTTTGAGACCATGGGGGGCGCTTAGCCCCCTCTCTTCGTCACTGAGGATGATTTCATTTTTCAGGGATTAGAGAGAGTGGTCCTTGTGGTGGACTGCAGGTATGGAGAGCTGTTGTGATCGTATTAGATAGATAAGAATGATTATATGTATTGTAGAAATGTCTCCTATCATGTTCCCTAATTTTTTATTATGTCCACATCCTGGTCCCCATCTTGGACATCATAACAAACGTGCACTTTTTTGTTTAATTTACACATTGGACCATAGGAAAAATGACACTACAGCTACAGAGGTGACCGTCTGATAGCCCAGCTCGACTATCCATCTCTACTGAAGACCCTTTCAGCTTTTTGAGAGTTGGGTGGAGGACATCATCTCTTAAAATAGGGTCCCACAGCTGCACCCCATCAGTGTAAGCAGGACTCTTAGGACTCTTAGAAGAGTCAATGCTCTAAAACCATGGGGGGCGCTTAGCCCCCTCTCTTCGACCCTGAGGATGATTTCATTTTTCAGGGATTAGAGAGGGTGGTCCTTGTGGTGGACTGCAGGTATGGAGAGCTGTTGTCATCGTATTAGATAGATAAGAATGATTATATGTATTGTAGAAATGTCTCCTATCATGTTCCCTAATTTTTTATTATGTCCACATCCTGGTCCCCATCTTGGACATCATAATAAACGTGCACTTTTTTGTTTAATTTACACATTGGACCATAGGAAAAATGACACTACAGCTACAGAGGTGACCGTCTGATAGCCCAGCTCGACTATCCATCTCTACTGAAGACCCTTTCAGCTTTTTGAGAGTTGGGTGGAGGACATCATCTCTGAAAATAGGGTCCCACAGCTGCACCCCATCAGTGTGAGCAGGACTCTTAGGACTCTTAGAAGAGTTAATGCTCTGAGACCATGGGGGCGCTTAGCCCCCTCTCTTCGTCACTGAGGATGATTTCATTTTTCAGGGATTAGAGAGGGTGGTCCTTGTGGTGGACTGCAGGTATGGAGAGCTGTTGTCATCGTATTAGATAGATAAGAATGATTATATGTATTGTAGAAATGTCTCCTATCATGTTCCCTAATTTTTTATTATGTCCACATCCTGGTCCCCATCTTGGACATCATAACAAACGTGCACTTTTTTGTTTAATTTACACATTGGACCATAGGAAAAATGACACTACAGCTACAGAGGTGACCGTCTGATAGCCCAGCTCGACTATCCATCTCTACTGAAGACCCTTTCAGCTTTTTGAGAGTTGGGTGGAGGACATCATCTCTGAAAATAGGGTCCCACAGCTGCACCCCATCAGTGTAAGCAGGACTCTTAGGACTCTTAGAAGAGTCAATGCTCTAAAACCATGGGGGGCGCTTAGCCCCCTCTCTTCGTCCCTGAGGATGATTTCATTTTTCAGGGATTAGAGAGGGTGGTCCTTGTGGTGGACTGCAGGTATGGAGAGCTGTTGTCATCATATTAGATAGATAAGAATGATTATATGTATTGTAGAAATGTCTCCTATCATGTTCCCTAATTTTTTATTATGTCCACATCCTGGTCCCCATCTTGGACATCATAACAAACGTGCACTTTTTTGTTTAATTTACACATTGGACCATAGGAAAAATGACACTACAGCTACAGAGGTGACCGTCTGATAGCCCAGCTCGACTATCCATCTCTACTGAAGACCCTTTCAGCTTTTTGAGAGTTGGGTGGAGGACATCATCTCTGAAAATAGGGTCCCACAGCTGCACCCCATCAGTGTGAGCAGGACTCTTAGGACTCTTAGAAGAGTTAATGCTCTGAGACCATGGGGGCGCTTAGCCCCCTCTCTTCGTCACTGAGGATGATTTCATTTTTCAGGGATTAGAGAGGGTGGTCCTTGTGGTGGACTGCAGGTATGGAGAGCTGTTGTCATCGTATTAGATAGATAAGAATGATTATATGTATTGTAGAAATGTCTCCTATCATGTTCCCTAATTTTTTATTATGTCCACATCCTGGTCCCCATCTTGGACATCATAACAAACGTGCACTTTTTTGTTTAATTTACACATTGGACCATAGGAAAAATGACACTACAGCTACAGAGGTGACCGTCTGATAGCCCAGCTCGACTATCCATCTCTACTGAAGACCCTTTCAGCTTTTTGAGAGTTGGGTGGAGGACATCATCTCTGAAAATAGGGTCCCACAGCTGCACCCCATCAGTGTGAGCAGGACTCTTAGGACTCTTAGAAGAGTCAATGCTCTGAGACCATTGGGGGCACTTAGCCCCCTCTCTTCATCACTGAGGATGATTTCATTTTTCAGGGATTAGAGAGGGTGGTCCTTGTGGTGGACTGCAGATATGGAGAGCTGTTATCATCGTATTAGATAGATAAGAATGATTATATGTATTGTAGAAATGTCTCCTATCATGTTCCCTAATTTTTTATTATGTCCACATCCTGGTCCCCATCTTGGACATCATAACAAACGTGCACTTTTTTGTTTAATTTACACATTAGACCATAGGAAAAATGACACTACAGCTACAGAGGTGACCGTCTGATAGCCCAGCTCGACTATCCATCTCTACTGAAGACCCTTTCAGCTTTTTGAGAGTTGGGTGGAGGACATCATCTCTTAAAATAGGGTCCCACAGCTGCACCCCATCAGTGTAAGCAGGACTCTTAGGACTCTTAGAAGAGTCAATGCTCTAAAACCATGGGGGGCGCTTAGCCCCCTCTCTTCGTCCCTGAGGATGATTTCATTTTTCAGGGATTAGAGAGGGTGGTCCTTGTGGTGGACTGCAGGTATGGAGAGCTGTTGTCATCGTATTAGATAGATAAGAATGATTATATGTATTGTAGAAATGTCTCCTATCATGTTCCCTAATTTTTTATTATGTCCACATCCTGGTCCCCATCTTGGACATCATAACAAACGTGCACTTTTTTGTTTAATTTACACATTGGACCATAGGAAAAATGACACTACAGCTACAGAGGTGACCGTCTGATAGCCCAGCTCGACTATCCATCTCTACTGAAGACCCTTTCAGCTTTTTGAGAGTTGGGTGGAGAACATCATCTCTGAAAATAGGGTCCCACAGCTGCATCCCATCAGTGTGAGCAGGACTCTTAGGACTCTTAGAAGAGTTAATGCTCTGAGACGATGGGGGCGCTTAGCCCCCTCTCTTCGTCACTGAGGATGATTTCATTTTTCAGGGATTAGAGAGGGTGGTCCTTGTGGTGGACTGCAGGTATGGAGAGCTGTTGTCATCGTATTAGATAGATAAGAATGATTATATGTATTGTAGAAATGTCTCCTATCATGTTCCCTAATTTTTTATTATGTCCACATCCTGGTCCCCATCTTGGACATCATAACAAACGTGCACTTTTTTGTTTAATTTACACATTGGACCATAGGAAAAATGACACTACAGCTACAGAGGTGACCGTCTGATAGCCCAGCTCGACTATCCATCTCTACTGAAGACCCTTTCAGCTTTTTGAGAGTTGGGTGGAGGACATCATCTCTGAAAATAGGGTCCCACAGCTGCACCCCATCAGTGTGAGCAGGACTCTTAGGACTCTTAGAAGAGTTAATGCTCTGAGACCATGGGGGCGCTTAGCCCCCTCTCTTCGTCACTGAGGATGATTTCATTTTTCAGGGATTAGAGAGGGTGGTCCTTGTGGTGGACTGCAGGTATGGAGAGCTGTTGTCATCGTATTAGATAGATAAGAATGATTATATGTATTGTAGAAATGTCTCCTATCATGTTCCCTAATTTTTTATTATGTCCACATCCTGGTCCCCATCTTGGACATCATAACAAACGTGCACTTTTTTGTTTAATTTACACATTGGACCATAGGAAAAATGACACTACAGCTACAGAGGTGACCGTCTGATAGCCCAGCTCGACTATCCATCTCTACTGAAGACCCTTTCAGCTTTTTGAGAGTTGGGTGGAGGACATCATCTCTGAAAATAGGGTCCCACAGCTGCACCCCATCAGTGTGAGCAGGACTCTTAGGACTCTTAGAAGAGTCAATGCTCTGAGACCATTGGGGGCACTTAGCCCCCTCTCTTCATCACTGAGGATGATTTCATTTTTCAGGGATTAGAGAGGGTGGTCCTTGTGGTGGACTGCAGATATGGAGAGCTGTTATCATCGTATTAGATAGATAAGAATGATTATATGTATTGTAGAAATGTCTCCTATCATGTTCCCTAATTTTTTATTATGTCCACATCCTGGTCCCCATCTTGGACATCATAACAAACGTGCACTTTTTTGTTTAATTTACACATTAGACCATAGGAAAAATGACACTACAGCTACAGAGGTGACCGTCTGATAGCCCAGCTCGACTATCCATCTCTACTGAAGACCCTTTCAGCTTTTTGAGAGTTGGGTGGAGGACATCATCTCTGAAAATAGGGTCCCACAGCTGCACCCCATCAGTGTAAGCAGGACTCTTAGGACTCTTAGAAGAGTCAATGCTCTAAAACCATGGGGGGCGCTTAGCCCCCTCTCTTCGTCCCTGAGGATGATTTCATTTTTCAGGGATTAGAGAGGGTGGTCCTTGTGGTGGACTGCAGGTATGGAGAGCTGTTGTCATCGTATTAGATAGATAAGAATGATTATATGTATTGTAGAAATGTCTCCTATCATGTTCCCTAATTTTTTATTATGTCCACATCCTGGTCCCCATCTTGGACATCATAACAAACGTGTACTTTTTTGTTTAATTTACACATTGGACCATAGGAAAAATGACACTACAGCTACAGAGGTGACCGTCTGATAGCCCAGCTCGACTATCCATCTCTACTGAAGACCCTTTCAGCTTTTTGAGAGTTGGGTGGAGGACATCATCTCTGAAAATAGGGTCCCACAGCTGCACCCCATCAGTGTGAGCAGGACTCTTAGGACTCTTAGAAGAGTTAATGCTCTGAGACCATGGGGGCGCTTAGCCCCCTCTCTTCGTCACTGAGGATGATTTCATTTTTCAGGGATTAGAGAGGGTGGTCCTTGTGGTGGACTGCAGGTATGGAGAGCTGTTGTCATCGTATTAGATAGATAAGAATGATTATATGTATTGTAGAAATGTCTCCTATCATGTTCCCTAATTTTTTATTATGTCCACATCCTGGTCCCCATCTTGGACATCATAACAAACGTGCACTTTTTTGTTTAATTTACACATTGGACCATAGGAAAAATGACACTACAGCTACAGAGGTGACCGTCTGATAGCCCAGCTCGACTATCCATCTCTACTGAAGACCCTTTCAGCTTTTTGAGAGTTGGGTGGAGGACATCATCTCTGAAAATAGGGTCCCACAGCTGCACCCCATCAGTGTGAGCAGGACTCTTAGGACTCTTAGAAGAGTCAATGCTCTGAGACCATTGGGGGCACTTAGCCCCCTCTCTTCATCACTGAGGATGATTTCATTTTTCAGGGATTAGAGAGGGTGGTCCTTGTGGTGGACTGCAGATATGGAGAGCTGTTATCATCGTATTAGATAGATAAGAATGATTATATGTATTGTAGAAATGTCTCCTATCATGTTCCCTAATTTTTTATTATGTCCACATCCTGGTCCCCATCTTGGACATCATAACAAACGTGCACTTTTTTGTTTAATTTACACATTGGACCATAGGAAAAATGACACTACAGCTACAGAGGTGACCGTCTGATAGCCCAGCTCGACTATCCATCTCTACTGAAGACCCTTTCAGCTTTTTGAGAGTTGGGTGGAGAACATCATCTCTGAAAATAGGGTCCCACAGCTGCACCCCATCAGTGTGAGCAGGACTCTTAGGACTCTTAGAAGAGTCAATGCTCTGAGACCATGGGGGGCGCTTAGCCCCCTCTCTTCGTCACTGAGGATGATTTCATTTTTCAGGGATTAGAGAGGGTGGTCCTTGTGGTGGACTGCAGGTATGGAGAGCTGTTGTGATCGTATTAGATAGATAAGAATGATTATATGTATTGTAGAAATGTCTCCTATCATGTTCCCTAATTTTTTATTATGTCCACATTCTGGTCCCTGGTCCCCATCTTGAACATCATAACAAACGTGCACTTTTTTGTTTAATTTACACATTGGACCATAGGAAAAATGACACTACAGCTACAGAGGTGACCGTCTGATAGCCCAGCTCGACTATCCATCTCTACTGAAGACCCTTTCAGCTTTTTGAGAGTTGGGTGGAGGACATCATCTCTGAAAATAGGGTCCCACAGCTGCACCCCATCAGTGTGAGCAGGACTCTTAGGACTCTTAGAAGAGTCAATGCTCTGAGACCATTGGGGGCACTTAGCCCCCTCTCTTCATCACTGAGGATGATTTCATTTTTCAGGGATTAGAGAGGGTGGTCCTTGTGGTGGACTGCAGATATGGAGAGCTGTTATCATCATAT
The DNA here is from genome assembly GCF_048569485.1 of Anomaloglossus baeobatrachus. Lineage (NCBI taxonomy): Eukaryota > Metazoa > Chordata > Amphibia > Anura > Aromobatidae > Anomaloglossus > Anomaloglossus baeobatrachus. The sequence continues at coordinate 128,087 of NW_027442772.1, forward strand.
TAGATAGATAAGAATGATTATATGTATTGTAGAAATGTCTCCTATCATGTTCCCTAATTTTTTATTATGTCCACATCCTGGTCCCCATCTTGGACATCATAACAAACGTGCACTTTTTTGTTTAATTTACACATTGGACCATAGGAAAAATGACACTACAGCTACAGAGGTGACCGTCTGATAGCCCAGCTCGACTATCCATCTCTACTGAAGACCCTTTCAGCTTTTTGAGAGTTGGGTGGAGGACATCATCTCTGAAAATAGGGTCCCACAGCTGCAACCCATCAGTGTGAGCAGGACTCTTAGGACTCTTAGAAGAGTTAATGCTCTGAGACCATGGGGGCGCTTAGCCCCCTCTCTTCGTCACTGAGGATGATTTCATTTTTCAGGGATTAGAGAGGGTGGTCCTTGTGGTGGACTGCAGGTATGGAGAGCTGTTGTCATCGTATTAGATAGATAAGAATGATTATATGTATTGTAGAAATGTCTCCTATCATGTTCCCTAATTTTTTATTATGTCCACATCCTGGTCCCCATCTTGGACATCATAACAAACGTGCACTTTTTTGTTTAATTTACACATTGGACCATAGGAAAAATGACACTACAGCTACAGAGGTGACCGTCTGATAGCCCAGCTCGACTATCCATCTCTACTGAAGACCCTTTCAGCTTTTTGAGAGTTGGGTGGAGGACATCATCTCTGAAAATAGGGTCCCACAGCTGCACCCCATCAGTGTGAGCAGGACTCTTAGGACTCTTAGAAGAGTCAATGCTCTGAGACCATGGGGGGCGCTTAGCCCCCACTCTTCGTCACTGAGGATGATTTCATTTTTCAGGGATTAGAGAGGGTGGTCCTTGTGGTGGACTGCAGGTATGGAGAGCTGTTGTCATCGTATTAAATAGATAAGAATGATTATATGTATTGTAGAAATGTCTCCTATCATGTTCCCTAATTTTTTATTATGTCCACATCCTGGTCCCCATCTTGGACATCATAACAAACGTGCACTTTTTTGTTTAATTTACACATTGGACCATAGGAAAAATGACACTACAGCTACAGAGGTGACCGTCTGATAGCCCAGCTCGACTATCCATCTCTACTGAAGACCCTTTCAGCTTTTTGAGAGTTGGGTAGAGAACATCATCTCTGAAAATAGGGTCCCACAGCTGCACCCCATCAGTGTGAGCAGGACTCTTAGGACTCTTAGAAGAGTCAATGCTCTGAGACCATGGGGGGCGCTTAGCCCCCTCTCTTCGTCACTGAGGATGATTTCACTTTTCAGGGAATAGAGAGGGTGGTCCTTGTGGTGGACTTCAGGTATGGAGAGCTGTTGTCATCGTATTAGATAGATAAGAATGATTATATGTATTGTAGAAATGTCTCCTATCATGTTCCCTATTTTTTTATTATGTCCACATCCTGGTCCCCATCTTGGAAATCATAACAAACGTGCACTTTTTTGTTTAATTTACACATTGGACCATAGGAAAAATGACACTACAGCTACAGAGGTGACCGTCTGATAGCCCAGCTCGACTATCCATCTCTACTGAAGACCCTTTCAGCTTTTTGAGAGTTGGGTGGAGGACATCATCTCTGAAAATAGGGTCCCAAAGCTGCACCCCATCAGTGTGAGCAGGAATCTTAGGACTCTTAGAAGAGTCAATGCTCTGAGACCATGGGGGGCGCTTAGCACCCTCTCTTCGTCACTGAGGATGATTTAATTTTTCAGGGATTAGAGAGAGTGGTCCTTGTGGTGGACTGCAGGTATGGAGAGCTGTTGTGATCGTATTAGATAGATAAGAATGATTATATGTATTGTAGAAATGTCTCCTATCATGTTCCCTAATTTTTTATTATGTCCACATCCTGGTCCCCATCTTGAACATCATAACAAACGTGCACTTTTTTGTTTAATTTACACATTGGACCATAGGAAAAATGACACTACAGCTACAGAGGTGACCGTCTGATAGCCCAGCTCGACTATCCATCTCTACTGAAGACCCTTTCAGCTTTTTGAGAGTTGGGTGGAGGACATCATCTCTGAAAATAGGGTCCCACAGCTGCACCCCATCAGTGTAAGCAGGACTCTTAGGACTCTTAGAAGAGTCAATGCTCTAAAACCATGGGGGGCGCTTAGCCCCCTCTCTTCGTCCCTGAAGATGATTTCATTTTTCAGGGATTAGAGAGGGTGGTCCTTGTGGTGGACTGCAGGTATGGAGAGCTGTTGTCATCGTATTAGATAGATAAGAATGATTATATGTATTGTAGAAATGTCTCCTATCATGTTCCCTAATTTTTTATTATGTCCACATCCTGGTCCCCATCTTGGACATCATAACAAACGTGCACTTTTTTGTTTAATTTACACATTGGACCATAGGAAAAATGACACTACAGCTACAGAGGTGACCGTCTGATAGCCCAGCTCGACTATCCATCTCTACTGAAGACCCTTTCAGCTTTTTGAGAGTTGGGTGGAGGACATCATCTCTGAAAATAGGGTCCCACAGCTTCACCCCATCAGTGTGAGCAGGACTCTTAGGACTCTTAGAAGAGTCAATGCTCTGGTACCATGGGGGGCGCTTGGCCCCCTCTCTTCGTCACTGAGGATGATTTCATTTTTCAGGGATTAGAGAGGGTGGTCCTTGTGGTGGACTGCAGGTATGGAGAGCTGTTGTCATCGTATTAGATAGATAAGAATGATTATATGTATTGTAGAAATGTCTCCTATCATGTTCCCTAATTTTTTATTATGTCCACATCCTGGTCCCCATCTTGGACATCATAACAAACGTGCACTTTTTTGTTTAATTTACACATTGGACCATAGGAAAAATGACACTACAGCTACAGAGGTGACCGTCTGATAGCCCAGCTCGACTATCCATCTCTACTGAAGACCCTTTCAGCTTTTTGAGAGTTGGGTGGAGGACATCATCTCTGAAAATAGGGTCCCGCAGCTGCACCCCATCAGTGTGAGCAGGACTCTTAGGACTCTTAGAAGAGTCAATGCTCTGAGACCATTGGGGGCACTTAGCCCCCTCTCTTCGTCACTGAGGATGATTTCATTTTTCAGGGATTAGAGAGGGTGGTCCTTGTGGTGGACTGCAGGTATGGAGAGCTGTTATCGTATTAGATAGATAAGAATGATTATATGTATTGTAGAAATGTCTCCTATCATGTTCCCTAATTTTTTATTATGTCCACATCCTGGTCCCCATCTTGGACATCATAACAAACGTGCACTTTTTTGTTTAATTTACACATTGGACCATAGGAAAAATGACACTACAGGTAAAGAGGTGACCGTCTGATAGCCCAGCTCGACTATCCATCTCTACTGAAGACCCTTTCAGCTTTTTGAGAGTTTGGTGGAGAACATCATCTCTGAAAATAGGGTCCCACAGCTGCACCCCATCAGTGTGAGCAGGACTCTTAGGACTCTTAGAAGAGTCAATGCTCTGAGACCATGGGGGGCGCTTAGCCCCCTCTCTTCGTCACTGAGGATGATTTCACTTTTCAGGGAATAGAGAGGGTGGTCCTTGTGGTGGACTGCAGGTATGGAGAGCTGTTGTCATCGTATTAGATAGATAAGAATGATTATATGTATTGTAGAAATGTCTCCTATCATGTTCCCTATTTTTTTATTATGTCCACATCCTGGTCCCCATCTTGGAAATCATAACAAACGTGCACTTTTTTGTTTAATTTACACATTGGACCATAGGAAAAATGACACTACAGCTACAGAGGTGACCGTCTGATAGCCCAGCTCGACTATCCATCTCTACTGAAGACCCTTTCAGCTTTTTGAGAGTTGGGTGGAGGACATCATCTCTGAAAATAGGGTCCCACAGCTGCACCCCATCAGTGTGAGCAGGACTCTTAGGACTCTTAGAAGAGTCAATGTTTTGAGACCATGGGGTGCGCTTAGCCCCCTCTCTTCGTCACTGAGGATGATTTCATTTTTCAGGGATTAGAGAGGGTGGTCCTTGTGGTGGACTGCAGGTATGGAGAGCTGTTGTCATCGTATTAAATAGATAAGAATGATTATATGTATTGTAGAAATGTCTCCTATCATGTTCCCTAATTTTTTATTATGTCCACATCCTGGTCCCCATCTTGGACATCATAACAAACGTGCACTTTTTTGTTTAATTTACACATTGGACCATAGGAAAAATGACACTACAGGTACAGAGGTGACCGTCTGATAGCCCAGCTCGACTATCCATCTCTACTGAAGACCCTTTCAGCTTTTTGAGAGTTTGGTGGAGAACATCATCTCTGAAAATAGGGTCCCACAGCTGCACCCCATCAGTGTGAGCAGGACTCTTAGGACTCTTAGAAGAGTCAATGCTCTGAGACCAAGGGGGGCGCTTAGCCCCCTCTCTTCGTCACTGAGGATGATTTCACTTTTCAGGGAATAGAGAGGGTGGTCCTTGTGGTGGACTGCAGGTATGGAGAGCTGTTGTCATCGTATTAGATAGATAAGAATGATTATATGTATTGTAGAAATGTCTCCTATCATGTTCCCTATTTTTTTATTATGTCCACATCCTGGTCCCCATCTTGGAAATCATAACAAACGTGCACTTTTTTGTTTAATTTACACATTGGACCATAGGAAAAATGACACTACAGCTACAGAGGTGACCGTCTGATAGCCCAGCTCGACTATCCATCTCTACTGAAGACCCTTTCAGCTTTTTGAGAGTTGGGTGGAGGACATCATCTCTGAAAATAGGGTCCCACAGCTGCACCCCATCAGTGTGAGCAGGACTCTTAGGACTCTTAGAAGAGTCAATGTTTTGAGACCATGGGGGGCGCTTAGCCCCCTCTCTTCGTCACTGAGGATGATTTCATTTTTCAGGGATTAGAGAGGGTGGTCCTTGTGGTGGACTGCAGGTATGGAGAGCTGTTGTCATCGTATTAAATAGATAAGAATGATTATATGTATTGTAGAAATGTCTCCTATCATGTTCCCTAATTTTTTATTATGTCCACATCCTGGTCCCCATCTTGGACATCATAACAAACGTGCACTTTTTTGTTTAATTTACACATTGGACCATAGGAAAAATGACACTACAGCTACAGAGGTGACCGTCTGATAGCCCAGCTCGACTATCCATCTCTACTGAAGACCCTTTCAGCTTTTTGAGAGTTGGGTGGAGAACATTATCTCTGAAAATAGGGTCCCACAGCTGCACCCCATTAGTGTGAGCAGGACTCTTAGGACTCTTAGAAGAGTCAATGCTCTGAGACCATGGGGCGCGCTTAGCCCCCTCTCTTCGTCACTGAGGATGATTTCACTTTTCAGGGAATAGAGAGGGTGGTCCTTGTGGTGGACTGCAGGTATGGAGAGCTGTTGTCATCGTATTAGATAGATAAGAATGATTATATGTATTGTAGAAATGTCTCCTATCATGTTCCCTATTTTTTTATTATGTCCACATCCTGGTCCCCATCTTGGAAATCATAACAAACGTGCACTTTTTTGTTTAATTTACACATTGGACCATAGGAAAAATGACACTACAGCTACAGAGGTGACCGTCTGATAGCCCAGCTCGACTATCCATCTCTACTGAAGACCCTTTCAGCTTTTTGAGAGTTGGGTGGAGGACATCATCTCTGAAAATAGGGTCCCACAGCTGTACCCCATCAGTGTGAGCAGGAATCTTAGGACTCTTAGAAGAGTCAATGCTCTGAGACCATGGGGGGCGCTTAGCCCCCTCTCTTCGTCACTGAGGATGATTTCATTTTTCAGGGATTAGAGAGAGTGGTCCTTGTGGTGGACTGCAGGTATGGAGAGCTGTTGTGATCGTATTAGATAGATAAGAATGATTATATGTATTGTAGAAATGTCTCCTATCATGTTCCCTAATTTTTTATTATGTCCACATTCTGGTCCCTGGTCCCCATCTTGAACATTATAACAAACGTGCACTTTTTTGTTTAATTTACACATTGGACCATAGGAAAAATGACACTACAGCTACAGAGGTGACCGTCTGATAGCCCAGCTCGACTATCCATCTCTACTGAAGACCCTTTCAGCTTTTTGAGAGTTGGGTGGAGGACATCATCTCTGAAAATAGGGTCCCACAGCTGCACCCCATCAGTGTGAGCAGGACTCTTAGGACTCTTAGAAGAGTCAATGTTTTGAGACCATGGGGTGCGCTTAGCCCCCTCTCTTCGTCACTGAGGATGATTTCATTTTTCAGGGATTAGAGAGGGTGGTCCTTGTGGTGGACTGCAGGTATGGAGAGCTGTTGTCATCGTATTAAATAGATAAGAATGATTATATGTATTGTAGAAATGTCTCCTATCATGTTCCCTAATTTTTTATTATGTCCACATCCTGGTCCCCATCTTGGACATCATAACAAACGTGCACTTTTTTGTTTAATTTACACATTGGACCATAGGAAAAATGACACTACAGGTACAGAGGTGACCGTCTGATAGCCCAGCTCGACTATCCATCTCTACTGAAGACCCTTTCAGCTTTTTGAGAGTTTGGTGGAGAACATCATCTCTGAAAATAGGGTCCCACAGCTGCACCCCATCAGTGTGAGCAGGACTCTTAGGACTCTTAGAAGAGTCAATGCTCTGAGACCAAGGGGGGCGCTTAGCCCCCTCTCTTCGTCACTGAGGATGATTTCACTTTTCAGGGAATAAAGAGGGTGGTCCTTGTGGTGGACTGCAGGTATGGAGAGCTGTTGTCATCGTATTAGATAGATAAGAATGATTATATGTATTGTAGAAATGTCTCCTATCATGTTCCCTATTTTTTTATTATGTCCACATCCTGGTCCCCATCTTGGAAATCATTACAAACGTGCACTTTTTTGTTTAATTTACACATTGGACCATAGGAAAAATGACACTACAGCTACAGAGGTGACCGTCTGATAGCCCAGCTCGACTATCCATCTCTACTGAAGACCCTTTCAGCTTTTTGAGAGTTGGGTGGAGGACATCATCTCTGAAAATAGGGTCCCACAGCTGCACCCCATCAGTGTGAGCAGGACTCTTAGGACTCTTAGAAGAGTCAATGTTTTGAGACCATGGGGGGCGCTTAGCCCCCTCTCTTCGTCACTGAGGATGATTTCATTTTTCAGGGATTAGAGAGGGTGGTCCTTGTGGTGGACTGCAGGTATGGAGAGCTGTTGTCATCGTATTAAATAGATAAGAATGATTATATGTATTGTAGAAATGTCTCCTATCATGTTCCCTAATTTTTTATTATGTCCACATCCTGGTCCCCATCTTGGACATCATAACAAACGTGCACTTTTTTGTTTAATTTACACATTGGACCATAGGAAAAATGACACTACAGCTACAGAGGTGACCGTCTGATAGCCCAGCTCAACTATCCATCTCTACTGAAGACCCTTTCAGCTTTTTGAGAGTTGGGTGGAGAACATTATCTCTGAAAATAGGGTCCCACAGCTGCACCCCATCAATGTGAGCAGGACTCTTAGGACTCTTAGAAGAGTCAATGCTCTGAGACCATGGGGCGCACTTAGCCCCCTCTCTTCGTCACTGAGGATGATTTCACTTTTCAGGGAATAGAGAGGGTGGTCCTTGTGGTGGACTGCAGGTATGGAGAGCTGTTGTCATCGTATTAGATAGATAAGAATGATTATATGTATTGTAGAAATGTCTCCTATCATGTTCCCTATTTTTTTATTATGTCCACATCCTGGTCCCCATCTTGGAAATCATAACAAACGTGCACTTTTTTGTTTAATTTACACATTGGACCATAGGAAAAATGACACTACAGCTACAGAGGTGACCGTCTGATAGCCCAGCTCGACTATCCATCTCTACTGAAGACCCTTTCAGCTTTTTGAGAGTTGGGTGGAGGACATCATCTCTGAAAATAGGGTCCCACAGCTGCACCCCATCAGTGTGAGCAGGAATCTTAGGACTCTTAGAAGAGTCAATGCTCTGAGACCATGGGGGGCGCTTAGCCCCCTCTCTTCGTCACTGAGGATGATTTCATTTTTCAGGGATTAGAGAGAGTGGTCCTTGTGGTGGACTGCAGGTATGGAGAGCTGTTGTGATCGTATTAGATAGATAAGAATGATTATATGTATTGTAGAAATGTCTCCTATCATGTTCCCTAATTTTTTATTATGTCCACATTCTGGTCCCTGGTCCCCATCTTGAACATCATAACAAACGTGCACTTTTTTGTTTAATTTACACATTGGACCATAGGAAAAATGACACTACAGCTACAGAGGTGACCGTCTGATAGCCCAGCTCGACTATCCATCTCTACTGAAGACCCTTTCAGCTTTTTGAGAGTTGGGTGGAGGACATCATCTCTGAAAATAGGGTCCCACAGCTGCACCCCATCAGTGTGAGCAGGACTCTTAGGACTCTTAGAAGAGTCAATGTTTTGAGACCATGGGGTGCGCTTAGCCCCCTCTCTTCGTCACTGAGGATGATTTCATTTTTCAGGGATTAGAGAGGGTGGTCCTTGTGGTGGACTGCAGGTATGGAGAGCTGTTGTCATCGTATTAAATAGATAAGAATGATTATATGTATTGTAGAAATGTCTCCTATCATGTTCCCTAATTTTTTATTATGTCCACATCCTGGTCCCCATCTTGGACATCATAACAAACGTGCACTTTTTTGTTTAATTTACACATTGGACCATAGGAAAAATGACACTACAGGTACAGAGGTGACCGTCTGATAGCCCAGCTCGACTATCCATCTCTACTGAAGACCCTTTCAGCTTTTTGAGAGTTTGGTGGAGAACATCATCTCTGAAAATAGGGTCCCACAGCTGCACCCCATCAGTGTGAGCAGGACTCTTAGGACTCTTAGAAGAGTCAATGCTCTGAGACCAAGGGGGGCGCTTAGCCCCCTCTCTTCGTCACTGAGGATGATTTCACTTTTCAGGGAATAGAGAGGGTGGTCCTTGTGGTGGACTGCAGGTATGGAGAGCTGTTGTGATCGTATTAGATAGATAAGAATGATTATATGTATTGTAGAAATGTCTCCTATCATGTTCCCTATTTTTTTATTATGTCCACATCCTGGTCCCCATCTTGGAAATCATAACAAACGTGCACTTTTTTGTTTAATTTACACATTGGACCATAGGAAAAATGACACTACAGCTACAGAGGTGACCGTCTGATAGCCCAGCTCGACTATCCATCTCTACTGAAGACCCTTTCAGCTTTTTGAGAGTTGGGTGGAGGACATCATCTCTGAAAATAGGGTCCCACAGCTGCACCCCGTCAGTGTGAGCAGGACTCTTAGGACTCTTAGAAGAGTCAATGTTTTGAGACCATGGGGTGCGCTTAGCCCCCTCTCTTCGTCACTGAGGATGATTTCATTTTTCAGGGATTAGAGAGGGTTGTCCTTGTGGTGGACTGCAGGTATGGAGAGCTGTTGTCATCGTATTAGATAGATAAGAATGATTATATGTATTGTAGAAATGTCTCCTATCATGTTCCCTAATTTTTTATTATGTCCACATCCTGGTCCCCATCTTGGACATCATAACAAACGTGCACTTTTTTGTTTAATTTACACATTGGACCATAGGAAAAATGACACTACAGCTACAGAGGTGACCGTCTGATAGCCCAGCTCGACTATCCATCTCTACTGAAGACCCTTTCAGCTTTTTGAGAGTTGGGTGGAGGACATCATCTCTGAAAATAGAGTCCCACAGCTGCACCCCATCAGTGTGAGCAGGACTCTTAGGACTCTTAGAAGAGTCAATGCTCTGAGACCATGGGGGGCGCTTAGCCCCCACTCTTCGTCACTGAGGATGATTTCATTTTTCAGGGATTAGAGAGGGTGGTCCTTGTGGTGGACTGCAGGTATGGAGAGCTGTTGTCATCGTATTAAATAGATAAGAATGATTATATGTATTGTAGAAATGTCTCCTATCATGTTCCCTAATTTTTTATTATGTCCACATCCTGGTCCCCATCTTGGACATCATAACAAACGTGCACTTTTTTGTTTAATTTACACATTGGACCATAGGAAAAATGACACTACAGCTACAAAGGTGACCGTCTGATAGCCCAGCTCGACTATCCATCTCTACTGAAGACCCTTTCAGCTTTTTGAGAGTTGGGTAGAGAACATCATCTCTGAAAATAGGGTCCCACAGCTGCACCCCATCAGTGTGAGCAGGACTCTTAGGACTCTTAGAAGAGTCAATGCTCTGAGACCATGCGGGGCGCTTAGCCCCCTCTCTTCGTCACTGAGGATGATTTCACTTTTCAGGGAATAGAGAGGGTGGTCCTTGTGGTGGACTGCAGGTATGGAGAGCTGTTGTCATCGTATTAGATAGATAAGAATGATTATATGTATTGAAGAAATGTCTCCTATCATGTTCCCTATTTTTTTATTATGTCCACATCCTGGTCCCCATCTTGGAAATCATAACAAACGTGCACTTTTTTGTTTAATTTACACATTGGACCATAGGAAAAATGACACTACAGCTACAGAGGTGACCGTCTGATAGCCCAGCTCGACTATCCATCTCTACTGAAGACCCTTTCAGCTTTTTGAGAGTTGGGTGGAGGACATCATCTCTGAAAATAGGGTCCCACAGCTGCACCCCATCAGTGTGAGCAGGAATCTTAGGACTCTTAGAAGAGTCAATGCTCTGAGACCATGGGGGGCGCTTAGCACCCTCTCTTCGTCACTGAGGATGATTTAATTTTTCAGGGATTAGAGAGAGTGGTCCTTGTGGTGGACTGCAGGTATGGAGAGCTGTTGTGATCGTATTAGATAGATAAGAATGATTATATGTATTGTAGAAATGTCTCCTATCATGTTCCCTAATTTTTTATTATGTCCACATCCTGGTCCCCATCTTGAACATCATAACAAACGTGCACTTTTTTGTTTAATTTACACATTGGACCATAGGAAAAATGACACTACAGCTACAGAGGTGACCGTCTGATAGCCCAGCTCGACTATCCATCTCTACTGAAGACCCTTTCAGCTTTTTGAGAGTTGGGTGGAGGACATCATCTCTGAAAATAGGGTCCCACAGCTGCACCCCATCAGTGTAAGCAGGACTCTTAGGACTCTTAGAAGAGTCAATGCTCTAAAACCATGGGGGGCGCTTAGCCCCCTCTCTTCGTCCCTGAGGATGATTTCATTTTTCAGGGATTAGAGAGGGTGGTCCTTGTGGTGGACTGCAGGTATGGAGAGCTGTTGTCATCGTATTAGATAGATAAGAATGATTATATGTATTGTAGAAATGTCTCCTATCATGTTCCCTAATTTCTTATTATGTCCACATCCTGGTCCCCATCTTGGACATCATAACAAACGTGCACTTTTTTGTTTAATTTACACATTGGACCATAGGAAAAATGACACTACAGCTACAGAGGTGACCGTCTGATAGCCCAGCTCGACTATCCATCTCTACTGAAGACCCTTTCAGCTTTTTGAGAGTTGGGTGGAGGACATCATCTCTGAAAATAGGGTCCCACAGCTTCACCCCATCAGTGTGAGCAGGACTCTTAGGACTCTTAGAAGAGTCAATGCTCTGGTACCATGGGGGCGCTTGGCCCCCTCTCTTCGTCACTGAGGATGATTTCATTTTTCAGGGATTAGAGAGGGTGGTCCTTGTGGTGGACTGCAGGTATGGAGAGCTGTTGTCATCGTATTAGATAGATAAGAATGATTATATGTATTGTAGAAATGTCTCCTATCATGTTCCCTAATTTTTTATTATGTCCACATCCTGGTCCCCATCTTGGACATCATAACAAACGTGCACTTTTTTGTTTAATTTACACATTGGACCATAGGAAAAATGACACTACAGCTACAGAGGTGACCGTCTGATAGCCCAGCTCGACTATCCATCTCTACTGAAGACCCTTTCAGCTTTTTGAGAGTTGGGTGGAGGACATCATCTCTGAAAATAGGGTCCCACAGCTGCACCCCATCAGTGTGAGCAGGACTCTTAGGACTCTTAGAAGAGTTAATGCTCTGAGATCATGGGGGCGCTTAGCCCCCTCTCTTCGTCACTGAGGATGATTTCATTTTTCAGGGATTAGAGAGGGTGGTCCTTGTGGTGGACTGCAGGTATGGAGAGCTGTTGTCATCGTATTAGATAGATAAGAATGATTATATGTATTGTAGAAATGTCTCCTATCATGTTCCCTAATTTTTTATTATGTCCACATCCTGGTCCCCATCTTGGACATCATAACAAACGTGCACTTTTTTGTTTAATTTACACATTGGACCATAGGAAAAATGACACTACAGCTACAGAGGTGACCGTCTGATAGCCCAGCTCGACTATCCATCTCTACTGAAGACCCTTTCAGCTTTTTGAGAGTTGGGTGGAGGACATCATCTCTGAAAAAAGGGTCCCACAGCTGCACCCCATCAGTGTGAGCAGGACTCTTAGGACTCTTAGAAGAGTCAATGCTCTGAGACCATTGGGGGCACTTAGCCCCCTCTCTTCGTCACTGAGGATGATTTCATTTTTCAGGGATTAGAGAGGGTGGTCCTTGTGGTGGACTGCAGGTATGGAGAGCTGTTGTCATCGTATTAGATAGATAAGAATGATTATATGTATTGTAGAAATGTCTCCTATCATGTTCCCTAATTTCTTATTATGTCCACATCCTGGTCCCCATCTTGGACATCATAACAAACGTGCACTTTTTTGTTTAATTTACACATTGGACCATAGGAAAAATGACACTACAGCTACAGAGGTGACCGTCTGATAGACCAGCTCGACTATCCATCTCTACTGAAGACCCTTTCAGCTTTTTGAGAGTCGGGTGGAGGACATCATCTCTGAAAATAGGGTCCCACAGCTTCACCCCATCAGTGTGAGCAGGACTCTTAGGACTCTTAGAAGAGTCAATGCTCTGGTACCATGGGGGGCGCTTGGTCCCCTCTCTTCGTCACTGAGGATGATTTCATTTTTCAGGGATTAGAGAGGGTGGTCCTTGTGGTGGACTGCAGGTATGGAGAGCTGTTGTCATCGTATTAGATAGATAAGAATGATTATATGTATTGTAGAAATGTCTCCTATCATGTTCCCTAATTTTTTATTATGTCCACATCCTGGTCCCCATCTTGGACATCATAACAAACGTGCACTTTTTTGTTTAATTTACACATTGGACCATAGGAAAAATGACACTACAGCTACAGAGGTGACCGTCTGATAGCCCAGCTCGACTATCCATCTCTACTGAAGACCCTTTCAGCTTTTTGAGAGTTGGGTGGAGGACATCATCTCTGAAAATAGGGTCCCACAGCTGCACCCCATCAGTGTGAGCAGGACTCTTAGGACTCTTAGAAGAGTTAATGCTCTGAGACCATGGGGGCGCTTAGCCCCCTCTCTTCGTCACTGAGGATGATTTCATTTTTCAGGGATTAGAGAGGGTGGTCCTTGTGGAAGACTGCAGGTATGGAGAGCTGTTGTCATCGTATTAGATAGATAAGAATGATTATATGTATTGTAGAAATGTCTCCTATCATGTTCCCTAATTTTTTATTATGTCCACATCCTGGTCCCCATCTTGGACATCATAACAAACGTGCACTTTTTTGTTTAATTTACACATTGGACCATAGGAAAAATGACACTACAGCTACAGAGGTGACCGTCTGATAGCCCAGCTCGACTATCCATCTCTACTGAAGACCCTTTCAGCTTTTTGAGAGTTGGGTGGAGGACATCATCTCTGAAAATAGGGTCCCACAGCTGCACCCCATCAGTGTGAGCCGGACTCTTAGGACTCTTAGAAGAGTCAATGCTCTGAGACCATTGGGGGCACTTAGCCCCCTCTCTTCGTCACTGAGGATGATTTCATTTTTCAGGGATTAGAGAGGGTGGTCCTTGTGGTGGACTGCAGGTATGGAGAGCTGTTATCGTATTAGATAGATAAGAATGATTATATGTATTGTAGAAATGTCTCCTATCATGTTCCCTAATTTTTTATTATGTCCACATCCTGGTCCCCATCTTGGACATCATAACAAACGTGCACTTTTTTGTTTAATTTACACATTGGACCATAGGAAAAATGACACTACAGCTACATAGGTGACCGTCTGATAGCCCAGCTCGACAATCCATCTCTACTGAAGACCCTTTCAGCTTTTTGAGAGTTGGGTGGAGGACATCATCTCTGAAAATAGGGTCCCACAGCTGCACCCCATCAGTGTGAGCAGGACTCTTAGGACTCTTAGAAGAGTCAATGCTCTGAGACCATGGGGGGCGTTTAGCCCCCTCTCTTCGTCACTAAGGATGATTTCATTTTTCAGGGATTAGAGAGGGTGGTCCTTGTGGTGGACTGCAGGTATGGAGAGCTGTTGTCATCGTATTAAATAGATAAGAATGATTATATGTATTGTAGAAATGTCTCCTATCATGTTCCCTAATTTTTTATTATGTCCACATCCTGGTCCCCATCTTGGACATCATAACAAACGTGCACTTTTTTGTTTAATTTACACATTGGACCATAGGAAAAATGACACTACAGGTACAGAGGTGACCGTCTGATAGCCCAGCTCGACTATCCATCTCTACTGAAGACCCTTTCAGCTTTTTGAGAGTTTGGTGGAGAACATCATCTCTGAAAATAGGGTCCCACAGCTGCACCCCATCAGTGTGAGCAGGACTCTTAGGACTCTTAGAAGAGTCAATGCTCTGAGACCATGGGGGGCGCTTAGCCCCCTCTCTTCGTCACTGAGGATGATTTCACTTTTCAGGGAATAGAGAGGGTGGTCCTTGTGGTGGACTGCAGGTATGGAGAGCTGTTGTCATCGTATTAGATAGATAAGAATGATTATATGTATTGTAGAAATGTCTCCTATCATGTTCCCTATTTTTTTATTATGTCCACATCCTGGTCCCCATCTTGGAAATCATAACAAACGTGCACTTTTTTGTTTAATTTACACATTGGACCATAGGAAAAATGACACTACAGCTACAGAGGTGACCGTCTGATAGCCCAGCTCGACTATCCATCTCTACTGAAGACCCTTTCAGCTTTTTGAGAGTTGGGTGGAGGACATCATCTCTGAAAATAGGGTCCCACAGCTGCACCCCATCAGTGTGAGCAGGACTCTTAGGACTCTTAGAAGAGTCAATGTTTTGAGACCATGGGGTGCGCTTAGCCCCCTCTCTTCGTCACTGAGGATGATTTCATTTTTCAGGGATTAGAGAGGGTGGTCCTTGTGGTGGACTGCAGGTATGGAGAGCTGTTGTCATCGTATTAGATAGATAAGAATGATTATATGTATTGTAGAAATGTCTCCTATCATGTTCCCTATTTTTTTATTATGTCCACATCCTGGTCCCCATCTTGGAAATCATAACAAACGTGCACTTTTTTGTTTAATTTACACATTGGACCATAGGAAAAATGACACTACAGCTACAGAGGTGACCGTCTGATAGCCCAGCTCGACTATCCATCTCTACTGAAGACCCTTTCAGCTTTTTGAGAGTTGGGTGGAGGACATCATCTCTGAAAATAGGGTCCCACAGCTGCACCCCATCAGTGTGAGCAGGACTCTTAGGACTCTTAGAAGAGTCAATGTTTTGAGACCATGGGGTGCGCTTAGCCCCCTCTCTTCGTCACTGAGGATGATTTCATTTTTCAGGGATTAGAGAGGGTGGTCCTTGTGGTGGACTGCAGGTATGGAGAGCTGTTGTCATCGTATTAGATAGATAAGAATAATTATATGTATTGTAGAAATGTCTCCTATCATGTTCCCTATTTTTTTATTATGTCCACATCCTGGTCCCCATCTTGGAGATCATAACAAACGTGCACTTTTTTGTTTAATTTACACATTGGACCATAGGAAAAATGACACTACAGCTACAGAGGTGACCGTCTGATAGCCCAGCTCGACTATCCATCTCTACTGAAGACCCTTTCAGCTTTTTGAGAGTTGGGTGGAGGACATCATCTCTGAAAATAGGGTCCCACAGCTGCACCCCATCAGTGTGAGCAGGACTCTTAGGACTCTTAGAAGAGTCAATGCTCTGAGACCATGGGGGGGCGCTTAGCCCCCTCTCTTCGTCACTGAGGATGATTTCATTTTTCAGGGATTAGAGAGAGTGGTCCTTGTGGTGGACTGCAGGAATGGAGAGCTGTTGTGATCGTATTAGATAGATAAGAATGATTATGTGTATTGTAGAAATGTCTCCTATCATGTTCCCTAATTTTTTATTATGTCCACATCCTGGTCCCCATCTTGGACATCATAACAAACGTGCACTTTTTTGTTTAATTTACACATTGGACCATAGGAAAAATGACACTACAGCTACAGAGGTGACCGTCTGATAGCCCAGCTCGACTATCCATCTCTACTGAAGACCCTTTCAGCTTTTTGAGAGTTGGGTGGAGGACATCATCTCTTAAAATAGGGTCCCACAGCTGCACCCCATCAGTGTAAGCAGGACTCTTAGGACTCTTAGAAGAGTCAATGCTCTAAAACCATGGGGGGCGCCAAACAAAACTTTTAGTGGATTTCTACTTATTTTATTAAATATTATCCCCACCAAACAGGACAAGCTTGCATCTGTTATAGTTTTGGAGAAAAATGTGATCATTTCATTTATACGCGAAATGCCTTAAAAATGGCTTTAAAAAGGGTTTGGAGCACGGAGACGATTATCTCGGGATTGCAAGATAACCAAACAAAACTTTTAGTGGATTTCTACTTATTTTTTTTAAATATCATCTCCACCAAACAGGACAAGCTTGCATCTGTTATAGTTTTAAAGAAAAATGTGATCATTTCATTTATGCGCGAAATGCCTTAAAATGGCTTTAAAATGGTTTTGAAGCATGGAGACGATTATCTCGGGATTGCAAGATAACCAAACATTACTTTTAGTGGATTTCTAATTATTTTATTAAATATCATCCCCTCCAAACAGGACAAGCTTGCATCTGTTATAGTTTTGGAGAAAAATGTGATCATTACATTTATGCGCGAAATGCCTTAAAAATGGCTTTAAAATGGATTTGGAGCATGGAAACGATTATCTTGGGATTGCAAGATAACCAAATAAAACTTTTAATGGATTTCTACTTATTTTATTAAATATCATCTCCACCAAACAGGACAAGCTTGCATGTGTTATAGTTTTGGAGAAAAATGTGATCATTTCATTTATGCGCGAAATGCCTTTGAAATGGCTTTAAAATGGATTTGGAGCATGGAGACGATTATCTCAGGATTGCAATATAAACAAACGAAACTTTTAGTAGGTTTCTACTTATTTTATTAAATATTATCTCCACCAAACAGGACAAGCTTGCATCTGTTATAGTTTTGGAGAAAAATGTGATCATTTCATTTATGCGCGAAATGCCTTAAAAATGGCTTTAAAATGGTTTTGAAGCATGGAGACGATTATCTCGGGATTGCAAGATAACCAAACAAAACTTTTAGTGGATTTCTAATTATTTTATTAAATATCATCCCCTCCAAACAGGACAAGCTTGCATCTGTTATAGTTTTGGAGAAAAATGTGATCATTTCATTTATGCGCACAATGCCTTTGAAATGGCTTTAAAATAGATTTGGAGCATGGAGACGATTATCTCGGGATTGCAAGATAACCAAACAAAACTTTTAGTGGATTTCTACTTATTTTACCAAATATCATCTCCACCAAACAGGACAAGCTTGCATGTGTTATAGTTTTGGAGAAAAATGTGATCATTTCATTTATGCGCAAAATGCCTTTGAAATGGCTTTAAAATGGATTTGGAGCATGGAGACGATTATCTCAGGATGGCAATATAAACAAACGAAACTTTTAGTAGATTTCTACTTATTTTATTAAATATTATCTCCACCAAACAGGACAAGCTTGCATCTGTTATAGTTTTGGAGAAAAATGTGATCATTTCATTTATGCGCGAAATGCCTTAAAAATGGCTTTAAAATGGATTTGGAGCATGGAGACGATTATCTTGGGATTGCAAGATAACCAAACAAAACTTTTAGTGGATTTCTACTTATTTTATTAAATATTATCCCCACCAAACAGGACAAGCTTGCATCTGTTATAGTTTTGGAGAAAAATGTGATCATTTCATTTATGCGCGAAATGCCTTAAAAATGGCTTTAAAAAGGGTTTAGAGCATGGAGACGATTATCTCGGGATTGCAAGATAACCAAACAAAACTTTTAGTGGATTTCTACTTATTTTATGAAATATCATCTCCACCAAACAGGACAAGCTTGCATCTGTTATAGTTTTGGAGAAAAATGTGATCATTTCATTTATGCGCGAAATGCCTTAAAGATGGCTTTAAAATGGATTTGGAGCATGGAGACGACTATCTCGGGATTGCAAGATAACCAAACAAATCTGTTAGTGGATTTCTACTTATTTTATTAAATATCATCTCCACCAAACAGGAGAAGCTTGCATCTGTTATAGTTTTGGAGAAAAATGTGATCATTTCATTTATGCGCGAAATGCCTTTGAAATGGCTTTAAAATGGATTTGGAGCATGGAGACGATTATCTCAGGATTGCAATATAAACAAACGAAACTTTTAGTAGATTTCTACCTATTTTATTAAATATTATCTCCACCAAACAGGACAAGCTTGCATCTGTTATAGTTTTGGAGAAAAATGTGATCATTTCATTTATGCGCGAAATGCCTTAAAAATGGCTTTAAAATGGATTTGGAGCATGGAGACGATTATCTTGGGATTGCAAGATAACCAAACAAAACTTTTAGTGGATTTCTACTTATTTTATTAAATATCATCTCCACCAAACAGGACAAGCTTGCATGTGTTATAGTTTTGGAGAAAAATGTGATCATTTCATTTATGCGCGAAATGCCTTTGAAATGGCTTTAAAATGGATTTGGAGCATGGAGACGATTATCTCAGGATTGCAATATAAACAAACGAAACTTTTAGTAGGTTTCTACTTATTTTATTAAATATTATCTCCACCAAACAGGACAAGCTTGCATCTGTTATAGTTTTGGAGAAAAATGTGATCATTTCATGTATGCGCGAAATGCCTTAAAAATGGCTTTAAAATAGTTTTGAAGCATGGAGACGATTATCTCGGGATTGCAAGATAACCAATCAAAACTTTTAGTGGATTTCTACATATTTTATTAAATATCATCTCTACCAAACAGGACAAGCTTGCATCTGTTTTAGTTTTGAAGAAAAATGTGATCATTTCATTTATGCGCGAAATGCCTTCAAAATGGCTTTTAAGTGGATTTGAAGCATGGAGACGATTATCTCGGGATTGCAAGATAACCAAACAAAACTTTTAGTGGATTTCTACTTATTTTATTAAATATTATCCCCTCCAAACAGGACGAGCTTCCATCTGTTATAGTTTTGGAGAAAAATGTGATCATTTCATTTATGCGCGAAATGCCTTAAAAATGGCTTTAAAATGGATTTGGAGCATGGAGACGATTATCTCGGGATTGCAAGATAACCAAACAAAACTTTTAGTGGATTTCTACTTATTTTATTAAATATTATCTCCACCAAACAGGACAAGCTTGCATCTGTTATAGTTTTGGAGAAAAATGTGATCATTTCATTTATGCGCACAATGCCTTTGAAATGGCTTTAAAATAGATTTGGAGCATGGAGACGATTATCTCGGGATTGCAAGATAACCAAACAAAACTTTTAGTGGATTTCTACTTATTTTACCAAATATCATCTCCACCAAACAGGACAAGCTTGCATGTGTTATAGTTTTGGAGAAAAATGTGATCATTTCATTTATGCGCAAAATGCCTTTGAAATGGCTTTAAAATGGATTTGGAGCATGGAGACGATTATCTTGGGATTGCAAGATAACCAAACAAAACTTTTAGTGGATTTCTACTTATTTTATTAAATATCATCTCCACCAAACAGGACAAGCTTGCATGTGTTATAGTTTTGGAGAAAAATGTGATAATTTCATTTATGCGTGAAATGCCTTTGAAATGGCTTTAAAATGGATTTGGAGCATGGAGACGATTATCTCAGGATTGCAATATAAACAAACAAAACTTTTAGTAGGTTTCTACTTATTTTATTAAATATTATCTCCACCAAACAGGACAAGCTTGCATCTGTTATAGTTTTGGAGAAAAATGTGATCATTTCATTTATGCGTGAAATGCCCTTAGGACTCTTAGAAGAGTTAATGCTCTGAGACCATGGGGGCGCTTAGCCCCCTCTCTTCGTCACTGAGGATGATTTCATTTTTCAGGGATTAGAGAGGGTGGTCCTTGTGGTGGACTGCAGGTATGGAGAGCTGTTGTCATCGTATTAGATAGATAAGAATGATTATATGTATTGTAGAAATGTCTCCTATCATGTTCCCTAATTTTTTATTATGTCCACATCCTGGTCCCCATCTTGGACATCATAACAAACGTGCACTTTTTTGTTTAATTTACACATTGGACCATAGGAAAAATGACACTACAGCTACAGAGGTGACCGTCTGATAGCCCAGCTCGACTATCCATCTCTAATGAAGACATTTCTACAATACATATAATCATTCTTATCTATCTAATACGATCACAACAGCTCTCCATACCTGCAGTCCACCACAAGGACCACTCTCTCTAATCCCTGAAAAATGAAATCATCCTCAGTGACGAAGAGAGGGGGCTAAGCGCCCTCCATGGTCTCAGAGCATTGACTCTTCTAAGAGTCCTAAGATTCCTGCTCACTCTGATGGGGTGCAGCTGTGGGACCCTATTTTCAGAGATGATGTCCTCCACCCAACTCTCAAAAAGCTGAAAGGGTCTTCAGTAGAGATGGATAGTCGAGCTGGGCTATCAGACGGTCACCTCTGTAGCTGTAGTGTCATTTTTCCTATGGTCCAATTTGTAAATTAAACAAAAAAGTGCACGTTTGTTATGATTTCCAAGATGGGGACCAGGATGTGGACATAATAAAAAAATAGGGAACATGATAGGAGACATTTCTACAATACATATAATCATTCTTATCTATCTAATACGATGACAACAGCTCTCCATACCTGCAGTCTACCACAAGGACCACCCTTTCTATTCCCTACAAAGTGAAATCATCCTCAGTGACGAGGAGAGGGGGCTAAGCGCCCCCCATGGTCTCAGAGCATTGACTCTTCTAAGAGTCCTAAGAGTCCTGCTCACACTGATGGGGTGCAGCTGTGGGACCCTATTTTCAGAGATGATGTTCTCCACCCAACTCTCAAAAAGCTGAAAGGGTCTTCAGTAGAGATGGATAGTCGAGCTGGGCTATCAGACGGTCACCTCTGTAGCTGTAGTGTCATTTTTCCTATGGTCCAATGTGTAAATTAAACAAAAAAGTGCACGTTTGTTATGATGTCCAAGATGGGGACCAGGATGTGGACATAATAAAAAATTAGGGAACATGATAGGAGACATTTCTACAATACATATAATCATTCTTATCTATTTAATACGATGACAACAGCTCTCCATACCTGCAGTCCACTACAAGGACCACCCTCTCTAATCCCTGAAAAATGAAATCATCCTCAGTGACGAAGAGAGGGGGCTAAGCGCCCCCCATGGTCTCAGAGCATTGACTCTTCTAAGAGTCCTAAGAGTCCTGCTCACACTGATGGGGTGCAGCTGTGGGACCCTATTTTCAGAGATGATGTCCTCCACCCAACTCTCAAAAAGCTGAAAGGGTCTTCAGTAGAGATGGATAGTCGAGCTGGGCTATCAGACGGTCACCTCTGTAGCTGTAGTGTCATTTTTCCTATGGTGCAATGTGTAAATTAAACAAAAAAGTGCACGTTTGTTATGATGTCCAAGATGGGGACCAGGATGTGGACATAATAAAAAATTAGGGAACATGATAGGAGACATTTCTACAATACATATAATCATTCTTATCTATCTAATACGATGATAACAGCTCTCCATATCTGCAGTCCACCACAAGGACCACCCTCTCTAATCCCTGAAAAATGAAATCATCCTCAGTGATGAAGAGAGGGGGCTAAGTGCCCCCAATGGTCTCCAAGCATTGACTCTTCTAAGAGTCCTAAGAGTCCTGCTCACACTGATGGGGTGCAGCTGTGGGACCCTATTTTCAGAGATGATGTCCTCCACCCAACTCTCAAAAAGCTGAAAGGGTCTAAGAGTCCTAAGAGTCCTGCTCACACTGATGGGGTGCAGCTGTGGGACCCTATTTTCAGAGATGATGTCCTCCACCCAACTCTCAAAAAGCTGAAAGGGTCTTCAGTAGAGATGGATAGTCGAGCTGGGCTATCAGACGGTCACCTCTGTAGCTGTAGTTTCATTTTCCCTATGGTCCAATGTGTAAATTAAACAAAAAAGTGCACGTTTGTTATGATGTCCAAGATGGGGACCAGGATGTGGACATAATAAAAAATTAGGGAACATGATAGGAGACATTTCTACAATACATATAATCATTCTTATCTATCTAATACGATGACAACAGCTCTCCATACCTGCAGTCCACCACAAGGACCACCCTCTCTAATCCCTGAAAAATGAAATCATCCTCAGTGATGAAGAGAGGGGGCTAAGTGCCCCCAATGGTCTCAGAGCATTGAATCTTCTAAGAGTCCTAAGAGTCCTGCTCACACTGATGGGGTGCAGCTGTGGGACCCTATTTTCAGAGATGATGTCCTCCACCCAACTCTCAAAAAGCTGAAAGGGTCTTCAGTAGAGATGGATAGTCGAGCTGGGCTATCAGACGGTCACCTCTGTAGCTGTAGTGTCATTTTTCCTATGGTCCAATGTGTAAATTAAACAAAAAAGTGCACGTTTGTTATGATGTCCAAGATGGGGACCAGGATGTGGACATAATAAAAAATTAGGGAACATGATAGGAGACATTTCTACAATACATATAATCATTCTTATCTATCTAATACGATGACAACAGCTCTCCATACCTGCAGTCCACCACAAGGACCACCCTCTCTAATCCCTGAAAAATGAAATCATCCTCAGTGACGAAGAGAGGGGGCTAAGCGCCCCCATGGTCTCAGAGCATTAACTCTTCTAAGAGTCCTAAGAGTCCTGCTCACACTGATGGGGTGCAGCTGTGGGACCCTATTTTCAGAGATGATGTTCTCCACCCAACTCTGAAAAAGCTGAAAGGGTCTTCAGTAGAGATGGATAGTCGAGCTGGGCTATCAGACGGTCACCTCTGTAGCTGTAGTGTCATTTTTCCTATGGTCCAATGTGTAAATTAAACAAAAAAGTGCACGTTTGTTATGATGTCCAAGATGGGGACCAGGATGTGGACATAATAAAAAATTAGGGAACATGATAGGAGACATTTCTACAATACATATAATCATTCTTATCTATCTAATACGATGACAACAGCTCTCCATACCTGCAGTCCACCACAAGGACCACCCTCTCTAATCCCTGAAAAATGAAATCATCCTCAGGGACGAAGAGAGGGGGCTAAGCGCCCCCCATGGTTTTAGAGCATTGACTCTTCTAAGAGTCCTAAGAGTCCTGCTCACACTGATGGGGTGCAGCTGTGGGACCCTATTTTCAGAGATGATGTCCTCCACCCAACTCTCAAAAAGCTGAAAGGGTCTTCAGTAGAGATGGATAGTCGAGCTGGGCTATCAGACGGTCACCTCTGTAGCTGTAGTGTCATTTTTCCTATGGTCCAATGTGTAAATTAAACAAAAAAGTGCACGTTTGTTATGATGTCCAAGATGGGGACCAGGATGTGGACATAATAAAAAATTAGGGAACATGATAGGAGACATTTCTACAATACACATAATCATTCTTATCTATCTAATACGATGACAACAGCTCTCCATACCTGCAGTCCACCAAAAGGACCACCCTCTCTAATCCCTGAAAAATGAAATCATCCTCAGGGACGAAGAGAGGGGGCTAAACGCCCCCCATGGTTTTAGAGCATTGACTCTTCTAAGAGTCCTAAGAGTCCTGCTTACACTGATGGGGTGCAGCTGTGGGACCCTATTTTAAGAGATGATGTCCTCCACCCAACTCTCAAAAAGCTGAAAGGGTCTTCAGTAGAGATGGATAGTCGAGCTGGGCTATCAGACGGTCACCTCTGTAGCTGTAGTGTCATTTTTCCTATGGTCCAATGTGTAAATTAAACAAAAAAGTGCACGTTTGTTATGATGTCCAAGATGGGGACCAGGATGTGGACATAATAAAAAATTAGGGAACATGATAGGAGACATTTCTACAATACATATAATCATTCTTATCTATCTAATACGATGACAACAGCTCTCCATACCTGCAGTCCACCACAAGGACCACTCTCTCTAATCCCTGAAAAATGAAGTCATCCTCAGTGACGAAGAGAGGGGGCTAAGCGCCCCCCATGGTCTCAAAACATTGACTCTTCTAAGAGTCCTAAGAGTCCTGCTCACACTGATGGGGTGCAGCTGTGGGACCCTATTTTCAGAGATGATGTCCTCCACCCAACTCTCAAAAAGCTGAAAGGGTCTTCAGTAGAGATGGATAGTCGAGCTGGGCTACCAGACGGTCACCTCTGTAGCTGTAGTGTCATTTTTCCTATGGTCCAATGTGTAAATTAAACAAAAAAGTGCACGTTTGTTATGATTTCCAAGATGGGGACCAGGATGTGGACATAATAAAAAAATAGGGAACATGATAGGAGACATTTCTACAATACATATAATCATTCTTATCTATCTAATACGATGACAACAGCTCTCCATACCTGCAGTCCACCACAAGGACCACCCTCTCTATTCCCTGAAAAGTGAAATCATCCTCAGTGACGAAGAGAGGGGGCTAAGCGCCCCCCATGGTCTCAAAACATTGACTCTTCTAAGAGTCCTAAGAGTCCTGCTCACACTGATGGGGTGCAGCTGTGGGACCCTATTTTCAGAGATGATGTCCTCCACCCAACTCTCAAAAAGCTGAAAGGGTCTTCAGTAGAGATGGATAGTCGAGCTGGGCTATCAGACGGTCACCTCTGTAGCTGTAGTGTCATTTTTCCTATGGTCCAATGTGTAAATTAAACAAAAAAGTGCACGTTTGTTATGATGTCCAAGATGGGGACCAGGATGTGGACATAATAAAAAATTAGGGAACATGATAGGAGACATTTCTACAATACATATAATCATTCTTATCTATCTAATACGATGATAACAGCTCTCCATACCTGCAGTCCACCACAAGGACCACCCTCTCTAATCCCTGAAAAATGAAATCATCCTCAGTGACGAAGAGAGGGGGCTCAGTGCCCCCAATGGTCTCAGAGCATTGACTCTTCTAAGAGTCCTAAGAGTCCTGCTCACACTGATGGGGTGCAGCTGTGGGACCCTATTTTCAGAGATGATGTCCTCCACCCAACTCTCAAAATGCTGAAAGGGTCTTCAGTAGAGATGGATAGTCGAGCTGGGCTATCAGACGGTCACCTCTGTAGCTGTAGTGTCATTTTTCCTATGGTCCAATGTGTAAATTAAACAAAAAAGTGCACGTTTGTTATGATGTCCAAGATGGGGACCAGGATGTGGACATAATAAAAAATTAGGGAACATGATAGGAGACATTTCTACAATACATATAATCATTCTTATCTATCTAATACGATGACAACAGCTCTCCATACCTGCAGTCCACCACAAGGACAACCCTCTCTAATCCATGAAAAATGAAATCATCCTCAGTGACGAAGAGAGGGGGCTAAGCGCCCCCATGGTCTCAGAGCATTAACTCTTCTAAGAGTCCTAAGAGTCCTGCTCACACTGATGGGGTGCAGCTGTGGGACCCTATTTTCAGAGATGATGTCCTCCACCCAACTCTCAAAAAGCTGAAAGGGTCTTCAGTAGAGATGGATAGTCGAGCTGGGCTATCAGACGGTCACCTCTGTAGCTGTAGTGTCATTTTTCCTATGGTCCAATGTGTAAATTAAACAAAAAAGTGCACGTTTGTTATGATGTCCAAGATGGGGACCAGGATGTGGACATAATAAAAAATTAGGGAACATGATAGGAGACATTTCTACAATACATATAATCATTCTTATCTATCTAATACGATGACAACAGCTCTCCATACCTGCAGTCCACCACAAGGACCACCCTCTCTAATCCCTGAAAAATGAAATCATCCTCAGTGACGAAGAGAGGGGGCCAAGCGCCCCCCATGGTACCAGAGCATTGACTCTTCTAAGAGTCCTAAGAGTCCTGCTCACACTGATGGGGTGAAGCTGTGGGACCCTATTTTCAGAGATGATGTCCTCCACCCAACTCTCAAAAAGCTGAAAGGGTCTTCAGTAGAGATGGATAGTCGAGCTGGGCTATCAGACGGTCACCTCTGTAGCTGTAGTGTCATTTTTCCTATGGTCCAATGTGTAAATTAAACAAAAAAGTGCACGTTTGTTATGATGTTCAAGATGGGGACCAGGATGTGGACATAATAAAAAATTAGGGAACATGATAGGAGACATTTCTACAATACATATAATCATTCTTATCTATCTAATACGATCACAACAGCTCTCCATACCTGCAGTCCACCACAAGGACCACTCTCTCTAATCCCTGAAAAATGAAATCATCCTCAGTGACGAAGAGAGGGGGCTAAGCACCCCCCATGGTCTCAGAGCATTGACTCTTCTAAGAGTCCTAAGATTCCTGCTCACACTGATGGGGTGCAGCTGTGGGACCCTATTTTCAGAGATGATGTCCTCCACCCAACTCTCAAAAAGCTGAAAGGGTCTTCAGTAGAGATGGATAGTCGAGCTGGGCTATCAGACGGTCACCTCTGTAGCTGTAGTGTCATTTTTCCTATTGTCCAATTTGTAAATTAAACAAAAAAGTGCACGTTTGTTATGATTTCCAAGATGGGGACCAGGATGTGGACATAATAAAAAAATAGGGAACATGATAGGAGACATTTCTACAATACATATAATCATTCTTATCTATCTAATACGATGACAACAGCTCTCCATACCTGCAGTCCACCACAAGGACCACCCTCTCTATTCCCTGAAAAGTGAAATCATCCTCAGTGACGAGGAGACGGGGCTAAGCGCCCCCCATGGTCTCAGAGCATTGACTCTTCTAAGAGTCCTAAGAGTCCTGCTCACACTGATGGGGTGCAGCTGTGGGACCCTATTTTCAGAGATGATGTTCTCCACCCAACTCTCAAAAAGCTGAAAGGGTCTTCAGTAGAGATGGATAGTCGAGCTGGGCTATCAGACGGTCACCTCTGTAGCTGTAGTGTCATTTTTCCTATGGTCCAATGTGTAAATTAAACAAAAAAGTGCACATTTGTTATGATGTCCAAGATGGGGACCAGGATGTGGACATAATAAAAAATTAGGGAACATGATAGGAGACATTTCTACAATACATATAATCATTCTTATCTATTTAATACGATGACAACAGCTCTCCATACCTGCAGTCCACCACAAGGACCACCCTCTCTAATCCCTGAAAAATGAAATCATCCTCAGTGACGAAGAGAGGGGGCTAAGCGCCCCCCATGGTCTCAGAGCATTGACTCTTCTAAGACATCTGTTATAGTTTTGGAGAAAAATGTGTTCATTTCATGTATGCGCGAAATGCCTTAAAAATGGCATTAAAATGGATTTGGAGCATGGAGACGATTATCTCGGGATTGGAAGATAACCAAACAAAACTTTTAGTGGATTTCTACTTATTTTATTAAATATCATCTCCTCCAAACAGGACAAGCTTGCATCTGTTATAGTTTTAAAGAAAAATGTGTTCATTTCATTTATGCGCGAAATGCCTTAGAAATGGGTTTTAAGAGCATTTGAAGCATGGAGACGATTATCTCGAGATTGCAAGATAACCAAACAAAACTTTTAGTGGATTTCTACTTATTTTATTAAATATCATCTCCACCAAACAGGACAAGCTTGCATCTGTTATAGTTTTGGAGAAAAATGTGTTCATTTCATGTATGCGCGAAATGCCTTAAAAATGGCTTTAAAATGGATTTGGAGCATGGAGACGATTATCTCGGGATTGCAAGATAACCAAACAAAACTTTTAGTGGATTTCTACTTATTTTATTAAATATCATCTCCACCAAACAGGACGAGCTTGCATCTGTTATAGTTTTGGAGAAAAATGTGTTCATTTCATTTATGCGCGAAATGCCTTAGAAATGGGTTTTAATAGCATTTGAAGCATGGAGACGATTATCTCGAGATTGCAAGATAACCAAACAAAACTTTTAGTGGATTTCTACTTATTTTATTAAATATCATCTCCACCAAACAGGACAAGCTTGCATGTGTTATAGTTTTGGAGAAAAATGTGTTCATTTCATGTATGCGCAAAATGCCTTTGAAATGGCTTTAAAATGGATTTGGAGCATGGAGACGATTATCTCAGGATGGCAATATAAACAAACGAAACTTTTAGTAGATTTCTACTTATTTTATTAAATATTATCTCCACCAAACAGGACAAGCTTGCATCTGTTATAGTTTTGGAGAAAAATGTGTTCATTTCATGTATGCGCGAAATGCCTTAAAAATGGCTTTAAAATGGATTTGGAGCATGGAGACGATTATCTCGGGATTGCAAGATAACCAAACAAAACTTTTAGTGGATTTCTACTTATTTTATTAAATATCATCTCCACCAAACAGGACAAGCTTGCATCTGTTATAGTTTTGGAGAAAAATGTGTTCATTTCATGTATGCGCGAAATGCCTTAAAAATGGCTTTAAAATGGCTTTGGAGCATGGAGACGATTATCTCGGGATTGCAAGATAACCAAACAAAACTTTTAGTGGATTTCTACTTATTTTATTAAATATCATCTCCACCAAACAGGACAAGCTTGCATGTGTTATAGTTTTGGAGAAAAATGTGTTCATTTCATGTATGCGCAAAATGCCTTTGAAATGGCTTTAAAATGGATTTGGAGCATGGAGACGATTATCTCAGGATGGGAATATAAACAAACGAAGCTTTTAGTAGATTTCTACTTATTTTATTAAATATTATCTCCACCAAACAGGACAAGCTTGCATCTGTTATAGTTTTGGAGAAAAATGTGTTCATTTCATGTATGCGCGAAATGCCTTAAAAATGGCTTTAAAATTGATTTGGAGCATGGAGACGATTATCTCGGGATTGCAAGATAACCAAACAAAACTTTTAGTGGATTTCTACTTATTTTATTAAATATCATCTCCACCAAACAGGACAAGCTTGCATCTGTTATAGTTTTGGAGAAAAATGTGTTCATTTCATGTATGCGCGAAATGCCTTAAAAATGGCTTTAAAATGGATTTGGAGCATGGAGACGATTATCTCGGGATTGCAAGATAACCAAACAAAACTTTTAATGGATTTCTACTTATTTTATTAAATATCATCTCCACCAAACAGGACAAGCTTGCATCTGTTATAGTTTTGGAGAAAAATGTGTTCATTTCATGTATGCGCAAAATGCCTTTGAAATGGCTTTAAAATGGATTTGGAGCATGGAGACGATTATCTCAGGATGGCAATATAAACAAACGAAACTTTTAGTAGATTTCTACTTATTTTATTAAATATTATCTCCACCAAACAGGACAAGCTTGCATCTGTTATAGTTTTGGAGAAAAATGTGTTCATTTCATGTATGCGCGAAATGCCTTAAAAATGGCTTTAAAATGGATTTGGAGCATGGAGACGATTATCTCGGGATTGCAAGATAACCAAACAAAACTTTTAGTGGATTTCTACTTATTTTATTAAATATCATCTCCACCAAACAGGACAAGCTTGCATCTGTTATAGTTTTAAAGAAAAATGTGTTCATTTCATTTATGCGCGAAATGCCTTAGAAATGGGTTTTAAGAGCATTTGAAGCATGGAGACGATTATCTCAAGATTGCAAGATAACCAAACAAAACTTTTAGTGGATTTCTAGTTATTTTATTAAATATCATCTCCACCAAACAGGACAAGCTTGCATCTGTTATAGTTTTGGAGAAAAATGTGTTCATTTCATGTATGCGCGAAATGCCTTAAAAATGGCTTTAAAATGGATTTGGAGCATGGAGACGATTATCTCGGGATTGCAAGATAACCAAACAAAACTTTTAGTGGATTTCTACTTATTTTATTAAATATCATCTCCACCAAACAGGACAAGCTTGCATCTGTTATAGTTTTGGAGAAAAATGTGTTCATTTCATTTATGCGCGAAATGCCTTAGAAATGGGTTTTAATAGCATTTGAAGCATGGAGACGATTATAAACAAACGAAACCTTTAGTAGATTTCTACTTATTTTATTAAATATTATCTCCACCAAACAGGACAAGCTTGCATCTGTTATAGTTTTGGAGAAAAATGTGTTCATTTCATGTATGCGCGAAATGCCTTAAAAATGGCTTTAAAATGGATTTGGAGCATGGAGACGATTATCTCGGGATTGCAAGATAACCAAACAAAACTTTTAGTGGATTTCTACTTATTTTATTAAATATCATCTCCACCAAACAGGACAAGCTTGCATCTGTTATAGTTTTGGAGAAAAATGTGTTCATTTCATGTATGCGCGAAATGCCTTAAAAATGGCTTTAAAATGGATTTGGAGCATGGAGACGATTATCTCGGGATTGCAAGATAACCAAACAAAACTTTTAGTGGATTTCTACTTATTTTATTAAATATCATCTCCACCAAACAGGACAAGCTTGCATCTGTTATAGTTTTGGAGAAAAATGTGTTCATTTCATGTATGCGCAAAATGCCTTTGAAATGGCTTTAAAATGGATTTGGAGCATGGAGACGATTATCTCAGGATGGCAATATAAACAAACGAAACTTTTAGTAGATTTCTACTTATTTTATTAAATATTATCTCCACCAAACAGGACAAGCTTGCATCTGTTATAGTTTTGGAGAAAAATGTGTTCATTTCATGTATGCGCGAAATTCCTTAAAAATGGCTTTAAAATGGATTTGGAGCATGGAGACGATTATCTCGGGATTGCAAGATAACCAAACAAAACTTTTAGTGGATTTCTACTTATTTTATTAAATATCATCTCCACCAAACAGGACAAGCTTGCATCTGTTATAGTTTTAAAGAAAAATGTGTTCATTTCATTTATGCGCGAAATGCCTTAGAAATGGGTTTTAAGAGCATTTGAAGCATGGAGACGATTATCTCGAGATTGCAAGATAACCAAACAAAACTTTTAGTGGATTTCTACTTATTTTATTAAATATCATCTCCACCAAACAGGACAAGCTTGCATCTGTTATAGTTTTGGAGAAAAATGTGTTCATTTCATGTATGCGCGAAATGCCTTAAAAATGGCTTTAAAATGGATTTGGAGCATGGAGACGATTATCTCGGGATTGCAAGATAACCAAACAAAACTTTTAGTGGATTTCTACTTATTTTATTAAATATCATCTCCACCAAACAGGACAAGCTTGCATCTGTTATAGTTTTGGAGAAAAATGTGTTCATTTCATTTATGCGCGAAATGCCTTAGAAATGGGTTTTAATAGCATTTAGAGTTGAGCGCGGTTCGTGGTTCGTGGTTCTCCAGTTCGCGGCTCGAGTGATTTTGGGGCATGTTCTAGATCGAACTAGAACTCGAGCTTTTTGCAAAAGCTCGGTAGTTCTAGAAACGTTCGAGAACGGTTCTAGCAGCCAAAAAACAGCTAAATCATAGCTTGGTTTCTGCTGTAATAGTGTAAGTCACTCTGTGAATCAAACTTTTATCACATTTCAGTGTATAGTGTGCGTGAACAGCGCCTTCAGATCACTGCTGTTTCTATAATGGCGATCGCCATTTTTTTTTTTTTTTTTTCTTGTCTTCCTTCCCTAAGCGCGCGCGTCTTGTGGGGCGGGCCAGCATGTCAGCCAATCCCAGACACACACACAGCTAAGTGGACTTTGAGCCAGAGAAGCAACGGCATGTGTGATAGGATCTGCATGTCACATGTCCCTGCATTATAAAACCGGACATTTTCTTCACGGACGCCATTATCTGCCTTCTGCGTCTTTGGTGTCAGACATCACTGTCGCAGCTCCGTCTTCCTGAGTCCTATAGCCGATACAGCTGTATGCGCTGCATACACAGCGTTAGACAGCTTAGGGAGAGCACTTTATAGCAGTCCTTTTAAGGGCTCCAACCGGCAGGGTCAGAGAGCCATAGGTGACAGGTCCTGCAAACAGCAACAGCGTCTGTGTAGCCCAGGTCAGGGATTTCCTACCTGCATTTCACCATTAGGAGGGAATAGAAAGGCAGGCTTCCATTCCTCTACCCAGAGCACCACAATCCTGCCACTGTACCCTCTTGTCCTCTGCACACTCCAACTGATAACTAAGCCATTATACTAGCAAACACTCAGTGTACCTAGTGGCATCCTATACGTGGCTATTGGACTTTGCTATAGTCCCACTAGTGCAAAGACATTTGCAGAGCGCGTCTGCCTGCATTGCACACTACAACTCATTCTAACCAAGCCATTATACTAGCAAACACTCAGTGTACCTAGTGGCATCCTATACGTGGCTATTGGACTTTGCTATAGTCCCACTAGTGCAAAGACATTTGCAGAGCGCGTCTGCCTGCGTTGCACACTACAACTCATTCTAACCAAGCCATTATACTAGCAAACACTCAGTGTACCTAGTGGCATCCTATACGTGGCTATTGGACTTTGCTATAGTCCCACTAGTGCAAAGACATTTGCAGAGCGCGTCTGCCTGCGTTGCACACTACAACTCATTCTAACCAAGCCATTATACTAGCAAACACTCAGTGTACCTAGTGGCATCCTATACGTGGCTATTGGACTTTGCTATAGTCCCACTAGTGCAAAGACATTTGCAGAGCGCGTCTGCCTGCGTTGCACACTACAACTCATTCTAACCAAGCCATTATACTAGCAAACACTCAGTGTACCTAGTGGCATCCTATACGTGGCTATTGGACTTTGCTATAGTCCCACTAGTGCAAAGACATTTGCAGAGCGCGTCTGCCTGCGTTGCACACTACAACTCATTCTAACCAAGCCATTATACTAGCAAACACTCAGTGTACCTAGTGGCATCCTATACGTGGCTATTGGACTTTGCTATAGTCCCACTAGTGCAAAGACATTTGCAGAGCGCGTCTGCCTGCGTTGCACACTACAACTCATTCTAACCAAGCCATTATACTAGCAAACACTCAGTGTACCTAGTGGCATCCTATACGTGGCTATTGGACTTTGCTATAGTCCCACTAGTGCAAAGACATTTGCAGAGCGCGTCTGCCTGCGTTGCACACTACAACTCATTCTAACCAAGCCATTATACTAGCAAACACTCAGTGTACCTAGTGGCATCCTATACGTGGCTATTGGACTTTGCTATAGTCCCACTAGTGCAAAGACATTTGCAGAGCGCGTCTGCCTGCGTTGCACACTACAACTCATTCTAACCAAGCCATTATACTAGCAAACACTCAGTGTACCTAGTGGCATCCTATACGTGGCTATTGGACTTTGCTATAGTCCCACTAGTGCAAAGACATTTGCAGAGCGCGTCTGCCTGCGTTGCACACTACAACTTATTCTAACCAAGCCATTATACTAGCAAACACTCAGTGTACCTAGTGGCATCCTATACGTGGCTATTGGACTTTGCTATAGTCCCACTAGTGCAAAGACATTTGCAGAGCGCGTCTGCCTGCGTTGCACACTACAACTCATTCTAACCAAGCCATTATACTAGCAAACACTCAGTGTACCTAGTGGCATCCTATACGTGGCTATTGGACTTTGCTATAGTCCCACTAGTGCAAAGACATTTGCAGAGCGCGTCTGCCTGCGTTGCACACTACAACTCATTCTAACCAAGCCATTATACTAGCAAACACTCAGTGTACCTAGTGGCATCCTATACGTGGCTATTGGACTTTGCTATAGTCCCACTAGTGCAAAGACATTTGCAGAGCGCGTCTGCCTGCGTTGCACACTACAACTCATTCTAACCAAGCCATTATACTAGCAAACACTCAGTGTACCTAGTGGCATCCTATACGTGGCTATTGGACTTTGCTATAGTCCCACTAGTGCAAAGACATTTGCAGAGCGCGTCTGCCTGCGTTGCACACTACAACTCATTCTAACCAAGCCATTATACTAGCAAACACTCAGTGTACCTAGTGGCATCCTATACGTGGCTATTGGACTTTGCTATAGTCCCACTAGTGCAAAGACATTTGCAGAGCGCGTTTGCCTGCGTTGCACACTACAACTCATTCTAACCAAGCCATTATACTAGCAAACACTCAGTGTACCTAGTGGCATCCTATACGTGGCTATTGGACTTTGCTATAGTCCCACTAGTGCAAAGACATTTGCAGAGCGCGTCTGCCTGCGTTGCACACTACAACTCATTCTAACCAAGCCATTATACTAGCAAACACTCAGTGTACCTAGTGGCATCCTATACGTGGCTATTGGACTTTGCTATAGTCCCACTAGTGCAAAGACATTTGCAGAGCGCGTCTGCCTGCGTTGCACACTACAACTCATTCTAACCAAGCCATTATACTAGCAAACACTCAGTGTACCTAGTGGCATCCTATACGTGGCTATTGGACTTTGCTATAGTCCCACTAGTGCAAAGACATTTGCAGAGCGCGTCTGCCTGCGTTGCACACTACAACTCATTCTAACCAAGCCATTATACTAGCAAACACTCAGTGTACCTAGTGGCATCCTATACGTGGCTATTGGACTTTGCTATAGTCCCACTAGTGCAAAGACATTTGCAGAGCGCGTCTGCCTGCGTTGCACACTACAACTCATTCTAACCAAGCCATTATACTAGCAAACACTCAGTGTACCTAGTGGCATCCTATACGTGGCTATTGGACTTTGCTATAGTCCCACTAGTGCAAAGACATTTGCAGAGCGCGTCTGCCTGCGTTGCACACTACAACTCATTCTAACCAAGCCATTATACTAGCAAACACTCAGTGTACCTAGTGGCATCCTATACGTGGCTATTGGACTTTGCTATAGTCCCACTAGTGCAAAGACATTTGCAGAGCGCGTCTGCCTGCGTTGCACACTACAACTCATTCTAACCAAGCCATTATACTAGCAAACACTCAGTGTACCTAGTGGCATCCTATACGTGGCTATTGGACTTTGCTATAGTCCCACTAGTGCAAAGACATTTGCAGAGCGCGTCTGCCTGCGTTGCACACTACAACTCATTCTAACCAAGCCATTATACTAGCAAACACTCAGTGTACCTAGTGGCATCCTATACGTGGCTATTGGACTTTGCTATAGTCCCACTAGTGCAAAGACATTTGCAGAGCGCGTCTGCCTGCGTTGCACACTACAACTCATTCTAACCAAGCCATTATACTAGCAAACACTCAGTGTACCTAGTGGCATCCTATACGTGGCTATTGGACTTTGCTATAGTCCCACTAGTGCAAAGACATTTGCAGAGCGCGTCTGCCTGCGTTGCACACTACAACTCATTCTAACCAAGCCATTATACTAGCAAACACTCAGTGTACCTAGTGGCATCCTATACGTGGCTATTGGACTTTGCTATAGTCCCACTAGTGCAAAGACATTTGCAGAGCGCGTCTGCCTGCGTTGCACACTACAACTCATTCTAACCAAGCCATTATACTAGCAAACACTCAGTGTACCTAGTGGCATCCTATACGTGGCTATTGGACTTTGCTATAGTCCCACTAGTGCAAAGACATTTGCAGCACGTCTGCCTGCGTTGCACACTCCAACTAATTATAACTAAGTTGCATTGTCAGGGATATTTATTCTTTATTATTCTGCTGTTAATAAAGCTAGACCACCACTGCAATCTTCACCACCTCTCAATTTTTACTACCACATTTTCAGTCCACAATCTTGTCGCAATCAACATGAGTGGCAAAATGACAGATGCTGGTGGAAAGGGGAAGAGGCGTGGTGGAAAAGGCAAAAAAGGTTTTGTCCGTGGGGAAGGTGGCAAAGCTCCATTATCATCTGCTGAAGATAGACCATCTACCAGCAAAAGTAAGATGTCTACTACTTACCGTGGACAATCCGATGTGCTCCCTTTTTTACGGACACGAACAACAGGAAGAAAGGTAGATGATGGGCAAAAAAGGAAAATGCTTGAATGGATCTCAAGTGGTCCAACAAGTGCCCTCTCAGCCACTTCAAGTACCGCATCCAAAAAACACCAGTCCTCTGAGTTGTCATCCCAATCACACTTGATTTCTCCCAGCTCTGAAGTCTCCATCAGCCCTGCACAGTATGGTGGAACTGAGATGGCTGAGTCTGCAGAGCTGTTCAGTCACACTATAGCCTGGGAATCAGAGGTCTGCTCCCAAGCTACAGTGAGTACAGAACAGGAAATGGTCTGCAGTGATGCCCAGAACCTTTGTGACTCAGATTCAGGCCGTGAGGACCAAGTTTCTGAGCATAATGTTGACCCTTTGTCACAAACTGTAACACCTGTGGTTATAGACAATGAGGAACATACTGATGAAGATGAGACGCAGATACCCGATTGGGATGACAACTTAAATATTCCGTCAGGGCAAGAAGAGGCTCGGTCTGAGGGGGAGGGGAGTGCAAACACAACAATTGATGATGACGTTCTAGATCCCACCTACTGTCAACCCCCAGTCAGGCACTCGAGGAGGTCAACAGAGGCGGTGGAGGAGGATGCAACCGACGACGAAGTTACCTTGCGCCTTCCTGGACAGAGTCGGAGCACTGGTAGCACGTCTACAACTGCATCCTCAGCCACCACTCTGCCTATGAGCATTATTCGGGGTGGATCAACAGGTCGCATGGCCTCTAAGCCTTGCCTAGCCTGGTCCTTTTTTCACATCGAAAAAGATCGCCCAACTCATGTGATATGTAACATTTGTCATGATTCTCTTAGTAGAGGTCAAAAGCTCAGCAGTTTGACAACTTCTTCCATGAATCGTCACATGAATAAATATCATAAGTCCCGGTGGGAAGCTCACCGTGCTGCAATGCGGCCTAGCGGAGCGAACCATCCACCGCCCGCCCCTTCCACTGCATCCGCGCGCTCTTCATCTTCTAGGACTGTGGGGACAGCTGCCACACCTGTTTTTCCACGCAAAACTTCCACCACTGTAACCGCAACAGGCAGTTTGCTTGTAAGGTCGTCAGTTGGTTTGGAAGGGGAAACAAGTGAGTGTGTACAGCTCTCTCAGACATCGATAGCACCAACGTTGGATGAAGGCAACATCATGTCTCCGCCTGCACTTTCCTCACAAACCTGCATTTTTCCAGGGACACCCTACTCAACACCGTCTACACACAGCAGCCAGATCTCTGTCCCTCAGATGTGGTCAAATAAAAGGCCACTTCCTCCGACCCATGAC
Source organism: Anomaloglossus baeobatrachus (assembly GCF_048569485.1). Lineage (NCBI taxonomy): Eukaryota > Metazoa > Chordata > Amphibia > Anura > Aromobatidae > Anomaloglossus > Anomaloglossus baeobatrachus. The sequence continues at coordinate 165,574 of NW_027442772.1, forward strand.
AAAGCTAAGAGGTTGACTCTATCCCTCTGTAAGCTGTTGGCTACCGAAATGCTGCCTTTCCGCCTAGTGGACACACAGGATTTTAGAGACCTTATGTCTGTCGCTGTGCCCCAGTACCAGATGCCTAGTCGCCACTACTTCTCTAAGAAAGGTGTGCCCGCGCTACACCAGCATGTCGCACACAACATCACCGCTTCCTTGAGAAACTCTGTGTGTGAACGGGTGCATTTCACCACCGATACTTGGACCAGTAAGCATGGACAGGGACGTTACATGTCGCTGACTGGGCACTGGGTAACTATGGTGATAGATGGTGAAGGGTCTGCTGCACAAGTCTTGCCGTCCCCACGACTTGTGTGTCAATCCTCTGTCTGTCCAAGTTCCGCCACTGCTTCTGCATCCTCCACCTCATCTGGGTCCTCCACCTCCGCCCCAAGCCTGCCTGGTCAGGCCACCAGCGTTCTCACTGCGCAGAAGGAATCACGCACCCCTCATTACTATGCTGGCAGCAGAGCGCAACGGCATCAGGCGGTCTTTAGCTTGACATGTCTTGGTAATAAGAGTCACACAGCTGAGGAGTTGTGGTCAGCTTTGCGGTCCGAGTTTAATAAATGGTTGTCTCCACTCAAACTGCAGCCTGGTAAGGCCGTGTGCGACAATGCTGCAAACCTGGGTGCGGCACTTCGCCTGGGCAAGGTGACACACGTACCTTGTATGGCTCACGTGTTGAACCTTGTCGTGCAGCAATTTTTAACACACTATCCCGGCCTAGATGGCCTTCTGAACAGGGCACGAAAACTGTCAGCTCACTTCCGCCGTTCAAGCGCCGCAGCAGAGCGACTTGCATCGCTCCAGAAGTCTTTCGGCCTGCCGGTTCATCGCCTGAAATGCGATGTGGCGACACGCTGGAATTCAACTCTCCACATGTTACAGCGACTGTGGCAGCACCGCAGAGCCCTGGTGCAATACGTCATGACGTATAGCCTGGGCCAACGAGATGCAGAGGTGGGGCAGATCACCCTGATGGAGTGGTCTCAGATCAAGGACCTATGCACCCTTCTGCACAGTTTCGACATGGCGACGAATATGTTTAGCGCTGACAATGCCATTATCAGCATGACGATTCCAGTCATTTACATGCTGGAGCACACGCTAAACACTATTCGGAGTCAGGGGGTGGGACAACATGAAGGGGAGGAACTACAGGAGGATTCATATGCGCAAGGGACAACAACATCACCAAGGTCCAGACGTTCATCATCACCAACGCAGCAGGCATGGGACCATGGGGGACAGGGATCGACAAGGGTGCATAGTAGCAGGCGAAATGTTGAGCAAGGTGCAGGAGAACATGAAGAAATGGAGGACGAACTGTCCATGGACATGGAAGACTCAGCGGATGAGGGAGACCTTGGTCAAATTTCAGTTGAAAGAGGTTGGGGTCAGATGTCAGAGGAAGAAAGAACGGGTAGCACCTCTATGCCACAAACACAGCATGGACTTGGTCCGCATGGCTGCGCAAGACACATGAGTGCCTTTTTGTTGCACTACCTCCAACATGACAGTCGTATTGTCAAAATTAGAAGTGATGATGACTACTGGATTGCCACACTATTAGATCCCCGGTACAAGTCCAAATTTTGTGACATAATTCCAGCCATAGAAAGGGACGCACGTATGCAGGAGTATCAGCAGAAGCTGTTACTAGATCTTAGCTCGGCTTTTCCACCAAACAACCGTGCAGGTGCAGGGAGTGAATCTCCCAGTTGTAACTTGACAAACATGGGACGGTCTCGTCATCTTCAACAGTCTACCCGTACCAGTAGGACCTTTTCTGGTGCCGGTAACAGCAATTTTATGGAATCTTTTCATAATTTTTTTAGACCCTCTTTTGCAAGGCCACCAGAGACAACAAGTCTGACACATAGTCAACGGCTGGAGAGGATGATACAGGAGTATCTCCAAATGAACATCGATGCCATGACTGTGCAACTGGAGCCTTGCTCCTTTTGGGCTTCAAACCTACAAAAATGGCCAGAGCTCGCAACTTACGCCTTGGAGATTTTGTCGTGTCCAGCTGCCAGCGTTGTCTCTGAACGTGTATTCAGTGCTGCTGGGTGTGTGCTGACAGATAAGCGCACGCGTCTGTCCAGTGACAATGTGGACAGACTGACGTTCATCAAAATGAACAAGTCATGGATCCAGAAGGAATTTACTACCCCTGTGTCATCCTGGGGAGAGTAAATGCTTGTGGATTTGGAATGTGCTTGATGCAAATCAAAACATCCTGTTTGCAACTAGGGCCCAAGTGCTGCCACTGATGGGGTGGGTGTCTGTGTGGCCCAATTTTTGGAAAAAAGGGAGACTCCGCTTGGAGTAACCCTTGCTTGCTGTGTTTTTAAAAGAAGCCAAGATGAACAGAGCTGGGATCAGGAAAGACTTTGCTACCTACCCCGGTGTCATCCTGTGGACGGCTAAGAATAGCGTATTTTTGAATGTGCTTGATGCAAATCAAAACATCCTGTTTGCAACTAGGGCCCAAGTGCTGCCACTGATGGGGTGGGTGTCTGTGTGGCCCAATTTTTGGAAAAAAGGGAGACTCCGCTTGGAGTAACCCTTGCTTGCTGTGTTTTTAAAAGAAGCCAAGATGAACAGAGCTGGGATCAGGAAAGACTTTGCTACCTACCCCGGTGTCATCCTGGGGACGGCTAAGAATAGCGTATTTTTGAATGTGCTTGATGCAAATCAAAACATCCTGTTTGCAACTAGGGCCCAAGTGCTGCCACTGATGGGGTGGGTGTCTGTGTGGCCCAATTTTTGGAAAAAAGGGAGACTCCGCTTGGAGTAACCCTTGCTTACATTGTTTTTAAAAGAAGCCAAGATGAACAAGTCATGGGTCAGCAAAGACTTTGCTACCTACCCCAGTGTCATCCTGGGGACGGCTAAGAATAGCGTATTTTTGAATGTGCTTGATGCAAATCAAAACATCCTGTTTGCAACTAGGGCCCAAGTGCTGCCACTGATGGGGTGGGTGTCTGTGTGGCCCAATTTTTGGAAAAAAGGGAGACTCCGCTTGGAGTAACCCTTGCTTGCTGTGTTTTTAAAAGAAGCCAAGATGAACAGAGCTGGGATCAGGAAAGACTTTGCTACCTACCCCGGTGTCATCCTGTGGACGGCTAAGAATAGCGTATTTTTGAATGTGCTTGATGCAAATCAAAACATCCTGTTTGCAACTAGGGCCCAAGTGCTGCCACTGATGGGGTGGGTGTCTGTGTGGCCCAATTTTTGGAAAAAAGGGAGACTCCGCTTGGAGTAACCCTTGCTTACATTGTTTTTAAAAGAAGCCAAGATGAACAAGTCATGGGTCAGCAAAGACTTTGCTACCTACCCCAGTGTCATCCTGGGGACGGCTAAGAATAGCGTATTTTTGAATGTGCTTGATGCAAATCAAAACATCCTGTTTGCAACTAGGGCCCAAGTGCTGCCACTGATGGGGTGGGTGTCTGTGTGGCCCAATTTTTGGAAAAAAGGGAGACTCCGCTTGGAGTAACCCTTGCTTGCTGTGTTTTTAAAAGAAGCCAAGATGAACAGAGCTGGGATCAGGAAAGACTTTGCTACCTACCCCGGTGTCATCCTGTGGACGGCTAAGAATAGCGTATTTTTGAATGTGCTTGATGCAAATCAAAACATCCTGTTTGCAACTAGGGCCCAAGTGCTGCCACTGATGGGGTGGGTGTCTGTGTGGCCCAATTTTTGGAAAAAAGGGAGACTCCGCTTGGAGTAACCCTTGCTTGCTGTGTTTTTAAAAGAAGCCAAGATGAACAGAGCTGGGATCAGGAAAGACTTTGCTACCTACCCCGGTGTCATCCTGTGGACGGCTAAGAATAGCGTATTTTTGAATGTGCTTGATGCAAATCAAAACATCCTGTTTGCAACTAGGGCCCAAGTGCTGCCACTGATGGGGTGGGTGTCTGTGTGGCCCAATTTTTGGAAAAAAGGGAGACTCCGCTTGGAGTAACCCTTGCTTACATTGTTTTTAAAAGAAGCCAAGATGAACAAGTCATGGGTCAGCAAAGACTTTGCTACCTACCCCGGTGTCATCCTGGGGACGGCTAAGAATAGCGTATTTTTGAATGTGCTTGATGCAAATCAAAACATCCTGTTTGCAACTAGGGCCCAAGTGCTGCCACTGATGGGGTGGGTGTCTGTGTGGCCCAATTTTTGGAAAAAAGGGAGACTCCGCTTGGAGTAACCCTTGCTTACATTGTTTTTAAAAGAAGCCAAGATGAACAAGTCATGGGTCAGCAAAGACTTTGCTACCTACCCCAGTGTCATCCTGGGGACGGCTAAGAATAGCGTATTTTTGAATGTGCTTGATGCAAATCAAAACATCCTGTTTGCAACTAGGGCCCAAGTGCTGCCACTGATGGGGTGGGTGTCTGTGTGGCCCAATTTTTGGAAAAAAGGGAGACTCCGCTTGGAGTAACCCTTGCTTACATTGTTTTTAAAAGAAGCCAAGATGAACAAGTCATGGGTCAGCAAAGACTTTGCTACCTACCCCGGTGTCATCCTGGGGACGGCTAAGAATAGCGTATTTTTGAATGTGCTTGATGCAAATCAAAACATCCTGTTTGCAACTAGGGCCCAAGTGCTGCCACTGATGGGGTGGGTGTCTGTGTGGCCCAATTTTTGGAAAAAAGGGAGACTCCGCTTGGAGTAACCCTTGCTTACATTGTTTTTAAAAGAAGCCAAGATGAACAAGTCATGGGTCAGCAAAGACTTTGCTACCTACCCCAGTGTCATCCTGGGGACGGCTAAGAATAGCGTATTTTTGAATGTGCTTGATGCAAATCAAAACATCCTGTTTGCAACTAGGGCCCAAGTGCTGCCACTGATGGGGTGGGTGTCTGTGTGGCCCAATTTTTGGAAAAAAGGGAGACTCCGCTTGGAGTAACCCTTGCTTACATTGTTTTTAAAAGAAGCCAAGATGAACAAGTCATGGGTCAGCAAAGACTTTGCTACCTACCCCGGTGTCATCCTGGGGACGGCTAAGAATAGCGTATTTTTGAATGTGCTTGATGCAAATCAAAACATCCTGTTTGCAACTAGGGCCCAAGTGCTGCCACTGATGGGGTGGGTGTCTGTGTGGCCCAATTTTTGGAAAAAAGGGAGACTCCGCTTGGAGTAACCCTTGCTTGCTGTGTTTTTAAAAGAAGCCAAGATGAACAGAGCTGGGATCAGGAAAGACTTTGCTACCTACCCCGGTGTCATCCTGTGGACGGCTAAGAATAGCGTATTTTTGAATGTGCTTGATGCAAATCAAAACATCCTGTTTGCAACTAGGGCCCAAGTGCTGCCACTGATGGGGTGGGTGTCTGTGTGGCCCAATTTTTGGAAAAAAGGGAGACTCCGCTTGGAGTAACCCTTGCTTACATTGTTTTTAAAAGAAGCCAAGATGAACAAGTCATGGGTCAGCAAAGACTTTGCTACCTACCCCGGTGTCATCCTGGGGACGGCTAAGAATAGCGTATTTTTGAATGTGCTTGATGCAAATCAAAACATCCTGTTTGCAACTAGGGCCCAAGTGCTGCCACTGATGGGGTGGGTGTCTGTGTGGCCCAATTTTTGGAAAAAAGGGAGACTCCGCTTGGAGTAACCCTTGCTTACATTGTTTTTAAAAGAAGCCAAGATGAACAAGTCATGGGTCAGCAAAGACTTTGCTACCTACCCCGGTGTCATCCTGGGGACGGCTAAGAATAGCGTATTTTTGAATGTGCTTGATGCAAATCAAAACATCCTGTTTGCAACTAGGGCCCAAGTGCTGCCACTGATGGGGTGGGTGTCTGTGTGGCCCAATTTTTGGAAAAAAGGGAGACTCCGCTTGGAGTAACCCTTGCTTGCTGTGTTTTTAAAAGAAGCCAAGATGAACAGAGCTGGGATCAGGAAAGACTTTGCTACCTACCCCGGTGTCATCCTGTGGACGGCTAAGAATAGCGTATTTTTGAATGTGCTTGATGCAAATCTAGCTGTGAAGTCTACAACTGGGGCACAACTGCTGCCACTGAAGGGGTGGGTGTGTGTGGGGCCCAATTTTTGGAAAAAAGGGAGACTCCGCTTGGAGTAACCCTTGCTTGCTGTGTTTTTTAAAAGGAGCCAAGATGAACATAGCTGGGATCAGGAAAGACTTTGCTTCTCTAACCCGGGGTCATCCTGGGGACGGTTAAGAATAGCGTATTTTTGAATGTGCTTGATGCAAATCTAGCTGTGAAGTGTACAACTGGGGCCCAAGTGCTGCCACTGAAGGGGTGGGTGTGTGTGGGGCCCAATTTTTGGAAAAAAGGGAGACTCCGCTTGGAGTAACCCTTGCTTGCTGTGTTTTTAAAAGAAGCCAAGATGAACAGAGCTGGGATCAGGAAAGACTTTGCTACCTACCCCGGTGTCATCCTGGGGACGGATAAGAATGGCGTATTTTTGAATGTGCTTGATGCAAATCTAGCTGTGAAGTGTACAACTGGGGCACAACTGCTGCCACTGAAGGGGTGGGTGTGTGGGGCCCAATTTTTGGAAAAAAGGGAGACTCCGCTTGGAGTCACCTTGCGGTGTTTTACATGACTTTAGAAGGGCGTGCCATGCCTATATCTGTGTGTCCTCCTCTTTTTCCTTGTCCAGCTGTTTTGTTTTCGCATGAGTACATGTCCTTGTCACTTTCCCATGTGTTTGTGTTGTGTTGTGAGTTGTTTGTCACCTTTTGGACACCTTTGAGGGTGTTTTCTAGGTGTTTTACTGTGTTTGTGATTGCCTGCCATTGTTTCCTATGGGCTCGAGTTCGGTTCGTCGAACGTTCGACGAGCCGAACTCGAGCCAGACCCCCCGTTCGGCGAACCGCCTCGAGCCGAACCGGGACCGGTTCGCTCATCTCTAATAGCATTTGAAGCATGGAGACGATTATCTCGAGATTGCAAGATAACCAAACAAAACTTTTAGTGGATTTCTACTTATTTTATTAAATATCATCTTCACCAAACAGGACAAGCTTGCATGTGTTATAGTTTTGGAGAAAAATGTGTTTATTTCATGTATGCGCAAAATGCCTTTGAAATGGCTTTAAAATGGATTTGGAGCATGGAGACGATTATCTCAGGATGGCAATATAAACAAACGAAACTTTTAGTAGATTTCTACTTATTTTATTAAATATTATCTCCACCAAACAGGACAAGCTTGCATCTGTTATAGTTTTGGAGAAAAATGTGTTCATTTCATGTATGCGCGAAATGCCTTAAAAATGGCTTTAAAATGGATTTGGAGCATGGAGACGATTATCTCGGGATTGCAAGATAACCAAACAAAACTTTTAGTGGATTTCTACTTATTTTATTAAATATCATCTCCACCAAACAGGACAAGCTTGCATCTGTTATAGTTTTGGAGAAAAATGTGTTCATTTCATGTATGCGCGAAATGCCTTAAAAATGGCTTTAAAATGGATTTGGAGCATGGAGACGATTATCTCGGGATTGCAAGATAACCAAACAAAACTTTTAGTGGATTTCTACTTATTTTATTAAATATCATCTCCACCAAACAGGACAAGCTTGCATCTGTTATAGTTTTGGAGAAAAATGTGTTCATTTCATGTATGCGCAAAATGCCTTTGAAATGGCTTTAAAATGGATTTGGAGCATGGAGACGATTATCTCAGGATGGCAATATAAACAAACGAAACTTTTAGTAGATTTCTACTTATTTTATTAAATATTATCTCCACCAAACAGGACAAGCTTGCATCTGTTATAGTTTTGGAGAAAAATGTGTTCATTTCATGTATGCGCGAAATGCCTTAAAAATGGCTTTAAAATGGATTTGGAGCATGGAGACGATTATCTCGGGATTGCAAGATAACCAAACAAAACTTTTAGTGGATTTCTACTTATTTTATTAAATATCATCTCCACCAAACAGGACAAGCTTGCATCTGTTATAGTTTTAAAGAAAAATGTGTTCATTTCTTTTATGCGCGAAATGCCTTAGAAATGGGTTTTAAGAGCATTTGAAGCATGGAGACGATTATCTCGAGATTGCAAGATAACCAAACAAAACTTTTAGTGGATTTCTACTTATTTTATTAAATATCATCTCCACCAAACAGGACAAGCTTGCATCTGTTATAGTTTTGGAGAAAAATGTGTTCATTTCATGTATGCGCAAAATGCCTTTGAAATGGCTTTAAAATGGATTTGGAGCATGGAGACGATTATCTCAGGATGGCAATATAAACAAACGAAACTTTTAGTAGATTTCTACTTATTTTATTAAATATTATCTCCACCAAACAGGACAAGCTTGCATCTGTTATAGTTTTGGAGAAAAATGTGTTCATTTCATGTATGCGCGAAATGCCTTAAAAATGGCTTTAAAATGGATTTGGAGCATGGAGACGATTATCTCGGGATTGCAAGATAACCAAACAAAACTTTTAGTGGATTTCTACTTATTTTATTAAATATCATCTCCTCCAAACAGGACAAGCTTGCATCTGTTATAGTTTTAAAGAAAAATGTGTTCATTTCATTTATGCGCGAAATGCCTTAGAAATGGGTTTTAAGAGCATTTGAAGCATGGAGACGATTATCTCGAGATTGCAAGATAACCAAACAAAACTTTTAGTGGATTTCTACTTATTTTATTAAATATCATCTCCACCAAACAGGACAAGCTTGCATCTGTTATAGTTTTGGTGAAAAATGTGTTCATTTCATGTATGCGCGAAATGCCTTAAAAATGGCTTTAAAATGGATTTGGAGCATGGAGACGATTATCTCGGGATTGCAAGATAACCAAACAAAACTTTTAGTGGATTTCTACTTATTTTATTAAATATCATCTCCACCAAACAGGACAAGCTTGCATCTGTTATAGTTTTGGAGAAAAATGTGTTCATTTCATGTATGCGCGAAATGCCTTAAAAATGGCTTTAAAATGGATTTGGAGCATGGAGACGATTATCTCGGGATTGCAAGATAACCAAACAAAACTTTTAGTGGATTTCTACTTATTTTATTAAATATCATCTCCACCAAACAGGACAAGCTTGCATGTGTTATAGTTTTGGAGAAAAATGTGTTCATTTCATGTATGCGCAAAATGCCTTTGAAATGGCTTTAAAATGGATTTGGAGCATGGAGACGATTATCTCAGGATGGCAATATAAACAAACGAAACTTTTAGTAGATTTCTACTTATTTTATTAAATATTATCTCCACCAAACAGGACAAGCTTGCATCTGTTATAGTTTTGGAGAAAAATGTGTTCATTTCATGTATGCGCGAAATGCCTTAAAAATGGCTTTAAAATGGATTTGGAGCATGGAGACGATTATCTCGGGATTGCAAGATAACCAAACAAAACTTTTAGTGGATTTCTACTTATTTTATTAAATATCATCTCCACCAAACAGGCATCTGTTATAGTTTTAAAGAAAAATGTGTTCATTTCATTTATGCGCGAAATGCCTTAGAAATGGGTTTTAATAGCATTTGAAGCATGGAGACGATTATCTCGAGATTGCAAGATAACCAAACAAAACTTTTAGTGGATTTCTACTTATTTTATTAAATATCATCTCCACCAAACAGGACAAGCTTGCATCTGTTATAGTTTTGGAGAAAAATGTGTTCATTTCATGTATGCGCAAAATGCCTTTGAAATGGCTTTAAAATGGATTTGGAGCATGGAGACGATTATCTCAGGATGGCAATATAAACAAAGGAAACTTTTAGTAGATTTCTACTTATTTTATTAAATATTATCTCCACCAAACAGGACAAGCTTGCATCTGTTATAGTTTTGGAGAAAAATGTGTTCATTTCATGTATGCGCGAAATGCCTTAAAAATGGCTTTAAAATGGATTTGGAGCATGGAGACGATTATCTCGGGATTGCAAGATAACCAAACAAAACTTTTAGTGGATTTCTACTTATTTTATTAAATATCATCTCCACCAAACAGGACAAGCTTGCATCTGTTATAGTTTTAAAGAAAAATGTGTTCATTTCATTTATGCGCGAAATGCCTTAGAAATGGGTTTTAAGAGCATTTGAAGCATGGAGACGATTATCTCGAGATTGGAAGATAACCAAACAAAACTTTTAGTGGATTTCTACTTATTTTATTAAATATCATCTCCACCAAACAGGACAAGCTTGCATGTGTTATAGTTTTGGAGAAAAATGTGTTCATTTCATGTATGCGCAAAATGCCTTTGAAATGGCTTTAAAATGGATTTGGAGCATGGAGACGATTATCTCAGGATGGCAATATAAACAAACGAAACTTTTAGTAGATTTCTACTTATTTTATTAAATATTATCTCCACCAAACAGGACAAGCTTGCATCTGTTATAGTTTTGGAGAAAAATGTGTTCATTTCATGTATGCGCGAAATGCCTTAAAAATGGCTTTAAAATGGATTTGGAGCATGGAGACGATTATCTCGGGATTGCAAGATAACCAAACAAAACTTTTAGTGGATTTCTACTTATTTTATTAAATATCATCTCCACCAAACAGGCATCTGTTATAGTTTTAAAGAAAAATGTGTTCATTTCATTTATGCGCGAAATGCCTTAGAAATGGGTTTTAATAGCATTTGAAGCATGGAGACGATTATCTCGAGATTGCAAGATAACCAAACAAAACTTTTAGTGGATTTCTACTTATTTTATTAAATATCATCTCCACCAAACAGGACAAGCTTGCATCTGTTATAGTTTTGGAGAAAAATGTGTTCATTTCATGTATGCGCAAAATGCCTTTGAAATGGCTTTAAAATGGATTTGGAGCATGGAGACGATTATCTCAGGATGGCAATATAAACAAAGGAAACTTTTAGTAGATTTCTACTTATTTTATTAAATATTATCTCCACCAAACAGGACAAGCTTGCATCTGTTATAGTTTTGGAGAAAAATGTGTTCATTTCATGTATGCGCGAAATGCCTTAAAAATGGCTTTAAAATGGATTTGGAGCATGGGGACAATTATCTCGGGATTGCAAGATAACCAAACAAAACTTTTAGTGGATTTCTACTTATTTTATTAAATATCATCTCCACCAAACAGGACAAGCTTGCATCTGTTATAGTTTTAAAGAAAAATGTGTTCATTTCATTTATGCGCGAAATGCCTTAGAAATGGGTTTTAAGAGCATTTGAAGCATGGAGACGATTATCTCGAGATTGGAAGATAACCAAACAAAACTTTTAGTGGATTTCTACTTATTTTATTAAATATCATCTCCACCAAACAGGACAAGCTTGCATGTGTTATAGTTTTGGAGAAAAATGTGATCATTTCATTTATGCGCGAAATGCCTTAAAGACGGCTTTAAAATGGATTTGGAGCATGGAGACGATTATCTCGGGATTGCAAAATAACCAAACAAATCTTTTAGTGGATTTCTACTTATTTTATTAAATATTATCTCCACCAAACAGGAGAAGCTTGCATCAGTTATAGTTTTGGAGAAAAAGTGATCATTTCATTTATGCGCAAAATGCCTTTGAAATGGCTTTAAAATGGATTTGGAGCATGGAGACAATTATCTTAGGATTGCAATATAAACAAACGAAACTTTTAGTAGGTTTCTACTTATTTTATTAAATATTATCCCCTCCAAACAGGACGAGCTTCCATCTGTTATAGTTTTGGAGAAAAATGTGTTCATTTCATGTATGCGCAAAATGCCTTTGAAATGGCTTTAAAATGGATTTGGAGCATGGAGACGATTATCTCAGGATGGCAATATAAACAAACGAAACCTTTAGTAGATTTCTACTTATTTTATTAAATATTATCTCCACCAAACAGGACAAGCTTGCATCTGTTATAGTTTTGGAGAAAAATGTGTTTATTTCATGTATGCGCGAAATGCCTTAAAAATGGCTTTAAAATGGATTTGGAGCATGGAGACGATTATCTCGGGATTGCAAGATAACCAAACAAAACTTTTAGTGGATTTCTACTTATTTTAATAAATATCATCTCCACCAAACAGAACAAGCTTGCATGTGTTATAGTTTTAAAGAAAAATGTGTTCATTTCATTTATGCGCGAAATGCCTTAGAAATGGGTTTTAAGAGCATTTGAAGCATGGAGACGATTATCTCGAGATTGCAAGATAACCAAACAAAACTTTTAGTGGATTTCTACTTATTTTATTAAATATCATCTCCACCAAACAGGACAAGCTTGCATCTGTTATAGTTTTGGAGAAAAATGTGTTCATTTCATGTATGCGCGAAATGCCTTAAAAATGGCTTTAAAATGGATTTGGAGCATGGAGACGATTATCTCGGGATTGCAAGATAACCAAACAAAACTTTTAGTGGATTTCTACTTATTTTATTAAATATCATCTCCACCAAACAGGACAAGCTTGCATCTGTTATAGTTTTGGAGAAAAATGTGTTCATTTCATTTATGCGCGAAATGCCTTAGAAATGGGTTTTAAGAGCATTTGAAGCATGGAGACGATTATCTCGAGATTGCAAGATAACCAAACAAAACTTTTAGTGGATTTCTACTTATTTTATTAAATATCATCTCCACCAAACAGGACAAGCTTGCATCTGTTATAGTTTTGGAGAAAAATGTGTTCATTTCATGTATGCGCGAAATGCCTTAAAAATGGCTTTAAAATGGATTTGGAGCATGGAGACGATTATCTCGGGATTGCAAGATAACCAAACAAAACTTTTAGTGGATTTCTACTTATTTTATTAAATATCATCTCCACCAAACAGGACAAGCTTGTATGTGTTATAGTTTTGGAGAAAAATGTGTTCATTTCATGTATGCGCAAAATGCCTTTGAAATGGCTTTAAAATGGATTTGGAGCATGGAGACGATTATCTCAGGATGGCAATATAAACAAACGAAACTTTTAGTAGATTTCTACTTATTTTATTAAATATTATCTCCACCAAACAGGACAAGCTTGCATCTGTTATAGTTTTGGAGAAAAATGTGTTCATTTCATGTATGCGCGAAATGCCTTAAAAATGGCTTTAAAATGGATTTGGAGCATGGAGACGATTATCTCGGGATTGCAAGATAACCAAACAAAACTTTTAGTGGATTTCTACTTATTTTATTAAATATCATCTCCACCAAACAGGACAAGCTTGCATCTGTTATAGTTTTGGAGAAAAATGTGTTCATTTCATGTATGCGCGAAATGCCTTAAAAATGGCTTTAAAATGGATTTGGAGCATGGAGACGATTATCTCGGGATTGCAAGATAACCAAACAAAACTTTTAGTGGATTTCTACTTATTTTATTAAATATCATCTCCACCAAACAGGACAAGCTTGCATCTGTTATAGTTTTGGAGAAAAATGTGTTCATTTCATGTATGCGCAAAATGCCTTTGAAATGGCTTTAAAATGGATTTGGAGCATGGAGACGATTATCTCAGGATGGCAATATAAACAAACGAAACTTTTAGTAGATTTCTACTTATTTTATTAAATATTATCTCCACCAAACAGGACAAGCTTGCATCTGTTATAGTTTTGGAGAAAAATGTGTTCATTTCATGTATGCGCGAAATGCCTTAAAAATGGCTTTAAAATGGATTTGGAGCATGGAGACGATTATCTCGGGATTGCAAGATAACCAAACAAAACTTTTAGTGGATTTCTACTTATTTTATTAAATATCATCTCCACCAAACAGGACAAGCTTGCATCTGTTATAGTTTTAAAGAAAAATGTGTTCATTTCATTTATGCGCGAAATGCCTTAGAAATGGGTTTTAAGAGCATTTGAAGCATGGAGACGATTATCTCGAGATTGCAAGATAACCAAACAAAACTTTTAGTGGATTTCTACTTATTTTATTAAATATCATCTCCACCAAACAGGACAAGCTTGCATCTGTTATAGTTTTGGAGAAAAATGTGTTCATTTCATGTATGCGCGAAATGCCTTAAAAATGGCTTTAAAATGGATTTGGAGCATGGAGACGATTATCTCGGGATTGCAAGATAACCAAACAAAACTTTTAGTGGATTTCTACTTATTTTATTAAATATCATCTCCACCAAACAGGACAAGCTTGCATCTGTTATAGTTTTGGAGAAAAATGTGTTCATTTCATTTATGCGCGAAATGCCTTAGAAATGGGTTTTAATAGCATTTGAAGCATGGAGACGATTATCTCGAGATTGCAAGATAACCAAACAAAACTTTTAGTGGATTTCTACTTATTTTATTAAATATCATCTCCACCAAACAGGACAAGCTTGCATCTGTTATAGTTTTGGAGAAAAATGTGTTCATTTCATGTATGCGCGAAATGCCTTAAAAATGGCTTTAAAATGGATTTGGAGCATGGAGACGATTATCTCGGGATTGCAAGATAACCAAACAAAACTTTTAGTGGATTTCTACTTATTTTATTAAATATCATCTTCACCAAACAGGACAAGCTTGCATGTGTTATAGTTTTGGAGAAAAATGTGTTCATTTCATGTATGCGCAAAATGCCTTTGAAATGGCTTTAAAATGGATTTGGAGCATGGAGACGATTATCTCAGGATGGCAATATAAACAAACGAAACTTTTAGTAGATTTCTACTTATTTTATTAAATATTATCTCCACCAAACAGGACAAGCTTGCATCTGTTATAGTTTTTGAGAAAAATGTGTTCATTTCATGTATGCGCGAAATGCCTTAAAAATGGCTTTAAAATGGATTTGGAGCATGGAGACGATTATGTCGGGATTGCAAGATAACCAAACAAAACTTTTAGTGGATTTCTACTTATTTTATTAAATATCATCTCCACCAAACAGGACAAGCTTGCATCTGTTATAGTTTTGGAGAAAAATGTGTTCATTTCATGTATGCGCGAAATGCCTTAAAAATGGCTTTAAAATGGATTTGGAGCATGGAGACGATTATCTCGGGATTGCAAGATAACCAAACAAAACTTTTAGTGGATTTCTACTTATTTTATTAAATATCATCTCCACCAAACAGGACAAGCTTGCATCTGTTATAGTTTTGGAGAAAAATGTGTTCATTTCATGTATGCGCAAAATGCCTTTGAAATGGCTTTAAAATGGATTTGGAGCATGGAGACGATTATCTCAGGATGGCAATATAAACAAACGAAACTTTTAGTAGATTTCTACTTATTTTATTAAATATTATCTCCACCAAACAGGACAAGCTTGCATCTGTTATAGTTTTGGAGAAAAATGTGTTCATTTCATGTATGCGCGAAATGCCTTAAAAATGGCTTTAAAATGGATTTGGAGCATGGAGACGATTATCTCGGGATTGCAAGATAACCAAACAAAACTTTTAGTGGATTTCTACTTATTTTATTAAATATCATCTCCACCAAACAGGACAAGCTTGCATCTGTTATAGTTTTAAAGAAAAATGTGTTCATTTCATTTATGCGCGAAATGCCTTAGAAATGGGTTTTAAGAGCATTTGAAGCATGGAGACGAATATCTCGAGATTGCAAGATAACCAAACAAAACTTTTAGTGGATTTCTACTTATTTTATTAAATATCATCTCCACCAAACAGGACAAGCTTGCATCTGTTATAGTTTTGGAGAAAAATGTGTTCATTTCATGTATGCGCAAAACGCCTTTGAAATGGCTTTAAAATGGATTTGGAGCATGGAGACGATTATCTCAGGATGGCAATATAAACAAACGAAACTTTTAGTAGATTTCTACTTATTTTATTAAATATTATCTCCACCAAACAGGACAAGCTTGCATCTGTTATAGTTTTGGAGAAAAATGTGTTCATTTCATGTATGCGCGAAATGCCTTAAAAATGGCTTTAAAATGGATTTGGAGCATGGAGACGATTATCTCGGGATTGCAAGATAACCAAACAAAACTTTTAGTGGATTTCTACTTATTTTATTAAATATCATCTCCACCAAACAGGACAAGCTTGCATCTGTTATAGTTTTAAAGAAAAATGTGTTCATTTCATTTATGCGCGAAATGCCTTAGAAATGGGTTTTAAGAGCATTTGAAGCATGGAGACGATTATCTCGAGATTGCAAGATAACCAAACAAAACTTTTAGTGGATTTCTACTTATTTTATTAAATATCATCTCCACCAAACAGGACAAGCTTGCATCTGTTATAGTTTTGGAAAAAATGTGTTCATTTCATGTATGCGCGAAATGCCTTAAAAATGGCTTTAAAATGGATTTGGAGCATGGAGACGATTATCTCGGGATTGCAAGATAACCAAACAAAACTTTTAGTGGATTTCTACTTATTTTATTAAATATCATCTCCACCAAACAGGACAAGCTTGCATGTGTTATAGTTTTGGAGAAAAATGTGATCATTTCATTTATGCGCAAAATGCCTTTGAAATGGCTTTAAAATAGATTTGGAGCATGAAGACGATTATCTCAGGATTGCAATATAAACAAACAAAACTTTTAGTAGATTTCTACTTATTTTATTAAATATTATCTCCACCAAACAGGACAAGCTTGCATCTGTTATAGTTTTGGAGAAAAATGTGATCATTTCATTTATGCGCGAAATGCCTTAAAGACGGCTTTAAAATGGATTTGGAGCATGGAGACGATTATCTCGGGATTGCAAAATAACCAAACAAATCTTTTAGTGGATTTCTACTTATTTTATTAAATATTATCTCCACCAAACAGGAGAAGCTTGCATCAGTTATAGTTTTGGAGAAAAAGTGATCATTTCATTTATGCGCAAAATGCCTTTGAAATGGCTTTAAAATGGATTTGGAGCATGGAGACAATTATCTTAGGATTGCAATATAAACAAACGAAACTTTTAGTAGGTTTCTACTTATTTTATTAAATATTATCCCCTCCAAACAGGACGAGCTTCCATCTGTTATAGTTTTGGAGAAAAATGTGTTCATTTCATGTATGCGCAAAATGCCTTTGAAATGGCTTTAAAATGGATTTGGAGCATGGAGACGATTATCTCAGGATGGCAATATAAACAAACGAAACCTTTAGTAGATTTCTACTTATTTTATTAAATATTATCTCCACCAAACAGGACAAGCTTGCATCTGTTATAGTTTTGGAGAAAAATGTGTTTATTTCATGTATGCGCGAAATGCCTTAAAAATGGCTTTAAAATGGATTTGGAGCATGGAGACGATTATCTCGGGATTGCAAGATAACCAAACAAAACTTTTAGTGGATTTCTACTTATTTTATTAAATATCATCTCCACCAAACAGGACAAGCTTGCATGTGTTATAGTTTTGGAGAAAAATGTGTTCATTTCATGTATGCGCAAAATGCCTTTGAAATGGCTTTAAAATGGATTTGGAGCATGGAGACGATTATCTCAGGATGGCAATATAAACAAACGAAACTTTTAGTAGATTTCTACTTATTTTATTAAATATTATCTCCACCAAACAGGACAAGCTTGCATCTGTTATAGTTTTGGAGAAAAATGTGTTCATTTCATGTATGCGCGAAATGCCTTAAAAATGGCTTTAAAATGGATTTCATAGTTTCATAGTTTTTAAGGTTGAAGGGAGACTCTAAGTCTATCTAGTTCAACCTGTAGCCTAACATGTTGATCCAGAGGAAGGCAAAAAAAACCCAATGTGTCAAATAAGCTCCAATGGGGAAAAAAATTCCTTCCTGACTCCACATACGGCAATCAGACTAGTTCCCTGGATCAACACCCTGTCATAAAATCTAATATACATAACTGGTAATATTATATTTTTCAAGAAATGCGTTCAGGCTCTGCTTAAATTTTACTAGTGAATCCCTCATTACAACATCATACGGCAGAGAGCTCCATAGTCTCACTGCTCGTACAGTAAAGAATCCTCATCTGTGATTATGATTAAACATTCTTTCCTCAAGACTTAGCGGATGCCCCCTGTTCCAGTCGCAGGCCTAGGTGTAAAGAGATCTTTGGAAAGGTCTCTGTACTGTCCCCTCATATATTTATACATTGTGATTAGATCCCCCTAAGCCTTTGTTTTTCCTAACTAACTAATCCCAAGTTTAATAACCTGTCTTGGTATTGCAGCCCCCCCCATTCCTCTAATAATCTAGGTCGCTCTTCTATCTACCTGTAAGATTATGCTATTTATAACCTTATATACTTTTGCTAACAAGAAATGCATCCATTCCTCTCTTAAATTCATTCAGTGAGTTGGCCATCACCACTTCCTCAGGAAGAGAGTTCCAGAGCCTCACTGCTCTTACCGTGAAGAACCCTCTTCTATGCTGATGTAGGAATTTTCTTTCCTCCAATCGAAAAGAATGCCCCCTTGTTCTTGTCATAGTCCTTGGTACAAACAGATCATGGGAGAGATCTCTATATGGCCCTCTGATATATTTGTACATATTTATTAGGTCTCCCCTAAGTCTTCTCTTTTCTAGAGTAAATAGACCTAATTTTGATAACCTTTCCGTGTATTGTAATGCACCCATTCCATTTATTATTTTAGTAGCCCGCCTCTGAACCCTTTCAAGTTCAGTAATGTCTTTCTTCAGCACCGGCGCCCAAAATTGCACACAATACTCCAAGTGTGGTCTGACTAGTGATTTGTACAGAGGGAGAATGATGTTTTCATCTCGTGCCCCCAGACCTCTTCTAATGCATCCCATCACCCTATTTGCTTTGGTGGCTGCTGCCTGACACTGGGCACTCCAATTTAGATTCTTATTCACTAAGATGCCTAAGTCTTTTTCCATGTCTGATTTCCCCAGCAGTTTCCCATTTGGAGCATGGAGACGATTATCTCGGGATTGCAAGATAACCAAACAAAACTTTTAGTGGATTTCTACTTATTTTATTAAATATCATCTCCACCAAACAGGACAAGCTTGCATCTGTTATAGTTTTGGAGAAAAATGTGTTCATTTCATGTATGCGCGAAATGCCTTAAAAATGGCTTTAAAATGGATTTGGAGCATGGAGACGATTATCCCGGAATTGCAAGATAACCAAACAAAACTTTTAGTGGATTTCTACTTATTTTATTAAATATCATCTCCACCAAACAGGACAAGCTTGCATCTGTTATAGTTTTGGAGAAAAATGTGTTCATTTCATGTATGCGTAAAATGCCTTTGAAATGGCTTTAAAATGGATTTGAAGCATGGAGACGATTATCTCGAGATTGCAAGATAACCAAACAAAACTTTTAGTGGATTTCTACTTATTTTATTAAATATCATCTCCACCAAACAGGACAAGCTTGCATCTGTTATAGTTTTGGAGAAAAATGTGTTCATTTCATGTATGCGCGAAATGCCTTAAAAATGGCTTTAAAATGGATTTGGAGCATGGAGACGATTATCTCAGGATGGCAATATAAACAAACGAAACTTTTAGTAGATTTCTACTTATTTTATTAAATATTATCTCCACCAAACAGGACAAGCTTGCATCTGTTATAGTTTTGGAGAAAAATGTGTTCATTTCATGTATGCGCGAAATGCCTTAAAAATGGCTTTAAAATGGATTTGGAGCATGGAGACGATTATCTCGGGATTGCAAGATAACCAAACAAAACTTTTAGTGGATTTCTACTTATTTTATTAAATATCATCTCCACCAAACAGGACAAGCTTGCATCTGTTATAGTTTTAAAGAAAAATGTGTTCATTTCATTTATGCGCGAAATGCCTTAGAAATGGGTTTTAAGAGCATTTGAAGCATGGAGACGATTATCTCGAGATTGCAAGATAACCAAACAAAACTTTTAGTGGATTTCTACTTATTTTATTAAATATCATCTCCACCAAACAGGACAAGCTTGCATCTGTTATAGTTTTAGAAAAAAATGTGTTCATTTCATGTATGCGCGAAATGCCTTAAAAATGGCTTTAAAATGGATTTGGAGCATGGAGACGATTATCTCGGGATTGCAAGATAAGCAAACAAAACTTTTAGTGGATTTCTACTTATTTTATTAAATATCATCTCCACCAAACAGGACAAGCTTGCATCTGTTATAGTTTTGGAGAAAAATGTGTTCATTTCATTTATGCGCGAAATGCCTTAGAAATGGGTTTTAATAGCATTTGAAGCATGGAGACGATTATCTCGAGATTGCAAGATAACCAAACAAAACTTTTAGTGGATTTCTACTTATTTTATTAAATATCATCTCCACCAAACAGGACAAGCTTGCATCTGTTATAGTTTTGGAGAAAATGTGTTCATTTCATGTATGCGCGAAATGCCTTAAAAATGGCTTTAAAATGGATTTGGAGCATGGAGACGATTATCTCGGGATTGCAAGATAACCAAACAAAACTTTTAGTGGATTTCTACTTATTTTATTAAATATCATCTCCACCAAACAGGACAAGCTTGTATCTGTTATAGTTTTGGAGAAAAATGTGTTCATTTCATGTATGCGCAAAATGCCTTTGAAATGGCTTTAAAATGGATTTGGAGCATGGAGACTATTATCTCAGGATGGCAATATAAACAAACGAAACTTTTAGTAGATCTCTACTTATTTTATTAAATATTATCTCAACCAAACAGGACAAGCTTGCATCTGTTATAGTTTTGGAGAAAAATGTGTTCATTTCATGTATGCGCGAAATGCCTTAAAAATGGCTTTAAAATGGATTTGGAGCATGGAGACGATTATCTCGGGATTGCAAGATAACCAAACAAAACTTTTAGTGGATTTCTACTTATTTTATTAAATATCATCTCCACCAAACAGGACAAGCTTGCATCTGTTATAGTTTTAAAGAAAAATGTGTTCATTTCATTTATGCGCGAAATGCCTTAGAAATGGGTTTTAAGAGCATTTGAAGCATGGAGACGATTATCTCGAGATTGCAAGATAACCAAACAAAACTTTTAGTGGATTTCTACTTATTTTATTAAATATCATCTCCACCAAACAGGACAAGCTTGCATCTGTTATAGTTTTGGAGAAAAATGTGTTCATTTCATGTATGCGCAAAATGCCTTTGAAATGGCTTTAAAATGGATTTGGAGCATGGAGACGATTATCTCGGGATTGCAAGATAACCAAACAAAACTTTTAGTGGATTTCTACTTATTTTATTAAATATCATCTCCACCAAACAGGACAAGCTTGCATCTGTTATAGTTTTGGAGAAAAATGTGTTCATTTCATGTATGCGCAAAATGCCTTTGAAATGGCTTTAAAATGGATTTGGAGCATGGAGACGATTATCTCAGGATGGCAATATAAACAAACGAAACTTTTAGTAGATCTCTACTTATTTTATTAAATATTATCTCAACCAAACAGGACAAGCTTGCATCTGTTATAGTTTTGGAGAAAAATGTGTTCATTTCATGTATGCGCGAAATGCCTTAAAAATGGCTTTAAAATGGATTTGGAGCATGGAGACGATTATCTCGGGATTGCAAGATAACCAAACAAAACTTTTAGTGGATTTCTACTTATTTTATTAAATATCATCTCCACCAAACAGGACAAGCTTGCATCTGTTATAGTTTTAAAGAAAAATGTGTTCATTTCATTTATGCGCGAAATGCCTTAGAAATGGGTTTTAAGAGCATTTGAAGCATGGAGACGATTATCTCGAGATTGCAAGATAACCAAACAAAACTTTTAGTGGATTTCTACTTATTTTATTAAATATTATCTCCACCAAACAGGACAAGCTTGCATCTGTTATAGTTTTAAAGAAAAATGTGTTCATTTCATTTATGCGCGAAATGCCTTAGAAATGGGTTTTAAGAGCATTTGAAGCATGGAGACGATTATCTCGAGATTGCAAGATAACCAAACAAAACTTTTAGTGGATTTCTACTTATTTTATTAAATATTATCTCCACCAAACAGGACAAGCTTGCATCTGTTATAGTTTTGGAGAAAAATGTGTTCATTTCATGTATGCGCGAAATGCCTTAAAAATGGCTTTAAAATGGATTTGGAGCATGGAGACGATTATCTCGGGATTGCAAGATAACCAAACAAAACTTTTAGTGGATTTCTACTTATTTTATTAAATATCATCTCCACCAAACAGGACAAGCTTGCATCTGTTATAGTTTTGGAGAAAAATGTGTTCATTTCATTTATGCGCGAAATGCCTTAGAAATGGGTTTTAATAGCATTTGAAGCATGGAGACGATTATCTCGAGATTGCAAGATAACCAAACAAAACTTTTAGTGGATTTCTACTTATTTTATTAAATATCATCTCCACCAAACAGGACAAGCTTGCATCTGTTATAGTTTTGGAGAAAAATGTGTTCATTTCATGTATGCGCAAAATGCCTTTGAAATGGCTTTAAGATGGATTTGGAGCATGGAGACGATTATCTCAGGATGGCAATATAAACAAACGAAACTTTTAGTAGATTTCTACTTATTTTATTAAATATTATCTCCACCAAACAGGACAAGCTTGCATCTGTTATAGTTTTGGAGAAAAATGTGTTCATTTCATGTATGCGCGAAATGCCTTAAAAATGGCTTTAAAATGGATTTGGAGCATGGAGACGATTATCTCGGGATTGCAAGATAACCAAACAAAACTTTTAGTGGATTTCCACTTATTTTATTAAATATCATCTCCACCAAACAGGACAAGCTTGCATCTGTTATAGTTTTGGAGAAAAATGTGTTCATTTCATGTATGCGCGAAATGCCTTAAAAATGGCTTTAAAATGGATTTGGAGCATGGAGACGATTATCTCGGGATTGCAAGATAACCAAACAAAACTTTTAGTGGATTTCTACTTATTTTATTAAATATCATCTCCACCAAACAGGACAAGCTTGCATCTGTTATAGTTTTGGAGAAAAATGTGTTCGTTTCATTTATGCGCGAAATGCCTTAGAAATGGGTTTTAATAGCATTTGAAGCATGGAGACGATTATCTCGAGATTGCAAGATAACCATACAAAACTTTTAGTGGATTTCTACTTATTTTATTAAATATCATCTCCACCAAACAGGACAAGCTTGCATCTGTTATAGTTTTGGAGAAAAATGTGTTCATTTCATGTATGCGCGAAATGCCTTAAAAATGGCTTTAAAATGGATTTGGAGCATGGAGACGATTATCTCGGGATTGCAAGATAACCAAACAAAACTTTTAGTGGATTTCTACTTATTTTATTAAATATCATCTCCACCAAACAGGACAAGCTTGCATCTGTTATAGTTTTGGAGAAAAATGTGTTCATTTCATGTATGCGCAAAATGCCTTTGAAATGGCTTTAAAATGGATTTGGAGCATGGAGACGATTATCTCAGGATGGCAATATAAACAAACGAAACTTTTAGTAGATTTCTACTTATTTTATTAAATATTATCTCCACCAAACAGGACAAGCTTGCATCTGTTATAGTTTTGGAGAAAAATGTGTTCATTTCATGTATGCGCGAAATGCCTTAAAAATGGCTATAAAATGGATTTGGAGCATGGAGACGATTATCTCGGGATTGCAAGATAACCAAACAAAACTTTTAGTGGATTTCTACTTATTTTATTAAATATCATCTCCACCAAACAGGACAAGCTTGCATCTGTTATAGTTTTGGAGAAAAATGTGTTCATTTCATGTATGCGCGAAATGCCTTAAAAATGGCTTTAAAATGGATTTGGAGCATGGAGACGATTATCTCGGGATTGCAAGATAACCAAACAAAACTTTTAGTGGATTTCTACTTATTTTATTAAATATCATCTCCACCAAACAGGACAAGCTTGCATCTGTTATAGTTTTGGAGAAAAATGTGTTCATTTCATGTATGCGCAAAATGCCTTTGAAATGGCTTTAAAATGGATTTGGAGCATGGAGACGAATATCTCAGGATGGCAATATAAACAAACGAAACTTTTAGTAGATTTCTACTTATTTTATTAAATATTATCTCCACCAAACAGGACAAGCTTGCATCTGTTATAGTTTTGGAGAAAAATGTGTTCATTTCATGTATGCGCGAAATGCCTTAAAAATGGCTTTAAAATGGATTTGGAGCATGGAGACGATTATCTCGGGATTGCAAGATAACCAAACAAAACTTTTAGTGGATTTCTACTTATTTTATTAAATATCATCTCCACCAAACAGGACAAGCTTGCATCTGTTATAGTTTTAAAGAAAAATGTGTTCATTTCATTTATGCGCGAAATGCCTTAGAAATGGGTTTTAAGAGCATTTGAAGCATGGAGACGATTATCTCGAGATTGCAAGATAACCAAACAAAACTTTTAGTGGATTTCTACTTATTTTATTAAATATCATCTCCACCAAACAGGACAAGCTTGCATCTGTTATAGTTTTGGAGAAAAATGTGTTCATTTCATGTATGCGCGAAATGCCTTAAAAATGGCTTTAAAATGGATTTGGAGCATGGAGTCGATTATCTCGGGATTGCAAGATAACCAAACAAAACTTTTAGTGGATTTCTACTTATTTTATTAAATATCATCTCCACCAAACAGGACAAGCTTGCATCTGTTATAGTTTTGGAGAAAAATGTGTTCATTTCATTTATGCGCGAAATGCCTTAGAAATGGGTTTTAATAGCATTTGAAGCATGGAGACGATTATCTCGAGATTGCAAGATAACCAAACAAAACTTTAGTGGATTTCTACTTATTTTATTAAATATCATCTCCACCAAACAGGACAAGCTTGCATGTGTTATAGTTTTGGAGAAAAATGTGTTCATTTAATGTATGCGCAAAATGCCTTTGAAATGGCTTTAAAATGGATTTGGAGCATGGAGACGATTATCTCAGGATGGCAATATAAACAAACGAAACTTTTAGTAGATTTCTACTTATTTTATTAAATATTATCTCCACCAAACAGGACAAGCTTGCATCTGTTATAGTTTTGGAGAAAAATGTGTTCATTTCATGTATGCGCGAAATGCCTTAAAAATGGCTTTAAAATGGATTTGGAGCATGGAGACGATTATCTCGGGATTGCAAGATAACCAAACAAAACTTTTAGTGGATTTCTACTTATTTTATTAAATATCATCTCCACCAAACAGGACAGACTTGCATCTGTTATAGTTTTAAAGAAAAATGTGTTCATTTCATTTATGCGCGAAATGCCTTAGAAATGGGTTTTAAGAGCATTTGAAGCATGGAGACGATTATCTCGAGATTGCAAGATAACCAAACAAAACTTTTAGTGGATTTCTTTTTATTTTATTAAATATCATCTCCACCAAACAGGACAAGCTTGCATCTGTTATAGTTTTGGAGAAAAATGTGTTCATTTCATGTATGCGCGAAATGCCTTAAAAATGGCTTTAAAATGGATTTGGAGCATGGAGACGATTATCTCGGGATTGCAAGATAACCAAACAAAACTTTTAGTGGATTTCTACTTATTTTATTAAATATCATCTCCACCAAACAGGACAAGCTTGCATCTGTTATAGTTTTGGAGAAAAATGTGTTCATTTCATTTATGCGCGAAATGCCTTAGAAATGGGTTTTAATAGCATTTGAAGCATGGAGACGATTATCTCAAGATTGCAAGATAACCAAACAAAACTTTTAGTGGATTTCTACTTATTTTATTAAATATCATCTCCACCAAACAGGACAAGCTTGCATCTGTTATAGTTTTGGAGAAAAATGTGTTCATTTCATGTATGCGCGAAATGCCTTAAAAATGGCTTTAAAATGGATTTGGAGCATGGAGACGATTATCTCGGGATTGCAAGATAACCAAACAAAACTTTTAGTGGATTTCTACTTATTTTATTAAATATCATCTCCACCAAACAGGACAAGCTTGCATGTGTTATAGTTTTGGAGAAAAATGTGTTCATTTCATGTATGCGCAAAATGCCTTTGAAATGGCTTTAAAATGGATTTGGAGCATGGAGACGATTATCTCAGGATGGCAATATAAACAAACGAAACTTTTAGTAGATTTCTACTTATTTTATTAAATATTATCTCCACCAAACAGGACAAGCTTGCATCTGTTATAGTTTTGGAGAAAAATGTGTTCATTTCATGTATGCGCGAAATGCCTTAAAAATGGCTTTAAAATGGATTTGGAGCATGGAGACGATTATCTCGGGATTGCAAGATAACCAAACAAAACTTTTAGTGGATTTCTACTTATTTTATTAAATATCATCTCCACCAAACCGGACAAGCTTGCATCTGTTATAGTTTTGGAGAAAAATGTGTTCATTTCATGTATGCGCGAAATGCCTTAAAAATGGCTTTAAAATGGATTTGGAGCATGGAGACGATTATCTCGGGATTGCAAGATAACCAAACAAAACTTTTAGTGGATTTCTACTTATTTTATTAAATATCATCTCCACCAAACAGGACAAGCTTGCATCTGTTATAGTTTTGGAGAAAAATGTGTTCATTTCATGTATGCGCAAAATGCCTTTGAAATGGCTTTAAAATGGATTTGGAGCATGGAGACGATTATCTCAGGATGGCAATATAAACAAACGAAACTTTTAGTAGATTTCTACTTATTTTATTAAATATTATCTCCACCAAACAGGACAAGCTTGCATCTGTTATAGTTTTGGAGAAAAATGTGTTCATTTCATGTATGCGCAAAATGCCTTTGAAATGGCTTTAAAATGGATTTGGAGCATGGAGACGATTATCTCAGGATGGCAATATAAACAAACGAAACTTTTAGTAGATTTCTACTTATTTTATTAAATATTATCTCCACCAAACAGGACAAGCTTGCATCTGTTATATATAGTTTTGGAGAAAAATGTGTTCATTTCATTTATGCGCGAAATGCCTTAGAAATGGGTTTTAAGAGCATTTGAAGCATGGAGACGATTATCTCGAGATTGCAAGATAACCAAACAAAACTTTTAGTGGATTTCTACTTATTTTATTAAACAAACAGGACAAGCTTGCATCTGTTATAGTTTTGGAGAAAAATGTGTTCATTTCATGTATGCGCGAAATGCCTTAAAAATGGCTTTAAAATGGATTTGGAGCATGGAGACGATTATCTCGGGATTGCAAGATAACCAAACAAAACTTTTAGTGGATTTCTACTTATTTTATTAAATATCATCTCCACCAAACAGGACAAGCTTGCATCTGTTATAGTTTTGGAGAAAAATGTGTTCATTTCATTTATGCGCGAAATGCCTTAGAAATGGGTTTTAATAGCATTTGACGCATGGAGACGATTATCTCGAGATTGCAAGATAACCAAACAAAACTTTTAGTGGATTTCTACTTATTTTATTAAATATCATCTCCACCAAACAGGACAAGCTTGCATCTGTTATAGTTTTGGAGAAAAATGTGTTCATTTCATGTATGCGCGAAATGCCTTAAAAATGACTTTAAAATGGATTTGGAGCATGGAGACGATTATCTCGGGATTGCAAGATAACCAAACAAAACTTTTAGTGGATTTCTACTTATTTTATTAAATATCATCTCCACCAAACAGGACAAGCTTGCATGTGTTATAGTTTTGGAGAAAAATGTGTTCATTTCATGTATGCGCAAAATGCCTTTGAAATGGCTTTAAAATGGATTTGGAGCATGGAGACGATTATCTCAGGATGGCAATATAAACAAACGAAACTTTTAGTAGATTTCTACTTATTTTATTAAATATTATCTCCACCAAACAGGACAAGCTTGCATCTGTTATAGTTTTGGAGAAAAATGTGTTCATTTCATGTATGCGCGAAATGCCTTAAAAATGGCTTTAAAATGGATTTGGAGCATGGGGACGATTATCTCGGGATTGCAAGATAACCAAACAAAACTTTTAGTGGATTTCTACTTATTTTATTAAATATCATCTCCACCAAACAGGAGAAGCTTGCATCTGTTATAGTTTTAAAGAAAAATGTGTTCATTTCATTTATGCGCGAAATGCCTTAGAAATGGGTTTTAAGAGCATTTGAAGCATGGAGACGATTATCTCGAGATTGCAAGATAACCAAACAAAACTTTTAGTGGATTTCTACTTATTTTATTAAATATCATCTCCACCAAACAGGACAAGCTTGCATCTGTTATAGTTTTGGAGAAAAATGTGTTCATTTCATGTATGCGCGAAATGCTTTAAAAATGGCTTTAAAATGGATTTGGAGCATGGAGACGATTATCTCGGGATTGCAAGATAACCAAACAAAACTTTTAGTGGATTTCTACTTATTTTATTAAATATCATCTCCACCAAACAGGACAAGCTTGCATCTGTTATAGTTTTGGAGAAAAATGTGTTCATTTCATTTATGCGCGAAATGCCTTAGAAATGGGTTTTAATAGCATTTGAAGCATGGAGACGATTATCTCAGGATTGCAAGATAACCAAACAAAACTTTTAGTGGATTTCTACTTATTTTATTAAATATCATCTCCACCAAACAGGACAAGCTTGCATGTGTTATAGTTTTGGAGAAAAATGTGTTCATTTCATGTATGCGCAAAATGCCTTTGAAATGGCTTTAAAATGGATTTGGAGCATGGAGACGATTATCTCAGGATGGCAATATAAACAAACGAAACTTTTAGTAGATTTCTACTTATTTTATTAAATATTATCTCCACCAAACAGGACAAGCTTGCATCTGTTATAGTTTTGGAGAAAAATGTGTTTATTTCATGTATGCGCAAAATGCCTTTGAAATGGCTTTAAAATGGATTTGGAGCATGGAGACGATTATCTCGAGATTGCAAGATAACCAAACAAAACTTTTAGTGGATTTCTACTTATTTTATTAAATATCATCTCCACCAAACAGGACAAGCTTGCATCTGTTATAGTTTTGGAGAAAAATGTGTTCATTTCATTTATGCGCGAAATGCCTTAGAAATGGGTTTTAATAGCATTTGAAGCATGGAGACGATTATCTCGAGATTGCAAAATAACCAAACAAAACTTTTAGTGGATTTCTACTTATTTTATTAAATCATCATCTCTGAAAATAGGGTCCCACAGCTGCACCCCATCAGTGTGAGCAGGACTCTTAGGACTCTTAGAAGAGTTAATGCTCTGAGACCATGGGGGCGCTTAGCCCCCTCTCTTCGTCACTGAGGATGATTTCATTTTTCAGGGATTAGAGAGGGTGGTCCTTGTGGTGGACTGCAGGTATGGAGAGCTGTTGTCATCGTATTAGATAGATAAGAATGATTATATGTATTGTAGAAATGTCTCCTATCATGTTCCCTAATTTTTTATTATGTCCACATCCTGGTCCCCATCTTGGACATCATAACAAACGTGCACTTTTTTGTTTAATTTACACATTGGACCATAGGAAAAATGACACTACAGCTACAGAGGTGACCGTCTGATAGCCCAGCTCGACTATCCATCTCTACTGAAGACCCTTTCAGCTTTTTGAGAGTTGGGTGGAGGACATCATCTCTGAAAATAGGGTCCCACAGCTGCACCCCATCAGTGTGAGCAGGACTCTTAGGACTCTTAGAAGAGTCAATGCTCTGAGACCATTGGGGGCACTTAGCCCCCTCTCTTCATCACTGAGGATGATTTCATTTTTCAGGGATTAGAGAGGGTGGTCCTTGTGGTGGACTGCAGGTATGGAGAGCTGTTGTCATCGTATTAGATAGATAAGAATGATTATATGTATTGTAGAAATGTCTCCTATCATGTTCCCTAATTTTTTATTATGTCCACATCCTGGTCCCCATCTTGGACATCATAACAAACGTGCACTTTTTTGTTTAATTTACACATTGGACCATAGGGAAAATGAAACTACAGCTACAGAGGTGACCGTCTGATAGCCCAGCTCGACTATCCATCTCTACTGAAGACCCTTTCAGCTTTTTGAGAGTTGGGTGGAGGACATCATCTCTGAAAATAGGGTCCCACAGCTGCACCCCATCAGTGTGAGCAGGACTCTTAGGACTTTTAGACCCTTTCAGCTTTTTGAGAGTTGGGTGGAGGACATCATCTCTGAAAATAGGGTCCCACAGCTGCACCCCATCAGTGTGAGCAGGACTCTTAGGACTCTTAGAAGAGTCAATGCTCTGAGACCATGGGGGGCGCTTAGCCCCCTCTCCTCGTCACTGAGGATGATTTCACTTTTTAGGGAATAGAGAGGGTGGTCCTTGTGGTGGACTGCAGGTATGGAGAGCTGTTGTCATCGTATTAGATAGATAAGAATGATTATATGTATTGTAGAAATGTCTCCTATCATGTTCCCTATTTTTTTATTATGTCCACATCCTGGTCCCCATCTTGGAAATCATAACAAACGTGCACTTTTTTGTTTAATTTACAAATTGGACCATAGGAAAAATGACACTACAGCTACAGAGGTGACCGTCTGATAGCCCAGCTCGACTATCCATCTCTACTGAAGACCCTTTCAGCTTTTTGAGAGTTGGGTGGAGGACATCATCTCTGAAAATAGGGTCCCACAGCTGCACCCCATCAGAGTGAGCAGGAATCTTAGGACTCTTAGAAGAGTCAATGCTCTGAGACCATGGGGGGCGCTTAGCCCCCTCTCTTCGTCACTGAGGATGATTTCATTTTTCAGGGATTAGAGAGAGTGGTCCTTGTGGTGGACTGCAGGTATGGAGAGCTGTTGTGATCGTATTAGATAGATAAGAAAGATTATATGTATTGTAGAAATGTCTTCAGTAGAGATGGATAGTCGAGCTGGGCTATCAGACGGTCACCTCTGTAGCTGTAGTGTCATTTTTCCTATGGTCCAATGTGTAAATTAAACAAAAAAGTGCACGTTTGTTATGATGTCCAAGATGGGGACCAGGATGTGGACATAATAAAAAATTAGGGAACATGATAGGAGACATTTCTACAATACATATAATCATTCTTATCTATCTAATACGATGACAACAGCTCTCCATACCTGCAGTCCACCACAAGGACCACCCTCTCTAATCCCTGAAAAATGAAATCATCCTCAGTGACGAAGAGAGGGGGCTAAGCGCCCCCATGGTCTCAGAGCATTAACTCTTCTAAGAGTCCTAAGGGCATTTCGCGCATAAATGAAATGATCACATTTTTCTCCAAAACTATAACAGATGCAAGCTTGTCCTGTTTGGTGGAGATAATATTTAATAAAATAAGTAGAAACCTACTAAAAGTTTTGTTTGTTTATATTGCAATCCTGAGATAATCGTCTCCATGCTCCAAATCCATTTTAAAGCCATTTCAAAGGCATTTCACGCATAAATGAAATGATCACATTTTTCTCCAAAACTATAACACATGCAAGCTTGTCCTGTTTGGTGGAGATGATATTTAATAAAATAAGTAGAAATCCACTAAAAGTTTTGTTTGGTTATCTTGCAATCCCAAGATAATCGTCTCCATGCTCCAAATCCATTTTAAAGCCATTTTTAAGGCATTTCGCGCATAAATGAAATGATCACATTTTTCTCCAAAACTATAACAGATGCAAGATTGTCCTGTTTGGTGGAGATAATATTTAATAAAATAAGTAGAAATCTACTAAAAGTTTTGTTTGTTTATATTGCCATCCTGAGATAATCGTCTCCATGCTCCAAATCCATTTTAAAGCCATTTCAAAGGCATTTTGCGCATAAATGAAATGATCACATTTTTCTCCAAAACTATAACACATGCAAGCTTGTCCTGTTTGGTGGAGATGATATTTGGTAAAATAAGTAGAAATCCACTAAAAGTTTTGTTTGGTTATCTTGCAATCCCGAGATAATCGTCTCCATGCTCCAAATCTATTTTAAAGCCATTTCAAAGGCATTGTGCGCATAAATGAAATGATCACATTTTTCTCCAAAACTATAACAGATGCAAGCTTGTCCTGTTTGGTGGGGATAATATTTAATAAAATAAGTAGAAATCCACTAAATGTTTTGTTTGGTTATCTTGCAATCCCGAGATAATCGTCTCCATGCTCCAAATCCATTTTAAAGCCATTTTTAAGGCATTTCGCGCATAAATGAAATGATCACATTTTTCTCCAAAACTATAACAGATGGAAGCTCGTCCTGTTTGGAGGGGATAATATTTAATAAAATAAGTAGAAATCCACTAAAAGTTTTGTTTGGTTATCTTGCAATCCCGAGATAATCGTCTCCATGCTTCAAATCCATTTAAAAGCCATTTTGAAGGCATTTCACGCATAAATGAAATGATCACATTTTTCTTCAAAACTAAAACAGATGCAAGCTTGTCCTGTTTGGTAGAGATGATATTTAATAAAATATGTAGAAATCCACTAAAAGTTTTGTTTGGTTATCTTGCAATCCCGAGATAATCGTCTCCATGCTTCAAAACTATTTTAAAGCCATTTTTAAGGCATTTCGCGCATACATGAAATGATCACATTTTTCTCCAAAACTATAACAGATGCAAGCTTGTCCTGTTTGGTGGAGATAATATTTAATAAAATAAGTAGAAACCTACTAAAAGTTTCGTTTGTTTATATTGCAATCCTGAGATAATCGTCTCCATGCTCCAAATCCATTTTAAAGCCATTTCAAAGGCATTTCGCGCATAAATGAAATGATCACATTTTTCTCCAAAACTATAACAGATGCAAGCTTCTCCTGTTTGGTGGAGATGATTTTTAATAAAATAAGTAGAAATCCACTAACAGATTTGTTTGGTTATCTTGCAATCCCGAGATAGTCGTCTCCATGCTCCAAATCCATGTTAAAGCCATCTTTAAGGCATTTCGCGCATAAATGAAATGATCACATTTTTCTCCAAAACTATAACAGATGCAAGCTTGTCCTGTTTGGTGGAGATGATATTTCATAAAATAAGTAGAAATCCACTAAAAGTTTTGTTTGGTTATCTTGCAATCCCGAGATAATCGTCTCCATGTTCCAAACCCTTTTTAAAGCCATTTTTAAGGCATTTCGCGCATAAATGAAATGATCACATTTTTCTCCAAAACTATAACAGATGCAAGCTTGTCCTGTTTGGTGGGGATAATATTTAATAAAATAAGTAGAAATCCACTAAAAGTTTTGTTTGGTTATCTTGCAATCCCAAGATAATCGTCTCCATGCTCCAAATCCATTTTAAAGCCATTTTTAAGGCATTTCGCGCATAAATGAAATGATCACATTTTTCTCCAAAACTATAACAGATGCAAGCTTGTCCTGTTTGGTGGAGATAATATTTAATAAAATAAGTAGAAATCTACTAAAAGTTTCGTTTGTTTATATTGCCATCCTGAGATAATCGTCTCCTTGTTTCAAATCCATTTTAAAGCCATTTCAAAGGCATTTTGCGCATAAATGAAATGATCACATTTTTCTCCAAAACTATAACACATGCAAGCTTGTCCTGTTTGGTGGAGATGATATTTGGTAAAATAAGTAGAAATCCACTAAAAGTTTTGTTTGGTTATCTTGCAATCCCGAGATAATCGTCTCCATGCTCCAAATCTATTTTAAAGCCATTTCAAAGGCATTGTGCGCATAAATGAAATGATCACATTTTTCTCCAAAACTATAACAGATGCAAGCTTGTCCTGTTTGGAGGGGATGATATTTAACAAAATAATTAGAAATCCACTAAAAGTTTTGTTTGGTTATCTTGCAATCCCGAGATAATCGTCTCCATGCTTCAAAACCATTTTAAAGCCATTTTTAAGGCATTTCGCGCATAAATGAAATGATCACATTTTTCTCCAAAACTTTAACAGATGCAAGCTTGTCCTGTTTGGTGGAGATAATATTTAATAAAATAAGTAGAAACCTACTAAAAGTTTCGTTTGTTTATATTGCAATCCTGAGATAATCGTCTCCATGCTCCAAATCCATTTTAAAGCCATTTCAAAGGCATTTCGCGCATAAATGAAATGATCACATTTTTCTCCAAAACTATAACACATGCAAGCTTGTCCTGTTTGGTGGAGATAATATTTAATAAAATAAGTAGAAATCTACTAAAAGTTTTGTTTGTTTATATTGCCATCCTGAGATAATCGTCTCCATGCTCCAAATCCATTTTAAAGCCATTTCAAAGGCATTTTGCGCATAAATGAAATGATCACATTTTTCTCCAAAACTATAACACATGCAAGCTTGTCCTGTTTGGTGGAGATGATATTTGGTAAAATAAGTAGAAATCCACTAAAAGTTTTGTTTGGTTATCTTGCAATCCCGAGATAATCGTCTCCATGCTCCAAATCTATTTTAAAGCCATTTCAAAGGCATTGTGCGCATAAATGAAATGATCACATTTTTCTCCAAAACTATAACAGATGCAAGCTTGTCCTGTTTGGTGGGGATAATATTTAATAAAATAAGTAGAAATCCACTAAAAGTTTTGTTTGGTTATCTTGCAATCCCGAGATAATCGTCTCCATGCTCCAAATCCATTTTAAAGCCATTTTTAAGGCATTTCGCGCATAAATGAAATGATCACATTTTTCTCCAAAACTATAACAGATGCAAGCTTGTCCTGTTTGGTGGAGATAATATTTAATAAAATAAGTAGAAACCTACTAAAAGTTTCGTTTGTTTATATTGCAATCCTGAGATAATCGTCTCCATGCTCCAAATCCATTTTAAAGCCATTTCAAAGGCATTTCGCGCATAAATTAAATGATCACATTTTTCTCCAAAACTATAACAGATGCAAGCTTCTCCTGTTTGGTGGAGATGATATTTAATAAAATAAGTAGAAATCCACTAACAGATTTGTTTGGTTATCTTGCAATCCCGAGATAGTCGTCTCCATGCTCCAAATCCATTTTAAAGCCATCTTTAAGGCATTTCGCGCATAAATGAAATGATCACATTTTTCTCCAAAACTATAACAGATGCAAGCTTGTCCTGTTTGGTGGAGATGATATTTCATAAAATAAGTAGAAATCCACTAAAAGTTTTGTTTGGTTATCTTGCAATCCCGAGATAATCGTCTCCATGTTCCAAACCCTTTTTAAAGCCATTTTTAAGGCATTTCGCGCATAAATGAAATGATCACATTTTTCTCCAAAACTATAACAGATGCAAGCTTGTCCTGTTTGGTGGGGATAATATTTAATAAAATAAGTAGAAATCCACTAAAAGTTTTGTTTGGTTATCTTGCAATCCCAAGATAATCGTCTCCATGCTCCAAATCCATTTTAAAGCCATTTTTAAGGCATTTCGCGCATAAATGAAATGATCACATTTTTCTCCAAAACTATAACAGATGCAAGCTTGTCCTGTTTGGTGGAGATAATATTTAATAAAATAAGTAGAAATCTACTAAAAGTTTCGTTTGTTTATATTGCCATCCTGAGATAATCGTCTCCTTGCTCCAAATCCATTTTAAAGCCATTTCAAAGGCATTTTGCGCATAAATGAAATGATCACATTTTTCTCCAAAACTATAACACATGCAAGCTTGTCCTGTTTGGTGGAGATGATATTTGGTAAAATAAGTAGAAATCCACTAAAAGTTTTGTTTGGTTATCTTGCAATCCCGAGATAATCGTCTCCATGCTCCAAATCTATTTTAAAGCCATTTCAAAGGCATTGTGCGCATAAATGAAATGATCACATTTTTCTCCAAAACTATAACACATGCAAGCTTGTCCTGTTTGGAGGGGATGATATTTAATAAAATAATTAGAAATCCACTAAAAGTTTTGTTTGGTTATCTTGCAATCCCGAGATAATCGTCTCCATGCTTCAAAACCATTTTAAAGCCATTTTTAAGGCATTTCGCGCATAAATGAAATGATCACATTTTTCTCCAAAACTTTAACAGATGCAAGCTTGTCCTGTTTGGTGGAGATAATATTTAATAAAATAAGTAGAAACCTACTAAAAGTTTCGTTTGTTTATATTGCAATCCTGAGATAATCGTCTCCATGCTCCAAATCCATTTTAAAGCCATTTCAAAGGCATTTCGCGCATAAATGAAATGATCACATTTTTCTCCAAAACTATAACACATGCAAGCTTGTCCTGTTTGGTGGAGATAATATTTAATAAAATAAGTAGAAATCTACTAAAAGTTTTGTTTGTTTATATTGCCATCCTGAGATAATCGTCTCCATGCTCCAAATCCATTTTAAAGCCATTTCAAAGGCATTTTGCGCATAAATGAAATGATCACATTTTTCTCCAAAACTATAACACATGCAAGCTTGTCCTGTTTGGTGGAGATAATATTTAATAAAATAAGTAGAAATCTACTAAAAGTTTTGTTTGTTTATATTGCCATCCTGAGATAATCGTCTCCATGCTCCAAATCCATTTTAAAGCCATTTCAAAGGCATTTTGCGCATAAATGAAATGATCACATTTTTCTCCAAAACTTTAACACATGCAAGCTTGTCCTGTTTGGTGGAGATGATATTTGGTAAAATAAGTAGAAATCCACTAAAAGTTTTGTTTGGTTATCTTGCAATCCCGAGATAATCGTCTCCATGCTCCAAATCTATTTTAAAGCCATTTCAAAGGCATTGTGCGCATAAATGAAATGATCACATTTTTCTCCAAAACTATAACAGATGCAAGCTTGTCCTGTTTGGTGGGGATAATATTTAATAAAATAAGTAGAAATCCACTAAAAGTTTTGTTTGGTTATCTTGCAATCCCGAGATAATCGTCTCCATGCTCCAAATCCATTTTAAAGCCATTTTTAAGGCATTTCGCGCATAAATGAAATGATCACATTTTTCTCCAAAACTATAACAGATGGAAGCTCGTCCTGTTTGGAGGGGATAATATTTAATAAAATAAGTAGAAATCCACTAAAAGTTTTGTTTGGTTATCTTGCAATCCCGAGATAATCGTCTCCATGCTTCAAATCCATTTAAAAGCCATTTTGAAGGCATTTCACGCATAAATGAAATGATCACATTTTTCTTCAAAACTAAAACAGATGCAAGCTTGTCCTGTTTGGTAGAGATGATATTTAATAAAATATGTAGAAATCCACTAAAAGTTTTGTTTGGTTATCTTGCAATCCCGAGATAATCGTCTCCATGCTTCAAAACTATTTTAAAGCCATTTTTAAGGCATTTCGCGCATACATGAAATGATCACATTTTTCTCCAAAACTATAACAGATGCAAGCTTGTCCTGTTTGGTGGAGATAATATTTAATAAAATAAGTAGAAACCTACTAAAAGTTTCGTTTGTTTATATTGCAATCCTGAGATAATCGTCTCCATGCTCCAAATCCATTTTAAAGCCATTTCAAAGGCATTTCGCGCATAAATGAAATGATCACATTTTTCTCCAAAACTATAACAGATGCAAGCTTCTCCTGTTTGGTGGAGATGATATTTAATAAAATAAGTAGAAATCCACTAACAGATTTGTTTGGTTATCTTGCAATCCCGAGATAGTCGTCTCCATGCTCCAAATCCATTTTAAAGCCATCTTTAAGGCATTTCGCGCATAAATGAAATGATCACATTTTTCTCCAAAACTATAACAGATGCAAGCTTGTCCTGTTTGGTGGAGATGATATTTCATAAAATAAGTAGAAATCCACTAAAAGTTTTGTTTGGTTATCTTGCAATCCCGAGATAATCGTCTCCATGTTCCAAACCCTTTTTAAAGCCATTTTTAAGGCATTTCGCGCATAAATGAAATGATCACATTTTTCTCCAAAACTATAACAGATGCAAGCTTGTCCTGTTTGGTGGGGATAATATTTAATAAAATAAGTAGAAATCCACTAAAAGTTTTGTTTGGTTATCTTGCAATCCCAAGATAATCGTCTCCATGCTCCAAATCCATTTTAAAGCCATTTTTAAGGCATTTCGCGCATAAATGAAATGATCACATTTTTCTCCAAAACTATAACAGATGCAAGCTTGTCCTGTTTGGTGGAGATAATATTTAATAAAATAAGTAGAAATCTACTAAAAGTTTCGTTTGTTTATATTGCCATCCTGAGATAATCGTCTCCTTGCTCCAAATCCATTTTAAAGCCATTTCAAAGGCATTTTGCGCATAAATGAAATGATCACATTTTTCTCCAAAACTATAACACATGCAAGCTTGTCCTGTTTGGTGGAGATGATATTTGGTAAAATAAGTAGAAATCCACTAAAAGTTTTGTTTGGTTATCTTGCAATCCCGAGATAATCGTCTCCATGCTCCAAATCTATTTTAAAGCCATTTCAAAGGCATTGTGCGCATAAATGAAATGATCACATTTTTCTCCAAAACTATAACAGATGCAAGCTTGTCCTGTTTGGAGGGGATGATATTTAATAAAATAATTAGAAATCCACTAAAAGTTTTGTTTGGTTATCTTGCAATCCCGAGATAATCGTCTCCATGCTTCAAAACCATTTTAAAGCCATTTTTAAGGCATTTCGCGCATAAATGAAATGATCACATTTTTCTCCAAAACTTTAACAGATGCAAGCTTGTCCTGTTTGGTGGAGATAATATTTAATAAAATAAGTAGAAACCTACTAAAAGTTTCGTTTGTTTATATTGCAATCCTGACATAATCGTCTCCTTGCTCCAAATCCATTTTAAAGCCATTTCAAAGGCATTTCGCGCATAAATGAAATGATCACATTTTTCTCCAAAACTATAACACATGCAAGCTTGTCCTGTTTGGTGGAGATGATATTTAATAAAATAAGTAGAAATCCATTAAAAGTTTTATTTGGTTATCTTGCAATCCCAAGATAATCGTTTCCATGCTCCAAATCCATTTTAAAGCCATTTTTAAGGCATTTCGCGCATAAATGAAATGATCACATTTTTCTCCAAAACTATAACAGATGCAAGCTTGTCCTGTTTGGAGGGGATGATATTTAATAAAATAATTAGAAATCCACTAAAAGTTGTGTTTGGTTATCTTGCAATCCCGAGATAATCGTCTCCATGCTTCAAAACCATTTTAAAGCCATTTTAAGGCATTTCGCGCATAAATGAAATGATCACATTTTTCTCCAAAACTATAACAGATGCAAGCTTGTCCTGTTTGGTGGAGATGATATTTAAAAAAAATAAGTAGAAATCCACTAAAAGTTTTGTTTGGTTATCTTGCAATCCCGAGATAATCGTCTCCGTGCTCCAAACCCTTTTTAAAGCCATTTTTAAGGCATTTCGCGCATAAATGAAATGATCACATTTTTTTCCAAAACTATAACAGATGCAAGCTTGTCCTGTTTGATGGGGATAATATTTAATAAAATAAGTAGAAATCCACTAAAAGTTTTGTTTGGCGCCCCCCATGGTTTTAGAGCATTGACTCTTCTAAGAGTCGTAAGAGTCCTGCTTACACTGATGGGGTGCAGCTGTGGGACCCTATTTTAAGAGATGATGTCCTCCACCCAACTCTCAAAAAGCTGAAAGGGTTTTCAGTAGAGATGGATATTCGAGCTGGGCTATCAGACGGTCACCTCTGTAGCTGTAGTGTCATTTTTCCTATGGTCCAATGTGTAAATTAAACAAAAAAGTACACGTTTGTTATGATGTCCAAGATGGGGACCAGGATGTGGACATAATAAAAAATTAGGGAACATGATAGGAGACATTTCTACAATACATATAATCATTCTTATCTATCTAATACGATCACAACAGCTCTCCATTCCTGCAGTCCACCACAAGGACCACTCTCTCTAATCCCTGAAAAATGAAATCATCCTCAGTGACGAAGAGAGGGGGCTAAGCGCCCCCCATGGTCTCAGAGCATTGACTCTTCTAAGAGTCCTAAGAGTCCTGCTCACACTGATGGGGTGCAGCTGTGGGACCCTATTTTCAGAGATGATGTCCTCCACCCAACTCTCAAAAAGCTGAAAGGGTCTTCAGTAGAGATGGATAGTCGAGCTGGGCTATCAGACGGTCACCTCTGTAGCTGTAGTGTCATTTTTCCTATGGTCCAATGTGTAAATTAAACAAAAAAGTGCACGTTTGTTATGATTTCCAAGATGGGGACCAGGATGTGGACATAATAAAAAAATAGGGAACATGATAGGAGACATTTCTACAATACATATAATTATTCTTATCTATCTAATACGATGACAACAGCTCTCCATACCTGCAGTCCACCACAAGGACCACCCTCTCTAATCCCTGAAAAATGAAATCATCCTCAGTGACGAAGAGAGGGGGCTAAGCGCACCCCATGGTCTCAAAACATTGACTCTTCTAAGAGTCCTAAGAGTCCTGCTCACACTGATGGGGTGCAGCTGTGGGACCCTATTTTCAGAGATGATGTCCTCCACCCAACTCTCAAAAAGCTGAAAGGGTCTTCAGTAGAGATGGATAGTCGAGCTGGGCTATCAGACGGTCACCTCTGTAGCTGTAGTGTCATTTTTCCTATGGTCCAATGTGTAAATTAAACAAAAAAGTGCACGTTTGTTATGATTTCCAAGATGGGGACCAGGATGTGGACATAATAAAAAAATAGGGAACATGATAGGAGACATTTCTACAATACATATAATCATTCTTATCTATCTAATACGATGACAACAGCTCTCCATACCTGCAGTCCACCACAAGGACCACCCTCTCTATTCCCTGAAAAGTGAAATCATCCTCAGTGACGAAGAGAGGGGGCTAAGCGCCCCCCATGGTCTCAGAGCATTGACTCTTCTAAGAGTCCTAAGAGTCCTGCTCACACTGATGGGGTGCAGCTGTGGGACCCTATTTTCAGAGATGATGTTCTCC
This sequence comes from Anomaloglossus baeobatrachus, assembly GCF_048569485.1. Taxonomy (NCBI): domain Eukaryota; kingdom Metazoa; phylum Chordata; class Amphibia; order Anura; family Aromobatidae; genus Anomaloglossus; species Anomaloglossus baeobatrachus. The sequence continues at coordinate 206,222 of NW_027442772.1, forward strand.
ACCAAACTCTCAAAAAGCTGAAAGGGTCTTCAGTAGAGATGGATAGTCGAGCTGGGCTATCAGACGGTCAACTCTGTACCTGTAGTGTCATTTTTCCTATGGTCCAATGTGTAAATTAAACAAAAAAGTGCACGTTTGTTATGATGTCCAAGATGGGGACCAGGATGTGGACATAATAAAAAATTAGGGAACATGATAGGAGACATTTCTACAATACATATAATCATTCTTATCTATTTAATATGATGACAACAGCTCTCCATACCTGCAGTCCACCACAAGGCCCACCCTCTCTAATCCCTGAAAAATGAAATCATCCTCAGTGACGAAGAGAGGGGGCTAAGCGCCCCCCATGGTCTCAGAGCATTGACTCTTCTAAGAGTCCTAAGAGTCCTGCTCACACTGATGGGGTGCAGCTGTGGGACCCTATTTTCAGAGATGATGTCCTCCACCCAACTCTCAAAAAGCTGAAAGGGTCTTCAGTAGAGATGGATAGTCGAGCTGGGCTATCAGACGGTCACCTCTGTAGCTGTAGTGTCATTTTTCCTATGGTCCAATGTGTAAATTAAACAAAAAAGTGCACGTTTGTTATGATTTCCAAGATGGGGACCAGGATGTGGACATAATAAAAAAATAGGGAACATGATAGGAGACATTTCTACAATACATATAATTATTCTTATCTATCTAATACGATGACAACAGCTCTCCATACCTGCAGTCCACCACAAGGACCACCCTCTCTAATCCCTGAAAAATGAAATCATCCTCAGTGACGAAGAGAGGGGGCTAAGCGCACCCCATGGTCTCAAAACATTGACTCTTCTAAGAGTCCTAAGAGTCCTGCTCACACTGATGGGGTGCAGCTGTGGGACCCTATTTTCAGAGATGATGTCCTCCACCCAACTCTCAAAAAGCTGAAAGGGTCTTCAGTAGAGATGGATAGTCGAGCTGGGCTATCAGACGGTCACCTCTGTAGCTGTAGTGTCATTTTTCCTATGGTCCAATGTGTAAATTAAACAAAAAAGTGCACGTTTGTTATGATTTCCAAGATGGGGACCAGGATGTGGACATAATAAAAAAATAGGGAACATGATAGGAGACATTTCTACAATACATATAATCATTCTTATCTATCTAATACGATGACAACAGCTCTCCATACCTGCAGTCCACCACAAGGACCACCCTCTCTATTCCCTGAAAAGTGAAATCATCCTCAGTGACGAAGAGAGGGGGCTAAGCGCCCCCCATGGTCTCAGAGCATTGACTCTTCTAAGAGTCCTAAGAGTCCTGCTCACACTGATGGGGTGCAGCTGTGGGACCCTATTTTCAGAGATGATGTTCTCCACCAAACTCTCAAAAAGCTGAAAGGGTCTTGAGTAGAGATGCATAGTCGAGCTGGGCTATCAGACGGTCAACTCTGTACCTGTAGTGTCATTTTTCCTATGGTCCAATGTGTAAATTAAACAAAAAAGTGCACGTTTGTTATGATGTCCAAGATGGGGACCAGGATGTGGACATAATAAAAAATTAGGGAACATGATAGGAGACATTTCTACAATACATATAATCATTCTTATCTATTTAATATGATGACAACAGCTCTCCATACCTGCAGTCCACCACAAGGACCACCCTCTCTAATCCCTGAAAAATGAAATCATCCTCAGTGACGAAGAGAGGGGGCTAAGCGCACCCCATGGTCTCAAAACATTGACTCTTCTAAGAGTCCTGCTCACACTGATGGGGTGCAGCTGTGGGACCCTATTTTCAAAGATGATGTCCTCCACCCAACTCTCAAAAAGCTGAAAGGGTCTTCAGTAGAGATGGATAGTCGAGCTGGGCTATCAGACGGTCACCTCTGTAGCTGTAGTGTCATTTTTCCTATGGTCCAATGTGTAAATTAAACAAAAAAGTGCACGTTTGTTATGATTTCCAAGATGGGGACCAGGATGTGGACATAATAAAAAAATAGGGAACATGATAGGAGACATTTCTACAATACATATAATCATTCTTATCTATCTAATACGATGACAACAGCTCTCCATACCTGCAGTCCACCACAAGGACCACCCTCTCTATTCCCTGAAAAGTGAAATCATCCTCAGTGACGAAGAGAGGGGGCTAAGCGCCCCCCATGGTCTCAGAGCATTGACTCTTCTAAGAGTCCTAAGAGTCCTGCTCACACTGATGGGGTGCAGCTGTGGGACCCTATTTTCAGAGATGATGTTCTCCACCAAACTCTCAAAAAGCTGAAAGGGTCTTCAGTAGAGATGGATAGTCGAGCTGGGCTATCAGACGGTCAACTCTGTACCTGTAGTGTCATTTTTCCTATGGTCCAATGTGTAAATTAAACAAAAAAGTGCACGTTTGTTATGATGTCCAAGATGGGGACCAGGATGTGGACATAATAAAAAATTAGGGAACATGATAGGAGACATTTCTACAATACATATAATCATTCTTATCTATTTAATACGATGACAACAGCTCTCCATACCTGCAGTCCACCACAAGGACCACCCTCTCTAATCCCTGAAAAATGAAATCATCCTTAGTGACGAAGAGAGGGGGCTAAACGCCCCCCATGGTCTCAGAGCATTGACTCTTCTAAGAGTCCTAAGAGTCCTGCTCACACTGATGGGGTGCAGCTGTGGGACCCTATTTTCAGAGATGATGTCCTCCACCCAACTCTCAAAAAGCTGAAAGGGTCTTCAGTAGAGATGGATTGTCGAGCTGGGCTATCAGACGGTCACCTCTGTAGCTGTAGTGTCATTTTTCCTATGGTCCAATGTGTAAATTAAACAAAAAAGTGCACGTTTGTTATGATGTCCAAGATGGGGACCAGGATGTGGACATAATAAAAAATTAGGGAACATGATAGGAGACATTTCTACAATACATATAATCATTCTTATCTATCTAATACGATAACAGCTCTCCATACCTGCAGTCCACCACAAGGACCACCCTCTCTAATCCCTGAAAAATGAAATCATCCTCAGTGACGAAGAGAGGGGGCTAAGTGCCCCCAATGGTCTCAGAGCATTGACTCTTCTAAGAGTCCTAAGAGTCCTGCTCACACTGATGGGGTGCAGCTGTGGGACCCTATTTTCAGAGATGATGTCCTCCACCCAACTCTCAAAAAGCTGAAAGGGTCTTCAGTAGAGATGGATAGTCGAGCTGGGCTATCAGACGGTCACCTCTGTAGCTGTAGTGTCATTTTTCCTATGGTCCAATGTGTAAATTAAACAAAAAAGTGCACGTTTGTTATGATGTCCAAGATGGGGACCAGGATGTGGACATAATAAAAAATTAGGGAACATGATAGGAGACATTTCTACAATACATATAATCATTCTTATCTATCTAATACGATGACAACAGCTCTCCATACCTGCAGTCCACCACAAGGACCACCCTCTCTAATCCCTGAAAAATGAAATCATCCTCAGTGACGAAGAGAGGGGGCCAAGCGCCCCCCATGGTACCAGAGCATTGACTCTTCTAAGAGTCCTAAGAGTCCTGCTCACACTGATGGGGTGAAGCTGTGGGACCCTATTTTCAGAGATGATGTCCTCCACCCGACTGTCAAAAAGCTGAAAGGGTCTTCAGTAGAGATGGATAGTCGAGCTGGGCTATCAGACGGTCACCTATGTAGCTGTAGTGTCATTTTTCCTATGGTCCAATGTGTAAATTAAACAAAAAAGTGCACATTTGTTATGATGTCCAAGATGGGGACCAGGATGTGGACATAATAAGAAATTAGGGAACATGATAGGAGACATTTCTACAATACATATAATCATTCTTATCTATCTAATACGATGACAACAGCTCTCCATACCTGCAGTCCACCACAAGGACCACCCTCTCTAATCCCTGAAAAATGAAATCATCCTCAGTGACGAAGAGAGGGGGCTAAGTGCCCCCAATGGTCTCAGAGCATTGACTCTTCTAAGAGTCCTAAGAGTCCTGCTCACACTGATGGGGTGCAGCTGTGGGACCCTATTTTCAGAGATGATGTCCTCCACCCAACTCTCAAAAAGCTGAAAGGGTCTTCAGTAGAGATGGATAGTCGAGCTGGGCTATCAGACGGTCACCTCTGTAGCTGTAGTGTCATTTTTCCTATGGTCCAATGTGTAAATTAAACAAAAAAGTGCACGTTTGTTATGATGTCCAAGATGGGGACCAGGATGTGGACATAATAAAAAATTAGGGAACATGATAGGAGACATTTCTACAATACATATAATCATTCTTATCTATCTAATACGATGACAACAGCTCTCCATACCTGCAGTCCACCACAAGGACCACCCTCTCTAATCCCTGAAAAATGAAATCATCCTCAGTGACGAAGAGAGGGGGCTAAGCGCCCCCATGGTCTCAGAGCATTAACTCTTCTAAGAGTCCTAAGAGTCCTGCTCACACTGATGGGGTGCAGCTGTGGGACCCTATTTTCAGAGATGATGTCCTCCACCCAACTCTCAAAAAGCTGAAAGGGTCTTCAGTAGAGATGGATAGTCGAGCTAGGCTATCAGACGGTCACCTCTGTAGCTGTAGTGTCATTTTTCCTATGGTCCAATGTGTAAATTAAACAAAAAAGTGCACGTTTGTTATGATGTCCAAGATGGGGACCAGGATGTGGACATAATAAAAAATTAGGGAACATGATAGGAGACATTTCTACAATACATATAATCATTCTTATCTATCTAATACGATGACAACAGCTCTCCATACCTGCAGTCCACCACAAGGACCACCCTCTCTAATCCCTGAAAAATGAAATCATCCTCAGTGACGAAGAGAGGGGGCCAAGCGCCCCCCATGGTACCAGAGCATTGACTCTTCTAAGAGTCCTAAGAGTCCTGCTCACACTGATGGGGTGAAGCTGTGGGACCCTATTTTCAGAGATGATGTCCTCCACCCGACTCTCAAAAAGCTGAAAGGGTCTTCAGTAGAGATGGATAGTCGAGCTGGGCTATCAGACGGTCACCTCTGTAGCTGTAGTGTCATTTTTCCTATGGTCCAATGTGTAAATTAAACAAAAAAGTGCACGTTTGTTATGATGTCCAAGATGGGGACCAGGATGTGGACATAATAAGAAATTAGGGAACATGATAGGAGACATTTCTACAATACATATAATCATTCTTATCTATCTTATACGATGACAACAGCTCTCCATACCTGCAGTCCACCACAAGGACCACCCTCTCTAATCCCTGAAAAATGAAATCATCCTCAGTGACGAAGAGAGGGGGCTAAGTGCCCCCAATGGTCTCAGAGCATTAACTCTTCTAAGAGTCCTAAGAGTCCTGCTCACACTGATGGGGTGAAGCTGTGGGACCCTATTTTCAGAGATGATGTCCTCCACCCAACTCTCAAAAAGCTGAAAGGGTCTTCAGTAGAGATGGATAGTCGAGCTGGGCTATCAGACGGTCACCTCTGTAGCTGTAGTGTCATTTTTCCTATGGTCCAATGTGTAAATTAAACAAAAAAGTGCACGTTTGTTATGATGTCCAAGATGGGGACCAGGATGTGGACATAATAAAAAATTAGGGAACATGATAGGAGACATTTCTACAATACATATAATCATTCTTATCTATCTAATACGATGACAACAGCTCTCCATACCTGCAGTCCACCACAAGGACCACCCTCTCTAATCCCTGAAAAATGAAATCATCCTCAGTGACGAAGAGAGGGGGCTAAGCGCCCCCATGGTCTCAGAGCATTAACTCTTCTAAGAGTCCTAAGAGTCCTGCTCACACTGATGGGGTGCAGCTGTGGGACCCTATTTTCAGAGATGATGTCCTCCACCCAACTCTCAAAAAGCTGAAAGGGTCTTCAGTAGAGATGGATAGTCGAGCTGGGCTATCAGACGGTCACCTCTGTAGCTGTAGTGTCATTTTTCCTATGGTCCAATGTGTAAATTAAACAAAAAAGTGCACGTTTGTTATGATGTCCAAGATGGGGACCAGGATGTGGACATAATAAAAAATTAGGGAACATGATAGGAGACATTTCTACAATACATATAATCATTCTTATCTATCTAATACGATGACAACAGCTCTCCATACCTGCAGTCCACCACAAGGACCACCCTCTCTAATCCCTGAAAAATGAAATCATCCTCAGTGACGAAGAGAGGGGGCCAAGCGCCCCCCATGGTACCAGAGCATTGAATCTTCTAAGAGTCCTAAGAGTCCTGCTCACACTGATGGGGTGAAGCTGTGGGACCCTATTTTCAGAGATGATGTCCTCCACCCAACTCTCAAAAAGCTGAAAGGGTCTTCAGTAGAGATGGATAGTCGAGCTGGGCTATCAGACGGTCACCTCTGTAGCTGTAGTGTCATTTTTCCTATGGTCCAATGTGTAAATTAAACAAAAAAGTGCACGTTTGTTATGATGTCCAAGATGGGGACCAGGATGTGGACATATTAAGAAATTAGGGAACATGATAGGAGACATTTCTACAATACATATAATCATTCTTATCTATCTAATACGATCACAACAGCTCTCCATACCTGCAGTCCACCACAAGGACCACTCTCTCTAATCCCTGAAAAATTAAATCATCCTCAGTGACGAAGAGAGGGGGCTAAGCGCCCCCCATGGTCTCAGAGCATTGACTCTTCTAAGAGTCCTAAGATTCCTGCTCACACTGATGGGGTGCAGCTGTGGGACCCTATTTTCAGAGATGATGTCCTCCACCCAACTCTCAAAAAGCTGAAAGGGTCTTCAGTAGAGATGGATAGTCGAGCTGGGCTATCAGACGGTCACCTCTGTAGCTGTAGTGTCATTTTTCCTATGGTCCAATGTGTAAATTAAACAAAAAAGTGCACGTTTGTTATGATTTCCAAGATGGGGACCAGGATGTGGACATAATAAAAAAATAGGGAACATGATAGGAGACATTTCTACAATACATATAATCATTCTTATCTATCTAATACGATGACAACAGCTCTCCATACCTGCAGTCCACCACAAGGACCACCCTCTCTATTACCTGATAAGTGAAATCATCCTCAGTGACGAAGAGAGGGGGCTAAGCGCCCCCCATGGTCTCAGAGCATTGACTCTTCTAAGAGTCCTAAGAGTCCTGCTCACACTGATGGGGTGCAGCTGTGGGACCCTATTTTCAGAGATGATGTTCTCTACCCAACTCTCAAAAAGCTGAAAGGGTCTTCAGTAGAGATGGATAGTCGAGCTGGGCTATCAGACGGTCACCTCTGTAGCTGTAGTGTCATTTTTCCTATGGTCCAATGTGTAAATTAAACAAAAAAGTGCACGTTTGTTATGATGTCCAAGATGGGGACCAGGATGTGGACATAATAAAAAATTAGGGAACATGATAGGAGACATTTCTACAATACATATAATCATTCTTATCTATTTAATACGATGACAACAGCTCTCCATACCTGCAGTCCACCACAAGGACCACCCTCTCTAATCCCTGAAAAATGAAATCATCCTCAGTGACGAAGAGTGGGGGCTAAGCGCCCCCCATGGTCTCAGAGCATTGACTCTTCTAAGAGTCCTAAGAGTCCTGCTCACACTGATGGGGTGCAGCTGTGGGACCCTATTTTCAGAGATGATGTCCTCCACCCAACTCTCAAAAAGCTGAAAGGGTCTTCAGTAGAGATGGATAGTCGAGCTGGGCTATCAGACGGTCACCTCTGTAGCTGTAGTGTCATTTTTCCTATGGTCCAATGTGTAAATTAAACAAAAAAGTGCAAGATGGGGACCAGGATGTGGACATAATAAAAAATTAGGGAACATGATAGGAGACATTTCTACAATACATATAATCATTCTTATCTATCTAATACGATGACAACAGCTCTCCATACCTGCAGTCCACCACAAGGACCACCCTCTCTAATCCCTGAAAAATGAAATCATCCTCAGTGACGAAGAGAGGGGGCTAAGCGCCCCCATGGTCTCAGAGCATTAACTCTTCTAAGAGTCCTAAGAGTCCTGCTCACACTGATGGGTTGCAGCTGTGGGACCCTATTTTCAGAGATGATGTCCTCCACCCAACTCTCAAAAAGCTGAAAGGGTCTTCAGTAGAGATGGATAGTCGAGCTGGGCTATCAGACGGTCACCTCTGTAGCTGTAGTGTCATTTTTCCTATGGTCCAATGTGTAAATTAAACAAAAAAGTGCACGTTTGTTATGATGTCCAAGATGGGGACCAGGATGTGGACATAATAAAAAATTAGGGAACATGATAGGAGACATTTCTACAATACATATAATCATTCTTATCTATCTAATATGATGATAACAGCTCTCCATATCTGCAGTCCACCACAAGGACCACCCTCTCTAATCCCTGAAAAATGAAATCATCCTCAGTGATGAAGAGAGGGAGCTAAGTGCCCCCAATGGTCTCAGAGCATTGACTCTTCTAAGAGTCCTAAGAGTCCTGCTCACACTGATGGGGTGCAGCTGTGGGACCCTATTTTCAGAGATGATGTCCTCCACCCAACTCTCAAAAAGCTGAAAGGGTCTTCAGTAGAGATGGATAGTCGAGCTGGGCTATCAGACGGTCACCTCTGTAGCTGTAGTGTCATTTTTCCTATGGTCCAATGTGTAAATTAAACAAAAAAGTGCACGTTTGTTATGATGTTCAAGATGGGGACCAGGATGTGGACATAATAAAAAATTAGGGAACATGATAGGAGACATTTCTACAATACATATAATCATTCTTATCTATCTAATACGATCACAACAGCTCTCCATACCTGCAGTCCACCACAAGGACCACTCTCTCTAATCCCTGAAAAATGAAATCATCCTCAGTGACGAAGAGAGGGGGCTAAGCGCCCCCCATGGTCTCAGAGCATTGACTCTTCTAAGAGTCCTAAGATTCCTGCTCACACTGATGGGGTGCAGCTGTGGGACCCTATTTTCAGAGATGATGTCCTCCACCCAACTCTCAAAAAGCTGAAAGGGTCTTCAGTAGAGATGGATAGTCGAGCTGGGCTATCAGACGGTCACCTCTGTAGCTGTAGTGTCATTTTTCCTATGGTCCAATGTGTAAATTAAACAAAAAAGTGCACGTTTGTTATGATTTCCAAGATGGGGACCAGGATGTGGACATAATAAAAAAATAGGGAACATGATAGGAGACATTTCTACAATACATATAATCATTCTTATCTATCTAATACGATGACAACAGCTCTCCATACCTGCAGTCCACCACAAGGACCACCCTCTCTATTCCCTGAAAAGTGAAATCATCCTCAGTGACGAAGAGAGGGGGCTAAGCGCCCCCCATGGTCTCAGAGCATTGACTCTTCTAAGAGTCCTAAGAGTCCTGCTCACACTGATGGGGTGCAGCTGTGGGACCCTATTTTCAGAGATGATGTTCTCCACCCAACTCTCAAAAAGCTAAAAGGGTCTTCAGTAGAGATGGATAGTCGAGCTGGGCTATCAGACGGTCACCTCTGTAGCTGTAGTGTCATTTTTCCTATGGTCCAATGTGTAAATTAAACAAAAAAGTGCACGTTTGTTATGATGTCCAAGATGGGGACCAGGATGTGGACATAATAAAAAATTAGGGAACATGATAGGAGACATTTCTACAATACATATAATCATTCTTATCTATTTAATACGATGACAACAGCTCTCCATACCTGCAGTCCACCACAAGGACCACCCTCTCTAATCCCTGAAAAATGAAATCATCCTCAGTGACGAAGAGAGGGGGCTAAGCGCCCCCCATGGTCTCAGAGCATTGACTCTTCTAAGAGTCCTAAGAGTCCTGCTCACACTGATGGGGTGCAGCTGTGGGACCCTATTTTCAGAGATGATGTCCTCCACCCAACTCTCAAAAAGCTGAAAGGGTCTTCAGTAGAGATGGATAGTCGAGCTGGGCTATCAGACGGTCACCTCTGTAGCTGTAGTGTCATTTTTCCTATGGTCCAATGTGTAAATTAAACAAAAAAGTGCACGTTTGTTATGATGTCCAAGATGGGGACCAGGATGTGGACATAAAAAAAAATTAGGGAACATGATAGGAGACATTTCTACAATACATATAATCATTCTTATCTATCTAATACGATGATAAAAGCTCTCCATATCTGCAGTCCACCACAAGGACCACCCTCTCTAATCCCTGAAAAATGAAATCATCCTCAGTGACGAAGAGTGGGGGCTAAGCGCCCCCCATGGTCTCAGAGCATTGACTCTTCTAAGGGTCCTAAGAGTCCTGCTCACACTGATGGGGTGCAGCTGTGGGACCCTATTTTCAGAGATGATGTCCTCCACCCAACTCTCAAAAAGCTGAAAGGGTCTTCAGTAGAGATGGATAGTCGAGCTGGGCTATCAGACGGTCACCTCTGTAGCTGTAGTGTCATTTTTCCTATGGTCCAATGTGTAAATTAAACAAAAAAGTGCACGTTTGTTATGATGTCCAAGATGGGGACCAGGATGTGGACATAATAAAAAATTAGGGAACATGATAGGAGACATTTCTACAATACATATAATCATTCTTATCTATCTAATACGATGACAACAGCTCTCCATACCTGCAGTCCACCACAAGGACCACCCTCTCTAATCCCTGAAAAATGAAATCATCCTCAGTAACGAAGAGAGGGGGCTAAGCGCCCCCATGGTCTCAGAGCATTAACTCTTCTAAGAGTCCTAAGAGTCCTGCTCACACTGATGGGTTGCAGCTGTGGGACCCTATTTTCAGAGATGATGTCCTCCACCCAACTCTCAAAAAGCTGAAAGGGTCTTCAGTAGAGATGGATAGTCGAGCTGGGCTATCAGACGGTCACCTCTGTAGCTGTAGTGTCATTTTTCCTATGGTCCAATGTGTAAATTAAACAAAAAAGTGCACGTTTGTTATGATGTCCAAGATGGGGACCAGGATGTGGACATAATAAAAAAATAGGGAACATGATAGGAGACATTTCTACAATACATATAATCATTCTTATCTATCTAATACGATGACAACAGCTCTCCATACCTGCAGTCCACCACAAGGACCACCCTCTCTATTACCTGAAAAGTGAAATCATCCTCAGTGACGAAGAGAGGGGGCTAAGCGCCCCCCATGGTCTCAGAGCATTGACTCTTCTAAGAGTCCTAAGAGTCCTGCTCACACTGATGGGGTGCAGCTGTGGGACCCTATTTTCAGAGATGATGTTCTCTACCCAACTCTCAAAAAGCTGAAAGGGTCTTCAGTAGAGATGGATAGTCGAGCTGGGCTATCAGACGGTCACCTCTGTAGCTGTAGTGTCATTTTTCCTATGGTCCAATGTGTAAATTAAACAAAAAAGTGCACGTTTGTTATGATGTCCAAGATGGGGACCAGGATGTGGACATAATAAAAAATTAGGGAACATGATAGGAGACATTTCTACAATACATATAATCATTCTTATCTATTTAATACGATGACAACAGCTCTCCATACCTGCAGTCCACCACAAGGACCACCCTCTCTAATCCCTGAAAAATGAAATCATCCTCAGTGACGAAGAGTGGGGGCTAAGCGCCCCCCATGGTCTCAGAGCATTGACTCTTCTAAGAGTCCTAAGAGTCCTGCTCACACTGATGGGGTGCAGCTGTGGGACCCTATTTTCAGAGATGATGTCCTCCACCCAACTCTCAAAAAGCTGAAAGGGTCTTCAGTAGAGATGGATAGTCGAGCTGGGCTATCAGACGGTCACCTCTGTAGCTGTAGTGTCATTTTTCCTATGGTCCAATGTGTAAATTAAACAAAAAAGTGCAAGATGGGGACCAGGATGTGGACATAATAAAAAATTAGGGAACATGATAGGAGACATTTCTACAATACATATAATCATTCTTATCTATCTAATACGATGACAACAGCTCTCCATACCTGCAGTCCACCACAAGGACCACCCTCTCTAATCCCTGAAAAATGAAATCATCCTCAGTGACGAAGAGAGGGGGCTAAGCGCCCCCATGGTCTCAGAGCATTAACTCTTCTAAGAGTCCTAAGAGTCCTGCTCACACTGATGGGTTGCAGCTGTGGGACCCTATTTTCAGAGATGATGTCCTCCACCCAACTCTCAAAAAGCTGAAAGGGTCTTCAGTAGAGATGGATAGTCGAGCTGGGCTATCAGACGGTCACCTCTGTAGCTGTAGTGTCATTTTTCCTATGGTCCAATGTGTAAATTAAACAAAAAAGTGCACGTTTGTTATGATGTCCAAGATGGGGACCAGGATGTGGACATAATAAAAAATTAGGGAACATGATAGGAGACATTTCTACAATACATATAATCATTCTTATCTATCTAATATGATGATAACAGCTCTCCATATCTGCAGTCCACCACAAGGACCACCCTCTCTAATCCCTGAAAAATGAAATCATCCTCAGTGATGAAGAGAGGGAGCTAAGTGCCCCCAATGGTCTCAGAGCATTGACTCTTCTAAGAGTCCTAAGAGTCCTGCTCACACTGATGGGGTGCAGCTGTGGGACCCTATTTTCAGAGATGATGTCCTCCACCCAACTCTCAAAAAGCTGAAAGGGTCTTCAGTAGAGATGGATAGTCGAGCTGGGCTATCAGACGGTCACCTCTGTAGCTGTAGTGTCATTTTTCCTATGGTCCAATGTGTAAATTAAACAAAAAAGTGCACGTTTGTTATGATGTTCAAGATGGGGACCAGGATGTGGACATAATAAAAAATTAGGGAACATGATAGGAGACATTTCTACAATACATATAATCATTCTTATCTATCTAATACGATCACAACAGCTCTCCATACCTGCAGTCCACCACAAGGACCACTCTCTCTAATCCCTGAAAAATGAAATCATCCTCAGTGACGAAGAGAGGGGGCTAAGCGCCCCCCATGGTCTCAGAGCATTGACTCTTCTAAGAGTCCTAAGATTCCTGCTCACACTGATGGGGTGCAGCTGTGGGACCCTATTTTCAGAGATGATGTCCTCCACCCAACTCTCAAAAAGCTGAAAGGGTCTTCAGTAGAGATGGATAGTCGAGCTGGGCTATCAGACGGTCACCTCTGTAGCTGTAGTGTCATTTTTCCTATGGTCCAATGTGTAAATTAAACAAAAAAGTGCACGTTTGTTATGATTTCCAAGATGGGGACCAGGATGTGGACATAATAAAAAAATAGGGAACATGATAGGAGACATTTCTACAATACATATAATCATTCTTATCTATCTAATACGATGACAACAGCTCTCCATACCTGCAGTCCACCACAAGGACCACCCTCTCTATTCCCTGAAAAGTGAAATCATCCTCAGTGACGAAGAGAGGGGGCTAAGCGCCCCCCATGGTCTCAGAGCATTGACTCTTCTAAGAGTCCTAAGAGTCCTGCTCACACTGATGGGGTGCAGCTGTGGGACCCTATTTTCAGAGATGATGTTCTCCACCCAACTCTCAAAAAGCTAAAAGGGTCTTCAGTAGAGATGGATAGTCGAGCTGGGCTATCAGACGGTCACCTCTGTAGCTGTAGTGTCATTTTTCCTATGGTCCAATGTGTAAATTAAACAAAAAAGTGCACGTTTGTTATGATGTCCAAGATGGGGACCAGGATGTGGACATAATAAAAAATTAGGGAACATGATAGGAGACATTTCTACAATACATATAATCATTCTTATCTATTTAATACGATGACAACAGCTCTCCATACCTGCAGTCCACCACAAGGACCACCCTCTCTAATCCCTGAAAAATGAAATCATCCTCAGTGACGAAGAGAGGGGGCTAAGCGCCCCCCATGGTCTCAGAGCATTGACTCTTCTAAGAGTCCTAAGAGTCCTGCTCACACTGATGGGGTGCAGCTGTGGGACCCTATTTTCAGAGATGATGTCCTCCACCCAACTCTCAAAAAGCTGAAAGGGTCTTCAGTAGAGATGGATAGTCGAGCTGGGCTATCAGACGGTCACCTCTGTAGCTGTAGTGTCATTTTTCCTATGGTCCAATGTGTAAATTAAACAAAAAAGTGCACGTTTGTTATGATGTCCAAGATGGGGACCAGGATGTGGACATAAAAAAAAATTAGGGAACATGATAGGAGACATTTCTACAATACATATAATCATTCTTATCTATCTAATACGATGATAAAAGCTCTCCATATCTGCAGTCCACCACAAGGACCACCCTCTCTAATCCCTGAAAAATGAAATCATCCTCAGTGACGAAGAGTGGGGGCTAAGCGCCCCCCATGGTCTCAGAGCATTGACTCTTCTAAGGGTCCTAAGAGTCCTGCTCACACTGATGGGGTGCAGCTGTGGGACCCTATTTTCAGAGATGATGTCCTCCACCCAACTCTCAAAAAGCTGAAAGGGTCTTCAGTAGAGATGGATAGTCGAGCTGGGCTATCAGACGGTCACCTCTGTAGCTGTAGTGTCATTTTTCCTATGGTCCAATGTGTAAATTAAACAAAAAAGTGCACGTTTGTTATGATGTCCAAGATGGGGACCAGGATGTGGACATAATAAAAAATTAGGGAACATGATAGGAGACATTTCTACAATACATATAATCATTCTTATCTATCTAATACGATGACAACAGCTCTCCATACCTGCAGTCCACCACAAGGACCACCCTCTCTAATCCCTGAAAAATGAAATCATCCTCAGTAACGAAGAGAGGGGGCTAAGCGCCCCCATGGTCTCAGAGCATTAACTCTTCTAAGAGTCCTAAGAGTCCTGCTCACACTGATGGGTTGCAGCTGTGGGACCCTATTTTCAGAGATGATGTCCTCCACCCAACTCTCAAAAAGCTGAAAGGGTCTTCAGTAGAGATGGATAGTCGAGCTGGGCTATCAGACGGTCACCTCTGTAGCTGTAGTGTCATTTTTCCTATGGTCCAATGTGTAAATTAAACAAAAAAGTGCACGTTTGTTATGATGTCCAAGATGGGGACCAGGATGTGGACATAATAAAAAATTAGGGAACATGATAGGAGACATTTCTACAATACATATAATCATTCTTATCTATCTAATATGATGATAACAGCTCTCCATATCTGCAGTCCACCACAAGGACCACCCTCTCTAATCCCTGAAAAATGAAATCATCCTCAGTGATGAAGAGAGGGGGCTAAGTGCCCCCAATGGTCTCAGAGCATTGACTCTTCTAAGAGTCCTAAGAGTCCTGCTCACACTGATGGGGTGCAGCTGTGGGACCCTATTTTCAGAGATGATGTCCTCCACCCAACTCTCAAAAAGCTGAAAGGGTCTTCAGTAGAGATGGATAGTCGAGCTGGGCTATCAGACGGTCACCTCTGTAGCTGTAGTGTCATTTTTCCTATGGTCCAATGTGTAAATTAAACAAAAAAGTGCACGTTTGTTATGATGTTCAAGATGGGGACCAGGATGTGGACATAATAAAAAATTAGGGAACATGATAGGAGACATTTCTACAATACATATAATCATTCTTATCTATCTAATACGATCACAACAGCTCTCCATACCTGCAGTCCACCACAAGGACCACTCTCTCTAATCCCTGAAAAATGAAATCATCCTCAGTGACGAAGAGAGGGGGCTAAGCGCCCCCCATGGTCTCAGAGCATTGACTCTTCTAAGAGTCCTAAGATTCCTGCTCACACTGATGGGGTGCAGCTGTGGGACCCTATTTTCAGAGATGATGTCCTTTACCCAACTCTCAAAAAGCTGAAAGGGTCTTCAGTAGAGATGGATAGTCGAGCTGGGCTATCAGACGGTCACCTCTGTAGCTGTAGTGTCATTTTTCCTATGGTCCAATGTGTAAATTAAACAAAAAAGTGCACGTTTGTTATGATTTCCAAGATGGGGACCAGGATGTGGACATAATAAAAAAATAGGGAACATGATAGGAGACATTTCTACAATACATATAATCATTCTTATCTATCTAATACGATGACAACAGCTCTCCATACCTGCAGTCCACCACAAGGACCACCCTCTCTATTCCCTGAAAAGTGAAATCATCCTCAGTGACGAAGAGAGGGGGCTAAGCGCCCCCCATGGTCTCAGAGCATTGACTCTTCTAAGAGTCCTAAGAGTCCTGCTCACACTGATGGGGTGCAGCTGTGGGACCCTATTTTCAGAGATGATGTTCTCCACCCAACTCTCAAAAAGCTGAAAGGGTCTTCAGTAGAGATGGATAGTCGAGCTGGGCTATCAGACGGTCACCTCTGTAGCTGTAGTGTCATTTTTCCTATGGTCCAATGTGTAAATTAAACAAAAAAGTGCACGTTTGTTATGATGTCCAAGATGGGGACCAGGATGTGGACATAATAAAAAATTAGGGAACATGATAGGAGACATTTCTACAATACATATAATCATTCTTATCTATTTAATACGATGACAACAGCTCTCCATACCTGCAGTCCACCACAAGGACCACCCTCTCTAATCCCTGAAAAATGAAATCATCCTCAGTGACGAAGAGAGGGGGCTAAGCGCCCCCCATGGTCTCAGAGCATTGACTCTTCTAAGAGTCCTAAGAGTCCTGCTCACACTGATGGGGTGCAGCTGTGGGACCCTATTTTCAGAGATGATGTCCTCCACCCAACTCTCAAAAAGCTGAAAGGGTCTTCAGTAGAGATGGATAGTCGAGCTGGGCTATCAGACGGTCACCTCTGTAGCTGTAGTGTCATTTTTCCTATGGTCCAATGTGTAAATTAAACAAAAAAGTGCACGTTTGTTATGATGTCCAAGATGGGGACCAGGATGTGGACATAATAAAAAATTAGGGAACATGATAGGAGACATTTCTACAATACATATAATCATTCTTATCTATCTAATACGATGACAACCGCTCTCCATACCTGCAGTCCACCACAAGGACCACCCTCTCTAATCCCTGAAAAATGAAATCATCCTCAGTGACGAAGAGAGGGGGCTAAGCGCCCCCATGGTCTCAGAGCATTAACTCTTCTAAGAGTCCTAAGAGTCCTGCTCACACTGATGGGGTGCAGCTGTGGGACCCTATTTTCAGAGATGATGTCCTCCACCCAACTCTCAAAAAGCTGAAAGGGTCTTCAGTAGAGATGGATAGTCGAGCTGGGCTATCAGACGGTCACCTCTGTAGCTGTAGTGTCATTTTTCCTATGGTCCAATGTGTAAATTAAACAAAAAAGTGCACGTTTGTTATGATGTCCAAGATGGGGACCAGGATGTGGACATAATAAAAAATTAGGGAACATGATAGGAGACATTTCTACAATACATATAATCATTCTTATCTATCTAATACGATGATAACAGCTCTCCATATCTGCAGTCCACCACAAGGACCACCCTCTCTAATCCCTGAAAAATGAAATCATCCTCAGTGATGAAGAGAGGGGGCTAAGTGCCCCCAATGGTCTCAGAGCATTGACTCTTCTAAGAGTCCTAAGAGTCCTGCTCACACTGATGGGGTGCAGCTGTGGGACCCTATTTTCAGAGATGATGTCCTCCACCCAACTCTCAAAAAGCTGAAAGGGTCTTCAGTAGAGATGGATAGTCGAGCTGGGCTATCAGACGGTCACCTCTGTAGCTGTAGTGTCATTTTTCCTATGGTCCAATGTGTAAATTAAACAAAAAAGTGCACGTTTGTTATGATGTCCAAGATGGGGACCAGGATGTGGACATAATAAAAAATTAGGGAACATGATAGGAGACATTTCTACAATACATATAATCATTCTTATCTATCTAATACGATGACAACAGCTCTCCATACCTGCAGTCCACCACAAGGACCACCCTCTCTAATCCCTGAAAAATGAAATCATCCTCAGTGATGAAGAGAGGGGGCTAAGTGCCCCCAATGGTCTCAGAGCATTGACTCTTCTAAGAGTCCTAAGAGTCCTGCTCACACTGATGGGGTGCAGCTGTGGGACCCTATTTTCAGAGATGATGTCCTCCACCCAACTCTCAAAAAGCTGAAAGGGTCTTCAGTAGAGATGGATAGTCGAGCTGGGCTATCAGACGGTCACCTCTGTAGCTGTAGTGTCATTTTTCCCATGGTCCAATGTGTAAATTAAACAAAAAAGTGCACGTTTGTTATGATGTCCAAGATGGGGACCAGGATGTGGACATAATAAAAAATTAGGGAACATGATAGGAGACATTTCTACAATACATATAATCATTCTTATCTATCTAATACGATGATAAAAGCTCTCCATATCTGCAGTCCACCACAAGGACCACCCTCTCTAATCCCTGAAAAATGAAATCATCCTCAGTGATGAAGAGAGGGGGCTAAGTGCCCCCAATGGTCTCAGAGCATTGACTCTTCTAAGAGTCCTAAGAGTCCTGCTCACACTGATGGGGTGCAGCTGTGGGACCCTATTTTCAGAGATGATGTCCTCCACCCAACTCTCAAAAAGCTGAAAGGGTCTTCAGTAGAGATGGATAGTCGAGCTGGGCTATCAGACGGTCACCTCTGTAGCTGTAGTGTCATTTTTCCTATGGTCCAATGTGTAAATTAAACAAAAAAGTGCACGTTTGTTATGATGTCCAAGATGGGGACCAGGATGTGGACATAATAAAAAATTAGGGAACATGATAGGAGACATTTCTACAATACATATAATCATTCTTATCTATCTAATACGATTACAACAGCTCTCCATACCTGCAGTCCACCACAAGGACCACCCTCTCTAATCCCTGAAAAATGAAATCATCCTCAGTGACGAAGAGAGGGGGCTAAGCGCCCCCATGGTCTCAGAGCATTAACTCTTCTAAGAGTCCTAAGAGTCCTGCTCACACTGATGGGGTGCAGCTGTGGGACCCTATTTTCAGAGATGATGTCCTCCACCCAACTCTCAAAAAGCTGAAAGGGTCTTCAGTAGAGATGGATAGTCGAGCTGGGCTATCAGACGGTCACCTCTGTAGCTGTAGTGTCATTTTTCCTATGGTCCAATGTGTAAATTAAACAAAAAAGTGCACGTTTGTTATGATGTCCAAGATGGGGACCAGGATGTGGACATAATAAAAAATTAGGGAACATGATAGGAGACATTTCTACAATACATATAATCATTCTTATCTATCTAATACGATGATAACAGCTCTCCATATCTGCAGTCCACCACAAGGACCACCCTCTCTAATCCCTGAAAAATGAAATCATCCTCAGTGATGAAGAGAGGGGGCTAAGTGCCCCCAATGGTCTCAGAGCATTGACTCTTCTAAGAGTCCTAAGAGTCCTGCTCACACTGATGGGGTGCAGCTGTGGGACCCTATTTTCAGAGATGATGTCCTCCACCCAACTCTCAAAAAGCTGAAAGGGTCTTCAGTAGAGATGGATAGTCGAGCTGGGCTATCAGACGGTCACCTCTGTAGCTGTAGTGTCATTTTTCCTATGGTCCAATGTGTAAATTAAACAAAAAAGTGCACGTTTGTTATGATGTCCAAGATGGGGACCAGGATGTGGACATAATAAAAAATTAGGGAACATGATAGGAGACATTTCTACAATACATATAATCATTCTTATCTATCTAATACGATGACAACAGCTCTCCATACCTGCAGTCCACCACAAGGACCACCCTCTCTAATCCCTGAAAAATGAAATCATCCTCAGTGATGAAGAGAAGGGGCTAAGTGCCCCCAATGGTCTCAGAGCATTGACTCTTCCAAGAGTCCTAAGAGTCCTGCTCACACTGATGGGGTGCAGCTGTGGGACCCTATTTTAAGAGATGATGTCCTCCACCCAACTCTCAAAAAGCTGAAAGGGTCTTCAGTAGAGATGGATAGTCGAGCTGGGCTATCAGACGGTCACCTCTGTAGCTGTAGTGTCATTTTTCCTATGGTCCAATGTGTAAATTAAACAAAAAAGTGCACGTTTGTTATGATGTCCAAGATGGGGACCAGGATGTGGACATAATAAAAAATTAGGGAACATGATAGGAGACATTTCTACAATACATATAATCATTCTTATCTATCTAATACGATGATAACAGCTCTCCATATCTGCAGTCCACCACAAGGACCACCCTCTCTAATCCCTGAAAAATGAAATCATCCTCAGTGATGAAGAGAGGGGGCTAAGTGCCCCCAATGGTCTCAGAGCATTGACTCTTCTAAGAGTCCTAAGAGTCCTGCTCACACTGATGGGGTGCAGCTGTGGGACCCTATTTTCAGAGATGATGTCCTCCACCCAACTCTCAAAAAGCTGAAAGGGTCTTCAGTAGAGATGGATAGTCGAGCTGGGCTATCAGACGGTCACCTCTGTAGCTGTAGTGTCATTTTTCCTATGGTCCAATGTGTAAATTAAACAAAAAAGTGCACGTTTGTTATGATGTCCAAGATGGGGACCAGGATGTGGACATAATAAAAAATTAGGGAACATGATAGGAGACATTTCTACAATACATATAATCATTCTTATCTATCTAATACGATGACAACAGCTCTCCATACCTGCAGTCCACCACAAGGACCACCCTCTCTAATCCCTGAAAAATGAAATCATCCTCAGTGATGAAGAGAAGGGGCTAAGTGCCCCCAATGGTCTCAGAGCATTGACTCTTCCAAGAGTCCTAAGAGTCCTGCTCACACTGATGGGGTGCAGCTGTGGGACCCTATTTTCAGAGATGATGTCCTCCACCCAACTCTCAAAAAGCTGAAAGGGTCTTCAGTAGAGATGGATAGTCGAGCTGGGCTATCAGACGGTCACCTCTGTAGCTGTAGTGTCATTTTTCCTATGGTCCAATGTGTAAATTAAACAAAAAAGTGCACGTTTGTTATGATGTTCAAGATGGGGACCAGGATGTGGACATAATAAAAAATTAGGGAACATGATAGGAGACATTTCTACAATACATATAATCATTCTTATCTATCTAATACGATCACAACAGCTCTCCATACCTGCAGTCCACCACAAGGACCACTCTCTCTAATCCCTGAAAAATGAAATCATCCTCAGTGACGAAGAGAGGGGGCTAAGCGCCCCCCATGGTCTCAGAGCATTGACTCTTCTAAGAGTCCTAAGATTCCTGCTCACACTGATGGGGTGCAGCTGTGGGACCCTATTTTCAGAGATGATGTCCTCCACCCAACTCTCAAAAAGCTGAAAGGGTCTTCAGTAGAGATGGATAGTCGAGCTGGGCTATCAGACGGTCACCTCTGTAGCTGTAGTGTCATTTTTCCTATGGTCCAATGTGTAAATTAAACAAAAAAGTGCACGTTTGTTATGATTTCCAAGATGGGGACCAGGATGTGGACATAATAAAAAAATAGGGAACATGATAGGAGACATTTCTACAATACATATAATCATTCTTATCTATCTAATACGATGACAACAGCTCTCCATACCTGCAGTCCACCACAAGGACCACCCTCTCTATTCCCTGAAAAGTGAAATCATCCTCAGTGACGAAGAGAGGGGGCTAAGCGCCCCCCATGGTCTCAGAGCATTGACTCTTCTAAGAGTCCTAAGAGTCCTGCTCACACTGATGGGGTGCAGTTGTGGGACCCTATTTTCAGAGATGATGTTCTCCACCCAACTCTCAAAAAGCTGAAAGGGTCTTCAGTAGAGATGGATAGTCGAGCTGGGCTATCAGACGGTCACCTCTGTAGCTGTAGTGTCATTTTTCCTATGGTCCAATGTGTAAATTAAACAAAAAAGTGCACGTTTGTTATGATGTCCAAGATGGGGACCAGGATGTGGACATAATAAAAAATTAGGGAACATGATAGGAGACATTTCTACAATACATATAATCATTCTTATCTATTTAATACGATGACAACAGCTCTCCATACCTGCAGTCCACCACAAGGACCACCCTCTCTAATCCCTGAAAAATGAAATCATCCTCAGTGACGAAGAGAGGGGGCTAAGCGCCCCCCATGGTCTCAGAGCATTGACTCTTCTAAGAGTCCTAAGAGTCCTGCTCACACTGATGGGGTGCAGCTGTGGGACCCTATTTTCAGAGATGATGTCCTCCACCCAACTCTCAAAAAGCTGAAAGGGTCTTCAGTAGAGATGGATAGTCGAGCTGGGCTATCAGACGGTCACCTCTGTAGCTGTAGTGTCATTTTTCCTATGGTCCAATGTGTAAATTAAACAAAAAAGTGCACGTTTGTTATGATGTCCAAGATGGGGACCAGGATGTGGACATAATAAAAAATTAGGGAACATGATAGGAGACATTTCTACAATACATATAATCATTCTTATCTATCTAATACGATGATAACAGCTCTCGATATCTGCAGTCCACCACAAGGACCACCCTCTCTAATCCCTGAAAAATGAACTCATCCTCAGTGATGAAGAGAGGGGGCTAAGTGCCCCCAATGGTCTCAGAGCATTGACTCTTCTAAGAGTCCTAAGAGTCCTGCTCACACTGATGGGGTGCAGCTGTGGGACCCTATTTTCAGAGATGATGTCCTCCACCCAACTCTCAAAAAGCTGAAAGGGTCTTCAGTAGAGATGGATAGTCGAGCTGGGCTATCAGACGGTCACCTCTGTAGCTGTAGTGTCATTTTTCCTATGGTCCAATGTGTAAATTAAACAAAAAAGTGCACGTTTGTTATGATGTCCAAGATGGGGACCAGGATGTGGACATAATAAAAAATTAGGGAACATGATAGGAGACATTTCTACAATACATATAATCATTCTTATCTATCTAATACGATGACAACAGCTCTCCATACCTGCAGTCCACCACAAGGACCATCCTCTCTAATCCCTGAAAAATGAAATCATCCTCAGTGACGAAGAGAGGGGGCTAAGCGCCCCCATGGTCTCAGAGCATTAACTCTTCTAAGAGTCCTAAGAGTCCTGCTCACACTGATGGGGTGCAGCTGTGGGACCCTATTTTCAGAGATGATGTCCTCCACCCAACTCTCAAAAAGCTGAAAGGGTCTTCAGTAGAGATGGATAGTCGAGCTGGGCTATCAGACGGTCACCTCTGTAGCTGTAGTGTCATTTTTCCTATGGTCCAATGTGTAAATTAAACAAAAAAGTGCACGTTTGTTATGATGTCCAAGATGGGGACCAGGATGTGGACATAATAAAAAATTAGGGAACATGATAGGAGACATTTCTACAATACATATAATCATTCTTATCTATCTAATACGATGACAACAGCTCTCCATACCTGCAGTCCACCACAAGGACCACCCTCTCTAATCCCTGAAAAATGAAATCATCCTCAGGGACGAAGAGAGGGGGCTAAGCGCCCCCCATGGTTTTAGAGCATTGACTCTTCTAAGAGTCCTAAGAGTCCTGCTTACACTGATGAAGTGCAGCTGTGGGACCCTATTTTAAGAGATGATGTCCTCCACCCAACTCTCAAAAAGCTGAAAGGGTCTTCAGTAGAGATGGATAGTCGAGCTGGGCTATCAGACGGTCACCTCTGTAGCTGTAGTGTCATTTTTCCTATGGTCCAATGTGTAAATTAAACAAAAAAGTGCACGTTTGTTATGATGTCCAAGATGGGGACCAGGATGTGGACATAATAAAAAATTAGGGAACATGATAGGAGACATTTCTACAATACATATAATCATTCTTATCTATCTAATACGATGATAACAGCTATCCATATCTGCAGTCCACCAAAAGGACCACCCTCTCTAATCCCTGAAAAATGAAATCATCCTCAGTGATGAAGAGAGGGGGCTAAGTGCCCCCAATGGTCTCAGAGCATTGACTCTTCTAAGAGTCCTAAGAGTCCTGCTCACACTGATGGGGTGCAGCTGTGGGACCCTATTTTCAGAGATGATGTCCTCCACCCAACTCTCAAAAAGCTGAAAGGGTCTTCAGTAGAGATGGATAGTCGAGCTGGGCTATCAGACGGTCACCTCTGTAGCTGTAGTGTCATTTTTCCTATGGTCCAATGTGTAAATTAAACAAAAAAGTGCACGTTTGTTATGATGTCCAAGATGGGGACCAGGATGTGGACATAATAAAAAATTAGGGAACATGATAGGAGACATTTCTACAATACATATAATCATTCTTATCTATCTAATACGATGACAACAGCTCTCCATACCTGCAGTCCACCACAAGGACCACCCTCTCTAATCCCTGAAAAATGAAATCATCCTCAGTGACGAAGAGAGGGGGCTAAGCGCCCCCATGGTCTCAGAGCATTAACTCTTCTAAGAGTCCTAAGAGTCCTGCTCACACTGATGGGGTGCAGCTGTGGGACCCTATTTTCAGAGATGATGTCCTCCACCCAACTCTCAAAAAGCTGAAAGGGTCTTCAGTAGAGATGGATAGTCGAGCTGGGCTATCAGACGGTCACCTCTGTAGCTGTAGTGTCATTTTTCCTATGGTCCAATGTGTAAATTAAACAAAAAAGTGCACGTTTGTTATGATGTCCAAGATGGGGACAAGGATGTGGACATAATAAAAAATTAGGGAACATGATAGGAGACATTTCTACAATACATATAATCATTCTTATCTATCTAATACGATGACAACAGCTCTCCATACCTGCAGTCCACCACAAGGACCACCCTCTCTAATCCCTGAAAAATGAAATCATCCTCAGGGACGAAGAGAGGGGGCTAAGCGCCCCCGATGGTTTTAGAGCATTGACTCTTCTAAGAGTCCTAAGAGTCCTGCTTACACTGATGGGGTGCAGCTGTGGGACCCTATTTTAAGAGATGATGTCCTCCACCCAACTCTCAAAAAGCTGAAAGGGTCTTCAGTAGAGATGGATAGTCGAGCTGGGCTATCAGACGGTCACCTCTGTAGCTGTAGTGTCATTTTTCCTATGGTCCAATGTGTAAATTAAACAAAAAAGTGCACGTTTGTTTTGATGTCCAAGATGGGGACCAGGATGTGGACATAATAAAAAATTAGGGAACATGATAGGAGACATTTCTACAATACATATAATCATTCTTATCTATCTAATACGATGACAACAGCTCTCCATACCTGCAGTCCACCACAAGGACCACCCTCTCTAATCCCTGAAAAATGAAATCATCCTCAGTGACGAAGAGAGGGGGCTAAGCGCCCCCATGGTCTCAGAGCATTAACTCTTCTAAGAGTCCTAAGAGTCCTGCTCACACTGATGGGGTGCAGCTGTGGGACCCTATTTTCAGAGATGATGTCCTCCACCCAACTCTCAAAAAGCTGAAAGGGTCTTCAGTAGAGATGGATAGTCGAGCTGGGCTATCAGACGGTCACCTCTGTAGCTGTAGTGTCATTTTTCCTATGGTCCAATGTGTAAATTAAACAAAAAAGTGCACGTTTGTTATGATGTCCAAGATGGGGACCAGGATGTGGACATAATAAAAAATTAGGGAACATGATAGGAGACATTTCTACAATACATATAATCATTCTTATCTATCTAATACGATGACAACAGCTCTCCATACCTGCAGTCCACCACAAGGACCACCCTCTCTAATCCCTGAAAAATGAAATCATCCTCAGGGACGAAGAGAGGGGGCTAAGCGCCCCCCATGGTTTTAGAGCATTGACTCTTCTAAGAGTCCTAAGAGTCCTGCTTACACTGATGGGGTGCAGCTGTGGGACCCTATTTTAAGAGATGATGTCCTCCACCCAACTCTCAAAAAGCTGAAAGGGTCTTCAGTAGAGATGGATAGTCGAGCTGGGCTATCAGACGGTCACCTCTGTAGCTGTAGTGTCATTTTTCCTATGGTCCAATGTGTAAATTAAACAAAAAAGTGCACGTTTGTTATGATGTCCAAGATGGGGACCAGGATGTGGACATAATAAAAAATTAGGGAACATGATAGGAGACATTTCTACAATACATATAATCATTCTTATCTATCTAATACGATCACAACAGCTCTCCATACCTGCAGTCCACCACAAGGACCACTCTCTCTAATCCCTGAAAAATGAAATCATCCTCAGTGACGAAGAGAGGGGGCTAAGCGCCCCCCATGGTCTCAAAACATTGACTCTTCTAAGAGTCCTAAGAGTCCTGCTCACACTGATGGGGTGCAGCTGTGGGACCCTATTTTCAGAGATGATGTCCTCCACCCAACTCTCAAAAAGCTGAAAGGGTCTTCAGTAGAGATGGATAGTCGAGCTGGGCTACCAGACGGTCACCTCTGTAGCTGTAGTGTCATTTTTCCTATGGTCCAATGTGTAAATTAAACAAAAAAGTGCACGTTTGTTATGATTTCCAAGATGGGGACCAGGATGTGGACATAATAAAAAAATAGGGAACATGATAGGAGACATTTCTACAATACATATAATCATTCTTATCTATCTAATACGATGACAACAGCTCTCCATACCTGCAGTCCACCACAAGGACCACCCTCTCTATTCCCTGAAAAGTGAAATCATCCTCAGTGACGAAGAGAGGGGGCTAAGCGCCCCCCATGGTCTCAAAACATTGACTCTTCTAAGAGTCCTAAGAGTCCTGCTCACACTGATGGGGTGCAGCTGTGGGACCCTATTTTCAGAGATGATGTCCTCCACCCAACTCTCAAAAAGCTGAAAGGGTCTTCAGTAGAGATGGATAGTCGAGCTGGGCTATCAGACGGTCACCTCTGTAGCTGTAGTGTCATTTTTCCTATGGTCCAATGTGTAAATTAAACAAAAAAGTGCACATTTGTTATGATGTCCAAGATGGGGACCAGGATGTGGACATAATAAAAAATTAGGGAACATGATAGGAGACATTTCTACAATACATATAATCATTCTTATCTATCTAATACGATCACAACAGCTCTCCATACCTGCAGTCCACCACAAGGACCACTCTCTCTAATCCCTGAAAAATGAAATCATCCTCAGTGACGAAGAGAGGGGGCTAAGCGCCCCCCATGGTCTCAAAACATTGACTCTTCTAAGAGTCCTAAGAGTCCTGCTCACACTGATGGGGTGCAGCTGTGGGACCCTATTTTCAGAGATGATGTCCTCCACCCAACTCTCAAAAAGCTGAAAGGGTCTTCAGTAGAGATGGATAGTCGAGCTGGGCTACCAGACGGTCACCTCTGTAGCTGTAGTGTCATTTTTCCTATGGTCCAATGTGTAAATTAAACAAAAAAGTGCACGTTTGTTATGATTTCCAAGATGGGGACCAGGATGTGGACATAATAAAAAAATAGGGAACATGATAGGAGACATTTCTACAATACATATAATCATTCTTATCTATCTAATACGATGACAACAGCTCTCCATACCTGCAGTCCACCACAAGGACCACCCTCTCTATTCCCTGAAAAGTGAAATCATCCTCAGTGACGAAGAGAGGGGGCTAAGCGCCCCCCATGGTCTCAAAACATTGACTCTTCTAAGAGTCCTAAGAGTCCTGCTCACACTGATGGGGTGCAGCTGTGGGACCCTATTTTCAGAGATGATGTCCTCCACCCAACTCTCAAAAAGCTGAAAGGGTCTTCAGTAGAGATGGATAGTCGAGCTGGGCTATCAGACGGTCACCTCTGTAGCTGTAGTGTCATTTTTCCTATGGTCCAATGTGTAAATTAAACAAAAAAGTGCACATTTGTTATGATGTCCAAGATGGGGACCAGGATGTGGACATAATAAAAAATTAGGGAACATGATAGGAGACATTTCTACAATACATATAATCATTCTTATCTATCTAATACGATGACAACAGCTCTCCATACCTGCAGTCCACCACAAGGACCATCCTCTCTAATCCCTGAAAAATGAAATCATCCTCAGTGACGAAGAGAGGGGGCTAAGCGCCCCCATGGTCTCAGAGCATTAACTCTTCTAAGAGTCCTAAGAGTCCTGCTCACACTGATGGGGTGCAGCTGTGGGACCCTATTTTCAGAGATGATGTCCTCCACCCAACTCTCAAAAAGCTGAAAGGGTCTTCAGTAGAGATGGATAGTCGAGCTGGGCTATCAGACGGTCACCTCTGTAGCTGTAGTGTCATTTTTCCTATGGTCCAATGTGTAAATTAAACAAAAAAGTGCACGTTTGTTATGATGTCCAAGATGGGGACCAGGATGTGGACATAATAAAAAATTAGGGAACATGATAGGAGACATTTCTACAATACATATAATCATTCTTATCTATCTAATACGATGACAACAGCTCTCCATACCTGCAGTCCACCACAAGGACCACCCTCTCTAATCCCTGAAAAATGAAATCATCCTCAGGGACGAAGAGAGGGGGCTAAGCGCCCCCCATGGTTTTAGAGCATTGACTCTTCTAAGAGTCCTAAGAGTCCTGCTTACACTGATGGGGTGCAGCTGTGGGACCCTATTTTAAGAGATGATGTCCTCCACCCAACTCTCAAAAAGCTGAAAGGGTCTTCAGTAGAGATGGATAGTCGAGCTGGGCTATCAGACGGTCACCTCTGTAGCTGTAGTGTCATTTTTCCTATGGTCCAATGTGTAAATTAAACAAAAAAGTGCACGTTTGTTATGATGTCCAAGATGGGGACCAGGATGTGGACATAATAAAAAATTAGGGAACATGATAGGAGACATTTCTACAATACATATAATCATTCTTATCTATCTAATACGATCACAACAGCTCTCCATACCTGCAGTCCACCACAAGGACCACTCTCTCTAATCCCTGAAAAATGAAATCATCCTCAGTGACGAAGAGAGGGGGCTAAGCGCCCCCCATGGTCTCAAAACATTGACTCTTCTAAGAGTCCTAAGAGTCCTGCTCACACTGATGGGGTGCAGCTGTGGGACCCTATTTTCAGAGATGATGTCCTCCACCCAACTCTCAAAAAGCTGAAAGGGTCTTCAGTAGAGATGGATAGTCGAGCTGGGCTACCAGACGGTCACCTCTGTAGCTGTAGTGTCATTTTTCCTATGGTCCAATGTGTAAATTAAACAAAAAAGTGCACGTTTGTTATGATTTCCAAGATGGGGACCAGGATGTGGACATAATAAAAAAATAGGGAACATGATAGGAGACATTTCTACAATACATATAATCATTCTTATCTATCTAATACGATGACAACAGCTCTCCATACCTGCAGTCCACCACAAGGACCACCCTCTCTATTCCCTGAAAAGTGAAATCATCCTCAGTGACGAAGAGAGGGGGCTAAGCGCCCCCCATGGTCTCAAAACATTGACTCTTCTAAGAGTCCTAAGAGTCCTGCTCACACTGATGGGGTGCAGCTGTGGGACCCTATTTTCAGAGATGATGTCCTCCACCCAACTCTCAAAAAGCTGAAAGGGTCTTCAGTAGAGATGGATAGTCGAGCTGGGCTATCAGACGGTCACCTCTGTAGCTGTAGTGTCATTTTTCCTATGGTCCAATGTGTAAATTAAACAAAAAAGTGCACATTTGTTATGATGTCCAAGATGGGGACCAGGATGTGGACATAATAAAAAATTAGGGAACATGATAGGAGACATTTCTACAATACATATAATCATTCTTATCTATCTAATACGATCACAACAGCTCTCCATACCTGCAGTCCACCACAAGGACCACTCTCTCTAATCCCTGAAAAATGAAATCATCCTCAGTGACGAAGAGAGGGGGCTAAGCGCCCCCCATGGTCTCAAAACATTGACTCTTCTAAGAGTCCTAAGAGTCCTGCTCACACTGATGGGGTGCAGCTGTGGGACCCTATTTTCAGAGATGATGTCCTCCACCCAACTCTCAAAAAGCTGAAAGGGTCTTCAGTAGAGATGGATAGTCGAGCTGGGCTACCAGACGGTCACCTCTGTAGCTGTAGTGTCATTTTTCCTATGGTCCAATGTGTAAATTAAACAAAAAAGTGCACGTTTGTTATGATTTCCAAGATGGGGACCAGGATGTGGACATAATAAAAAAATAGGGAACATGATAGGAGACATTTCTACAATACATATAATCATTCTTATCTATCTAATACGATGACAACAGCTCTCCATACCTGCAGTCCACCACAAGGACCACCCTCTCTATTCCCTGAAAAGTGAAATCATCCTCAGTGACGAAGAGAGGGGGCTAAGCGCCCCCCATGGTCTCAAAACATTGACTCTTCTAAGAGTCCTAAGAGTCCTGCTCACACTGATGGGGTGCAGCTGTGGGACCCTATTTTCAGAGATGATGTCCTCCACCCAACTCTCAAAAAGCTGAAAGGGTCTTCAGTAGAGATGGATAGTCGAGCTGGGCTATCAGACGGTCACCTCTGTAGCTGTAGTGTCATTTTTCCTATGGTCCAATGTGTAAATTAAACAAAAAAGTGCACATTTGTTATGATGTCCAAGATGGGGACCAGGATGTGGACATAATAAAAAATTAGGGAACATGATAGGAGACATTTCTACAATACATATAATCATTCTTATCTATCTAATACGATGACAACAGCTCTCCATACCTGCAGTCCACCACAAGGACCATCCTCTCTAATCCCTGAAAAATGAAATCATCCTCAGTGACGAAGAGAGGGGGCTAAGCGCCCCCATGGTCTCAGAGCATTAACTCTTCTAAGAGTCCTAAGAGTCCTGCTCACACTGATGGGGTGCAGCTGTGGGACCCTATTTTCAGAGATGATGTCCTCCACCCAACTCTCAAAAAGCTGAAAGGGTCTTCAGTAGAGATGGATAGTCGAGCTGGGCTATCAGACGGTCACCTCTGTAGCTGTAGTGTCATTTTTCCTATGGTCCAATGTGTAAATTAAACAAAAAAGTGCACGTTTGTTATGATGTCCAAGATGGGGACCAGGATGTGGACATAATAAAAAATTAGGGAACATGATAGGAGACATTTCTACAATACATATAATCATTCTTATCTATCTAATACGATGACAACAGCTCTCCATACCTGCAGTCCACCACAAGGACCACCCTCTCTAATCCCTGAAAAATGAAATCATCCTCAGGGACGAAGAGAGGGGGCTAAGCGCCCCCCATGGTTTTAGAGCATTGACTCTTCTAAGAGTCCTAAGAGTCCTGCTTACACTGATGGGGTGCAGCTGTGGGACCCTATTTTAAGAGATGATGTCCTCCACCCAACTCTCAAAAAGCTGAAAGGGTCTTCAGTAGAGATGGATAGTCGAGCTGGGCTATCAGACGGTCACCTCTGTAGCTGTAGTGTCATTTTTCCTATGGTCCAATGTGTAAATTAAACAAAAAAGTGCACGTTTGTTATGATGTCCAAGATGGGGACCAGGATGTGGACATAATAAAAAATTAGGGAACATGATAGGAGACATTTCTACAATACATATAATCATTCTTATCTATCTAATACGATGATAACAGCTCTCCATATCTGCAGTCCACCACAAGGACCACCCTCTCTAATCCCTGAAAAATGAAATCATCCTCAGTGATGAAGAGAGGGGGCTAAGTGCCCCCAATGGTCTCAGAGCATTGACTCTTCTAAGAGTCCTAAGAGTCCTGCTCACACTGATGGGGTGCAGCTGTGGGACCCTATTTTCAGAGATGATGTCCTCCACCCAACTCTCAAAAAGCTGAAAGGGTCTTCAGTAGAGATGGATAGTCGAGCTGGGCTATCAGACGGTCACCTCTGTAGCTGTAGTGTCATTTTTCCTATGGTCCAATGTGTAAATTAAACAAAAAAGTGCACGTTTGTTATGATGTCCAAGATGGGGACCAGGATGTGGACATAATAAAAAATTAGGGAACATGATAGGAGACATTTCTACAATACATATAATCATTCTTATCTATCTAATACGATGACAACAGCTCTCCATACCTGCAGTCCACCACAAGGACCACCCTCTCTAATCCCTGAAAAATGAAATCATCCTCAGTGACGAAGAGAGGGGGCTAAGCGCCCCCATGGTCTCAGAGCATTAACTCTTCTAAGAGTCCTAAGAGTCCTGCTCACACTGATGGGGTGCAGCTGTGGGACCCTATTTTCAGAGATGATGTCCTCCACCCAACTCTCAAAAAGCTGAAAGGGTCTTCAGTAGAGATGGATAGTCGAGCTGGGCTATCAGACGGTCACCTCTGTAGCTGTAATGTCATTTTTCCTATGGTCCAATGTGTAAATTAAACAAAAAAGTGCACGTTTGTTAT
The DNA here is from genome assembly GCF_048569485.1 of Anomaloglossus baeobatrachus. Taxonomy (NCBI): domain Eukaryota; kingdom Metazoa; phylum Chordata; class Amphibia; order Anura; family Aromobatidae; genus Anomaloglossus; species Anomaloglossus baeobatrachus. Next base: position 238,252 of record NW_027442772.1, read on the forward strand.
GATGTCCAAGATGGGGACCAGGATGTGGACATAATAAAAAATTAGGGAACATGATAGGAGACATTTCTACAATACATATAATCATTCTTATCTATCTAATACGATGACAACAGCTCTCCATACCTGCAGTCCACCACAAGGACCACCCTCTCTAATCCCTGAAAAATGAAATCATCCTCAGGGACGAAGAGAGGGGGCTAAGCGCCCCCCATGGTTTTAGAGCATTGACTCTTCTAAGAGTCCTAAGAGTCCTGCTTACACTGATGGGGTGCAGCTGTGGGACCCTATTTTAAGAGATGATGTCCTCCACCCAACTCTCAAAAAGCTGAAAGGGTCTTCAGTAGAGATGGATAGTCGAGCTGGGCTATCAGACGGTCACCTCTGTAGCTGTAGTGTCATTTTTCCTATGGTCCAATGTGTAAATTAAACAAAAAAGTGCACGTTTGTTATGATGTCCAAGATGGGGACCAGGATGTGGACATAATAAAAAATTAGGGAACATGATAGGAGACATTTCTACAATACATATAATCATTCTTATCTATCTAATACGATGACAACAGCTCTCCATACCTGCAGTCCACCACAAGGACCACCCTCTCTAATCCCTGAAAAATGAAATCATCCTCAGTGACGAAGAGAGGGGGCTAAGCGCCCCCATGGTCTCAGAGCATTAACTCTTCTAAGAGTCCTAAGAGTCCTGCTCACACTGATGGGGTGCAGCTGTGGGACCCTATTTTCAGAGATGATGTCCTCCACCCAACTCTCAAAAAGCTGAAAGGGTCTTCAGTAGAGATGGATAGTCGAGCTGGGCTATCAGACGGTCACCTCTGTAGCTGTAGTGTCATTTTTCCTATGGTCCAATGTGTAAATTAAACAAAAAAGTGCACGTTTGTTATGATGTCCAAGATGGGGACCAGGATGTGGACATAATAAAAAATTAGGGAACATGATAGGAGACATTTCTACAATACATATAATCATTCTTATCTATCTAATACGATGACAACAGCTCTCCATACCTGCAGTCCACCACAAGGACCACCCTCTCTAATCCCTGAAAAATGAAATCATCCTCAGGGACGAAGAGAGGGGGCTAAGCGCCCCCCATGGTTTTAGAGCATTGACTCTTCTAAGAGTCCTAAGAGTCCTGCTTACACTGATGGGGTGCAGCTGTGGGACCCTATTTTAAGAGATGATGTCCTCCACCCAACTCTCAAAAAGCTGAAAGGGTCTTCAGTAGAGATGGATAGTCGAGCTGGGCTATCAGACGGTCACCTCTGTAGCTGTAGTGTCATTTTTCCTATGGTCCAATGTGTAAATTAAACAAAAAAGTGCACGTTTGTTATGATGTCCAAGATGGGGACCAGGATGTGGACATAATAAAAAATTAGGGAACATGATAGGAGACATTTCTACAATACATATAATCATTCTTATCTATCTAATACGATCACAACAGCTCTCCATACCTGCAGTCCACCACAAGGACCACTCTCTCTAATCCCTGAAAAATGAAATCATCCTCAGTGACGAAGAGAGGGGGCTAAGCGCCCCCCATGGTCTCAAAACATTGACTCTTCTAAGAGTCCTAAGAGTCCTGCTCACACTGATGGGGTGCAGCTGTGGGACCCTATTTTCAGAGATGATGTCCTCCACCCAACTCTCAAAAAGCTGAAAGGGTCTTCAGTAGAGATGGATAGTCGAGCTGGGCTACCAGACGGTCACCTCTGTAGCTGTAGTGTCATTTTTCCTATGGTCCAATGTGTAAATTAAACAAAAAAGTGCACGTTTGTTATGATTTCCAAGATGGGGACCAGGATGTGGACATAATAAAAAAATAGGGAACATGATAGGAGACATTTCTACAATACATATAATCATTCTTATCTATCTAATACGATGACAACAGCTCTCCATACCTGCAGTCCACCACAAGGACCACCCTCTCTATTCCCTGAAAAGTGAAATCATCCTCAGTGACGAAGAGAGGGGGCTAAGCGCCCCCCATGGTCTCAAAACATTGACTCTTCTAAGAGTCCTAAGAGTCCTGCTCACACTGATGGGGTGCAGCTGTGGGACCCTATTTTCAGAGATGATGTCCTCCACCCAACTCTCAAAAAGCTGAAAGGGTCTTCAGTAGAGATGGATAGTCGAGCTGGGCTATCAGACGGTCACCTCTGTAGCTGTAGTGTCATTTTTCCTATGGTCCAATGTGTAAATTAAACAAAAAAGTGCACGTTTGTTATGATGTCAAAGATGGGGACCAGGATGTGGACATAATAAAAAATTAGGGAACATGATAGGAGACATTTCTACAATACATATAATCATTCTTATCTATCTAATACGATGACAACAGCTCTCCATACCTGCAGTCCACCACAAGGACCACCCTCTCTAATCCCTGAAAAATGAAATCATCCTCAGTGACGAAGAGAGGGGGCTAAGCGCCCCCATGGTCTCAGAGCATTAACTCTTCTAAGAGTCCTAAGAGTCCTGCTCACACTGATGGGGTGCAGCTGTGGGACCCTATTTTCAGAGATGATGTCCTCCACCCAACTCTCAAAAAGCTGAAAGGGTCTTCAGTAGAGATGGATAGTCGAGCTGGGCTATCAGACGGTCACCTCTGTAGCTGTAGTGTCATTTTTCCTATGGTCCAATGTGTAAATTAAACAAAAAAGTGCACGTTTGTTATGATGTCCAAGATGGGGACCAGGATGTGGACATAATAAAAAATTAGGGAACATGATAGGAGACATTTCTACAATACATATAATCATTCTTATCTATCTAATACGATGACAACAGCTCTCCATACCTGCAGTCCACCACAAGGACCACCCTCTCTAATCCCTGAAAAATGAAATCATCCTCAGGGACGAAGAGAGGGGGCTAAGCGCCCCCCATGGTTTTAGAGCATTGACTCTTCTAAGAGTCCTAAGAGTCCTGCTTACACTGATGGGGTGCAGCTGTGGGACCCTATTTTAAGAGATGATGTCCTCCACCCAACTCTCAAAAAGCTGAAAGGGTCTTCAGTAGAGATGGATAGTCGAGCTGGGCTATCAGACGGTCACCTCTGTAGCTGTAGTGTCATTTTTCCTATGGTCCAATGTGTAAATTAAACAAAAAAGTGCACGTTTGTTATGATGTCCAAGATGGGGACCAGGATGTGGACATAATAAAAAATTAGGGAACATGATAGGAGACATTTCTACAATACATATAATCATTCTTATCTATCTAATACGATCACAACAGCTCTCCATACCTGCAGTCCACCACAAGGACCACTCTCTCTAATCCCTGAAAAATGAAATCATCCTCAGTGACGAAGAGAGGGGGCTAAGCGCCCCCCATGGTCTCAAAACATTGACTCTTCTAAGAGTCCTAAGAGTCCTGCTCACACTGATGGGGTGCAGCTGTGGGACCCTATTTTCAGAGATGATGTCCTCCACCCAACTCTCAAAAAGCTGAAAGGGTCTTCAGTAGAGATGGATAGTCGAGCTGGGCTACCAGACGGTCACCTCTGTAGCTGTAGTGTCATTTTTCCTATGGTCCAATGTGTAAATTAAACAAAAAAGTGCACGTTTGTTATGATTTCCAAGATGGGGACCAGGATGTGGACATAATAAAAAAATAGGGAACATGATAGGAGACATTTCTACAATACATATAATCATTCTTATCTATCTAATACGATGACAACAGCTCTCCATACCTGCAGTCCACCACAAGGACCACCCTCTCTATTCCCTGAAAAGTGAAATCATCCTCAGTGACGAAGAGAGGGGGCTAAGCGCCCCCCATGGTCTCAAAACATTGACTCTTCTAAGAGTCCTAAGAGTCCTGCTCACACTGATGGGGTGCAGCTGTGGGACCCTATTTTCAGAGATGATGTTCTCCACCCAACTCTCAAAAAGCTGAAAGGGTCTTCAGTAGAGATGGATAGTCGAGCTGGGCTATCAGACGGTCACCTCTGTAGCTGTAGTGTCATTTTTCCTATGGTCCAATGTGTAAATTAAACAAAAAAGTGCACGTTTGTTATGATGTCCAAGATGGGGACCAGGATGTGGACATAATAAAAAATTAGGGAACATGATAGGAGACATTTCTACAATACATATAATCATTCTTATCTATCTAATACGATGATAACAGCTCTCCATACCTGCAGTCCACCACAAGGACCACCCTCTCTAATCCCTGAAAAATGAAATCATCCTCAGTGACGAAGAGAGGGGGCTAAGTGCCCCCAATGGTCTCAGAGCATTGACTCTTCTAAGAGTCCTAAGAGTCCTGCTCACACTGATGGGGTGCAGCTGTGGGACCCTATTTTCAGAGATGATGTCCTCCACCCAACTCTCAAAAAGCTGAAAGGGTCTTCAGTAGAGATGGATAGTCGAGCTGGGCTATCAGACGGTCACCTCTGTAGCTGTAGTGTCATTTTTCCTATGGTCCAATGTGTAAATTAAACAAAAAAGTGCATGTTTGTTATGATGTCCAAGATGGGGACCAGGATGTGGACATAATAAAAAATTAGGGAACATGATAGGAGACATTTCTACAATACATATAATCATTCTTATCTATCTAATACGATGACAACAGCTCTCCATACCTGCAGTCCACCACAAGGACCACCCTCTCTAATCCCTGAAAAATGAAATCATCCTCAGGGACGAAGAGAGGGGGCTAAGCGCCCCCCATGGTTTTAGAGCATTGACTCTTCTAAGAGTCCTAAGAGTCCTGCTTACACTGATGGGGTGCAGCTGTGGGACCCTATTTTAAGAGATGATGTCCTCCACCCAACTCTCAAAAAGCTGAAAGGGTCTTCAGTAGAGATGGATAGTCGAGCTGGGCTATCAGACGGTCACCTCTGTAGCTGTAGTGTCATTTTTCCTATGGTCCAATGTGTAAATTAAACAAAAAAGTGCACGTTTGTTATGATGTCCAAGATGGGGACCAGGATGTGGACATAATAAAAAATTAGGGAACATGATAGGAGACATTTCTACAATACATATAATCATTCTTATCTATCTAATACGATGACAACAGCTCTCCATACCTGCAGTCCACCACAAGGACCACCCTCTCTAATCCCTGAAAAATGAAATCATCCTCAGTGACGAAGAGAGGGGGCTAAGCGCCCCCATGGTCTCAGAGCATTAACTCTTCTAAGAGTCCTAAGAGTCCTGCTCACACTGATGGGGTGCAGCTGTGGGACCCTATTTTCAGAGATGATGTCCTCCACCCAACTCTCAAAAAGCTGAAAGGGTCTTCAGTAGAGATGGATAGTCGAGCTGGGCTATCAGACGGTCACCTCTGTAGCTGTAGTGTCATTTTTCCTATGGTCCAATGTGTAAATTAAACAAAAAAGTGCACGTTTGTTATGATGTCCAAGATGGGGACCAGGATGTGGACATAATAAAAAATTAGGGAACATGATAGGAGACATTTCTACAATACATATAATCATTCTTATCTATCTAATACGATCACAACAGCTCTCCATACCTGCAGTCCACCACAAGGACCACTCTCTCTAATCCCTGAAAAATGAAATCATCCTCAGTGACGAAGAGAGGGGGCTAAGCGCCCCCCATGGTCTCAAAACATTGACTCTTCTAAGAGTCCTAAGAGTCCTGCTCACACTGATGGGGTGCAGCTGTGGGACCCTATTTTCAGAGATGATGTCCTCCACCCAACTCTCAAAAAGCTGAAAGGGTCTTCAGTAGAGATGGATAGTCGAGCTGGGCTACCAGACGGTCACCTCTGTAGCTGTAGTGTCATTTTTCCTATGGTCCAATGTGTAAATTAAACAAAAAAGTGCACGTTTGTTATGATTTCCAAGATGGGGACCAGGATGTGGACATAATAAAAAAATAGGGAACATGATAGGAGACATTTCTACAATACATATAATCATTCTTATCTATCTAATACGATGACAACAGCTCTCCATACCTGCAGTCCACCACAAGGACCACCCTCTCTATTCCCTGAAAAGTGAAATCATCCTCAGTGACGAAGAGAGGGGGCTAAGCGCCCCCCATGGTCTCAAAACATTGACTCTTCTAAGAGTCCTAAGAGTCCTGCTCACACTGATGGGGTGCAGCTGTGGGACCCTATTTTCAGAGATGATGTTCTCCACCCAACTCTCAAAAAGCTGAAAGGGTCTTCAGTAGAGATGGATAGTCGAGCTGGGCTATCAGACGGTCACCTCTGTAGCTGTAGTGTCATTTTTCCTATGGTCCAATGTGTAAATTAAACAAAAAAGTGCACGTTTGTTATGATGTCCAAGATGGGGACCAGGATGTGGACATAATAAAAAATTAGGGAACATGATAGGAGACATTTCTACAATACATATAATCATTCTTATCTATTTAATACGATGACAACAGCTCTCCATACCTGCAGTCCACCACAAGGACCACCCTCTCTAATCCCTGAAAAATGAAATCATCCTCAGTGACGAAGAGAGGGGGCTAAGCACCCCCCATGGTCTCAGAGCATTGACTCTTCTAAGAGTCCTAAGAGTCCTGCTCACACTGATGGGGTGCAGCTGTGGGACCCTATTTTCAGAGATGATGTCCTCCACCCAACTCTCAAAAAGCTGAAAGGGTCTTCAGTAGAGATGGATAGTCGAGCTGGGCTATCAGACGGTCACCTCTGTAGCTGTAGTGTCATTTTTCCTATGGTCCAAAGTGTAAATTAAACAAAAAAGTGCACGTTTGTTATGATGTCCAAGATGGGGACCAGGATGTGGACATAATAAAAAATTAGGGAACATGATAGGAGACATTTCTACAATACATATAATCATTCTTATCTATCTAATACGATCACAACAGCTCTCCATACCTGCAGTCCACCACAAGGACCACTCTCTCTAATCCCTGAAAAATGAAATCATCCTCAGTGACGAAGAGAGGGGGCTAAGCGCCCCCCATGGTCTCAAAACATTGACTCTTCTAAGAGTCCTAAGAGTCCTGCTCACACTGATGGGGTGCAGCTGTGGGACCCTATTTTCAGAGATGATGTCCTCCACCCAACTCTCAAAAAGCTGAAAGGGTCTTCAAAAGAGATGGATAGTCGAGCTGGGCTACCAGACGGTCACCTCTGTAGCTGTAGTGTCATTTTTCCTATGGTCCAATGTGTAAATTAAACAAAAAAGTGCACGTTTGTTATGATGTCCAAGATGGGGACCAGGATGTGGACATAATAAAAAATTAGGGAACATGATAGGAGACATTTCTACAATACATATAATCATTCTTATCTATCTAATACGATGACAACAGCTCTCCATACCTGCAGTCCACCACAAGGACCACCCTCTCTAATCCCTGAAAAATGAAATCATCCTCAGTGACGAAGAGAGGGGGCTAAGCGCCCCCATGGTCTCAGAGCATTAACTCTTCTAAGAGTCCTAAGAGTCCTGCTCACACTGATGGGGTGCAGCTGTGGGACCCTATTTTCAGAGATGATGTCCTCCACCCAACTCTCAAAAAGCTGAAAGGGTCTTCAGTAGAGATGGATAGTCGAGCTGGGCTATCAGACGGTCACCTCTGTAGCTGTAGTGTCATTTTTCCTATGGTCCAATGTGTAAATTAAACAAAAAAGTGCACGTTTGTTATGATGTCCAAGATGGGGACCAGGATGTGGACATAATAAAAAATTAGGGAACATGATAGGAGACATTTCTACAATACATATAATCATTCTTATCTATCTAATACGATGACAACAGCTCTCCATACCTGCAGTCCACCACAAGGACCACCCTCTCTAATCCCTGAAAAATGAAATCATCCTCAGGGACGAAGAGAGGGGGCTAAGCGCCCCCCATGGTTTTAGAGCATTGACTCTTCTAAGAGTCCTAAGAGTCCTGCTTACACTGATGGGGTGCAGCTGTGGGACCCTATTTTAAGAGATGATGTCCTCCACCCAACTCTCAAAAAGCTGAAAGGGTCTTCAGTAGAGATGGATAGTCGAGCTGGGCTATCAGACGGTCACCTCTGTAGCTGTAGTGTCATTTTTCCTATGGTCCAATGTGTAAATTAAACAAAAAAGTGCACGTTTGTTATGATGTCCAAGATGGGGACCAAGATGGGGACCAGGATGTGGACATAATAAAAAATTAGGGAACATGATAGGAGACATTTCTACAATACATATAATCATTCTTATCTATCTAATACGATGACAACAGCTCTCCATACCTGCAGTCCACCACAAGGACCACCCTCTCTAATCCCTGAAAAATGAAATCATCCTCAGTGACGAAGAGAGGGGGCTAAGCGCCCCCATGGTCTCAGAGCATTAACTCTTCTAAGAGTCCTAAGAGTCCTGCTCACACTGATGGGGTGCAGCTGTGGGACCCTATTTTCAGAGATGATGTCCTCCACCCAACTCTCAAAAAGCTGAAAGGGTCTTCAGTAGAGATGGATAGTCGAGCTGGGCTATCAGACGGTCACCTCTGTAGCTGTAGTGTCATTTTTCCTATGGTCCAATGTGTAAATTAAACAAAAAAGTGCACGTTTGTTATGATGTCCAAGATGGGGACCAGGATGTGGACATAATAAAAAATTAGGGAACATGATAGGAGACATTTCTACAATACATATAATCATTCTTATCTATCTAATACGATGACAACAGCTCTCCATACCTGCAGTCCACCACAAGGACCACCCTCTCTAATCCCTGAAAAATGAAATCATCCTCAGTGACGAAGAGAGGGGGCTAAGCGCCCCCATGGTCTCAGAGCATTAACTCTTCTAAGAGTCCTAAGAGTCCTGCTCACACTGATGGGGTGCAGCTGTGGGACCCTATTTTCAGAGATGATGTCCTCCACCCAACTCTCAAAAAGCTGAAAGGGTCTTCAGTAGAGATGGATAGTCGAGCTGGGCTATCAGACGGTCACCTCTGTAGCTGTAGTGTCATTTTTCCTATGGTCCAATGTGTAAATTAAACAAAAAAGTGCACGTTTGTTATGATGTCCAAGATGGGGACCAGGATGTGGACATAATAAAAAATTAGGGAACATGATAGGAGACATTTCTACAATACATATAATCATTCTTATCTATCTAATACGATGACAACAGCTCTCCATACCTGCAGTCCACCACAAGGACCACCCTCTCTAATCCCTGAAAAATGAAATCATCCTCAGGGACGAAGAGAGGGGGCTAAGCGCCCCCCATGGTTTTAGAGCATTGACTCTTCTAAGAGTCCTAAGAGTCCTGCTTACACTGATGGGGTGCAGCTGTGGGACCCTATTTTAAGAGATGATGTCCTCCACCCAACTCTCAAAAAGCTGAAAGGGTCTTCAGTAGAGATGGATAGTCGAGCTGGGCTATCAGACGGTCACCTCTGTAGCTGTAGTGTCATTTTTCCTATGGTCCAATGTGTAAATTAAACAAAAAAGTGCACGTTTGTTATGATGTCCAAGATGGGGACCAAGATGGGGACCAGGATGTGGACATAATAAAAAATTAGGGAACATGATAGGAGACATTTCTACAATACATATAATCATTCTTATCTATCTAATACGATGACAACAGCTCTCCATACCTGCAGTCCACCACAAGGACCACCCTCTCTAATCCCTGAAAAATGAAATCATCCTCAGTGACGAAGAGAGGGGGCTAAGCGCCCCCATGGTCTCAGAGCATTAACTCTTCTAAGAGTCCTAAGAGTCCTGCTCACACTGATGGGGTGCAGCTGTGGGACCCTATTTTCAGAGATGATGTCCTCCACCCAACTCTCAAAAAGCTGAAAGGGTCTTCTACAATACATATAATCATTCTTATCTATCTAATACGATGACAACAGCTCTCCATACCGTATTTCATGGTCAATCCAGGTTTGTCAGTGATGGCACTGACATAATGTATGGCGTCTTTTTCGGGCGTTATCCTTTGCCTTTTCATTGTGAAAATCCAGTTGCCTATATCAAAGCAAATTCTACTACTTGTAAAGTATGCAGAAAATGAAATGTAGAACATATAACATCAACTGCTTAGGAACGCATCATAGGTTAGTACTTAAAAGGATATTGTCATGTTCTAGTCATAATGCAAGCTGGACATTTTTCATGTTACCCTGTAATCGCCGGCCTGTTCTAATGCTCACAAGCAAAGATATATGCTCAGCTGCTAAGGCTTCCCTCTGCCTTCTGAATGAAAATTGAATATGTCTGGCTCACTGTGTATATAGCAGGTGCTCAGAAAAAATAAGAGTCAATTCAAAAGAAATAGCTCTGGTACACTATAGTGATTAATAATGTAAGAAAAGAACTCTTGGAATGCTGAAAATTCTTTATTTGTGCAAAAGGATAATTCATCCAACGTTTCGACCTTGTTTTTAGGTCTTTATCAAGGATAAAGTTATCTAAGATCATAAAGGGTTACAAAACCATATAAACACGTAATTAGTACATAGTACAACATAACAGTACAATATATTGCTACTTGAGAGTACAATGGGTCAAATGACCATGAGGCACATACAAAAAATTTTTCCAAAGCCATAGTGAAAACATTTGTACTGAGGAAAGAAAATTTCCACATGACCTATCTGGAGAAACATTCTGGATCAAACAACCAAAAATAGTCAAGCAGGTAAATACACACCTATATGGATAACAGGATGATATGTGTTCAATTGTATAGCGTCATTGCCATTAAGGTACAAATGGAAAACTTGCAATCCTATATAGTGAAGGAAATGAACACATATCATATCAAAGAACACAGGAACATGGGTGTGAGAAAAACCTCAATGTTTATACTTTGTTCTTTATAATGGTGTGAACATGTATATGTCTCAGTACCTTATGCACTTGAGAATTCTAGTGAGTAGATGATGAAAGCCTATTCCAGAACTGGAATCGGTAAATAATTGTAGGTGGAATCTAAATGAAAAGATGGTACAAGTGTTATCATGACACGTGGGCTATAACACAATGGACCGTGTGACAAAGAAGAAAGGAGAGAAAGAAGAGGAAGAAAATGGAACTACCTGTAACATTACGTGATAGTCACTGGTAAGTATCACTTGACAATTCAGGTGAAAAAGGATTCCTTTATTAAAGGGTTCTCAGTCGCCTCAGGCTCATGAAATACTAGGGTAAATGATATGAGAATGGGTAAGAAGCACCACTAAAGGAAATATGAAATGCAGGACATATATCTATAAACCCCTGAACTACATGATAGAAATAAAAAGAAGAAAAAAGAAAAAAAAGAAGAAAGAAGAACACATAGAATGCGGAAAGAGAATGGGTACAACTACCTGAGTTACTGCAGGGAGGCCCCTTGTTGGTATTGTGAGGGTTAGTGGAATTCCTTCACTGAAGGGTTCTCAGTTGCCTCAGGTTCGTGAAAAATGCTATAGACAAATAATGCCCGGAGAAAAGGGGTTCATATACAGCGAATAATGGTAATACAAGGTACATGTGTCACATGTAATAGTATATATATATATATTGTACTAAGCTCTACACCAGAAATAGAAAGTAGTCCCTCTGCCTTCTGTCTAGGTGCCCTGAGTTATGTCCTGTAAACTGTCACAGCGACCCAGACACACATGTGTAGTAGGGGAATATCCCTGCTGAGATGCCAGTGCTAGAGCACTCGTTTGCTGTGGAGTTGAACGCTATGTGAGCAGTTCTTACCTTCAATGAGCAGAAGTCTCTTTTTTCAGATTTCAATATCTCTGTGGGTATCTGGCAGAAATATGGAATACTCTTTACTGCTAAGACCCTGTACACCACTCCCACTAAAGGGGGCTTTACACGCTGCGACATCGCTAATGCGGAGTCGTTGGGGTCACGGAATTTGTGACGCACATCCGGCCGCATTAGCGATGTTGCTGCGTGTGACACCGATGAGCGATTTTGCATCGTTGCAAAAACGTGCAAAATCGCTCATCGGTGACATGGGTCTCCATTCTCGATTATCGTTACTGCAGCAGTAACGATGTAGTTCGTCGCTCCTGCGGCAGCACACATCACTCCGTGTGACACCGCAGAAACGAGGAACCTCTCCTTACCTGCCTCCCAGCCGCTATGAGGAAGGAAGGAGGTGGGCGGGATGTTCCGGCCACTCATCTCCGCCCCTCCGCTGCTATTGGGCGGTCGCTCAGTGACGTCGCTGTGACGCCGCACGGACCGCCCCCTTAGAAAGGAGGCGGTTCGCCGGTCACAGCGACGTCGCCGGGCAGGTAAGTATGTGTGACGGGTCTGGTCGGTGTTGTGCGGCATGGGCAGCGATTTACCCGTGTCGCGCAACAGATGGGGGCGGGTACCCACACTAGCGATATCGGGACCGATATCGCAGTGTGTAAAGTAGCCTTTAGTCACATGACCAAGACTGTATCTGTGTCCCTACAACACACTTGAGACAAATGTGTGTGTGAGCCTGCATTGTGGGGTATATATAATATATTATAGAGCTGGGAAGGATCATTCTAAGCAGTGAGCTGTTCCAGTATTTGTAGGAAAATACCCAGTAGAAGCATCAAACACAGCACCAATACCTCCCATCAGTATCCCACCACAGTGCCATGTAACCCATGCCCTACACTCCCATCTACACCAATACTATACAGGCACAAACTAGTATATCTGACTAAAAGCCCCCAAAATATGAAGAACGGCCTATAGTTGAGTGTGGATATAAAATCTATGTGAGCAGAGCTAGAATAGAAATCACTGATCGCATTGAAGTCATTCTGACCATAAATCACCATGATATCAAGGTGAGGAGTTGTGTGTTACTGCTGGGAGGAAAGGGTTAACAGTGGAATATTAAGGTGCATTTCTGTGTGCAGTGTTACTAGTCAATGTAACAATTCAGTATGAGCTGCTCTTGGTGCCGGGGGAGGGAGATGCTCTCCTGAGCAAGATAGATGGGGAATGAACATAATATCTATATAGTGAAAGGCAGGGGGTCTCAAACTCGGCTGGGTGTATGGGCCGCACAGAGGAAAAAAATAATTTGGGGGGCTGCATTCTTTGCAAGACAAAGTGACATTTTTATTGGTACCATATATGTATATATTTTTTTCACACACCTTTGGATGACTGATTTTCAACATTTTTCACTTGTTTATTATAACAAATGTGCACATTCTTTGGTTAAATCTAAAAAAAATAAATGTGATGTTAAAAAAAAGTCATGCCTTATTTTGTTTTTTTTTACATTTTATCCCTTTCTTTTAACTAATAGTGTTACAATTATGACGCTAGCGTTTTGTGAAGGGAATGCTTTGCCTACTTCCGTGACTATGGCCTTCCGGAACTGCTGCATTTTGGCTGACCTCTCCGCCTCGGGAATAAGAGACATAAAGTTCTCCTTGTAGCGTGGGTCTAACAGTGTTACCAACCAGTAATGATTGTCGGCCAAGATGTTCTTAACGCGAGGGTCACGAGACAGGCAGCTTACCATAAAGTCATCCATGTGCGCCAGACTCTTAACAGCCATCACTTCAGTATCCAGACCAACACGATGACTGAACATGCTGTCCTCCTCCTTCTCCTCCTCCTCCTCATCTACCCTGTCCTCTGGCCAGCCACGCTGAACTGAGCATATGACTGGTATGCATGTCATATCCTCAATTTGGCCGGAGAGTTGCTCCATGTCTTCATCTTCCTCCTCGTCATAGTCCTCCACTGCACGTTGTGATGAGACGAGGCTGGGCTATGTGTTATCACCCACACCCACTACTGTTTCTTGCTCCAACTCATCGTGTTCCGCCTGCAATGCATCATGTTTGGTTTTGAGCAGAGACCGTTTTAGAAGGCAGAGAAGCGGTATGGTGACGCTAATAATGGCGTCATCGCCGCTCACCATCTTGGTGGAGTCCTCAAAGTTTTGGAGGATGGTACACAGGTCGGACATCCATCTCCACTCCTCAGGTGTTATGTGTGGAGTTTGACCCATTTCCCGACGGCTTAGGTGATGCAGGTACTCAACAACTGCCCTCTTCTGCTCACATATCCTGATCAACATGTGCAGAGTTGAATTCCAACGCGTGGGGACATCACACACCAGTCTGTGAGCCGGAAGATGCAAATGATGCTGAAAGCCGGCAAGGCCGGCTGAAGCAGTAGGTGACTTTCGAAAATGTGCAGACAGGCGGCGAACTTTTACCAGCAGATGAGACAGCTCTGGGTATGACTTTAGAAACCGCTGAACCACGAGGTTGAGCACATGGGCCATGCATGGAACATGTGTCAGCTGGCCTCGCCTCAAAGCCGCCACTAGGTTCCGGCCATTGTCACACACAACCTTTCCTGGCTTTAGGTTCAGAGGTGTGAGCCAGTGATCTGCATGCTGTTTTAGAGCTGTCCACACCTCTTCTGCATTGTGGGATTTGTCACTTATGCAGATTAGCTGCAGCACAGCCTGTTGCCGCTTTGCCGAGGCAGTGCTGCAGTGCTTCCAGCTTGGGACTGGTGTGGAGGGTAAAGTGGATGAGGATGCGCAGGAGGAGGAGGAGGCTGAAGAGCATGACATTCCGGAGCTGTAGAGTGTGGGTGAAACCCTGACTGAGGTAGGGCCTGCAAACCTTGGTGTGGGAAGGACTTGTTCCGTTCCTCGCTCAAACTGGGTCCCAGCTGGGCTGGGCTGGGTAGGGCGTTGTGGGGGGTTTGTCTATCTCCGTTTGAGGTGAGTTTGTTTAAGTTAGCCTTTTCTTTGGCGTTTTTTGGAGCCCTGCGGGTTGGGGAGTTGGTATCACCCAGTAAGGCGTTCCCCGGGGGCTTGGATTGGGGTGACATTGTCAGTGGAAAACGGAGTTGAATTTTGGATTAGGAAATCGAAAACTGATCAGAGAGGTGTGGGTAGACTAGTCCGTTTGGGGATGGTTGTGGCATCTGATATGTGCCCGTTCAAGTGTCTCGGGAATTTTCAACAGATCCGTCCGAAGGTGGATGGCCCCTTATTATGTCACGAGGATGGGTCCTTTTTATCGAGATACCAATTTGTGAGTGTTTTTAGGGCATGTTTGAAGTCGTTGGGGTTAGATCCGAAGTCTTTCGGATTGGGGCAGCGACGGAGGCCTCTATATGCGGCCTACCGGAGGAGACAGTTAAGCAGATTGGTAGGTGGAAGTCGCAGCGCTTTAAGTCGTATGTACGTCCCCAGGTGGTTGTTGGCAATTGAGGGGAAAAGGGGGGGGGTATTAGGGTAGCAATGGGGGGGGGAGAGTGTGTGTTTTTTGTCAATTTGGTTTGGTGAGGCAATAAAATGGTGTCGTCTGTACATTTTGTATTGCAGAAGCACCCCCCCTTCCTTCCCTGGTCTGGATCCTTGGCCACTCTTATGTGTATTGGGGAGCCCGACGAGCGGACGCGAGATGGAACGGGAGACAGCTAGGTTTTGAGAAGGACCTGGCTCTCGTGCGATGGCTCGGTGTTCGGGGGTTAGGGTGGAACAGGGTGTTGCAGGAGGTGCATAGATACGCCCGGTTGGACAGACCTCCTGACATCTTAGTGTTGCATGCCGGGGGAATGATTTGGGTGGGCGTCCTTTTCGAATCTTGATAAAGGACATCAAACATGATTTGTTACGGTTATGGGTGTCGTTTCCAGGTCTAACGATAGTCTGGTCGGAGATAGTAGCGAGAAAGAGTTGGCAGAAAGCGCGGTCAGTTGACAGGTTGAACAAGGCGCGGGCGAAGGTTAATAGGGCGATCTCGAAGTTTGTTAGTCGGAACGGGGGTATAGCAATACGGCATGTTGAGTTGGAAAGGACGGAAGAGGAATTTT
Source organism: Anomaloglossus baeobatrachus (assembly GCF_048569485.1). Taxonomy (NCBI): domain Eukaryota; kingdom Metazoa; phylum Chordata; class Amphibia; order Anura; family Aromobatidae; genus Anomaloglossus; species Anomaloglossus baeobatrachus. The sequence continues at coordinate 254,045 of NW_027442772.1, forward strand.
GGTTGGCTGACGGGGTACACCTTAATGCGGTGGGAACTGACTTATGGGCTCTTGGCTTGCAGGGAGGTATTGAGAGGGCCCTTTGGTTGCGGGGGGTCTCAGGCACTTGAAGGGTTTCAAGGTGCCTTCGTTGTGGTGTTGTTTATTGGTGGGTCCTTGAAGTTGGTTTAAAATTGGTTCGGGGATTCATCCGGGTATGGATCCCCTCATTGGCAGAATTGATGGTCCCCTGGTGATTTTGGGGGGGAACCCCGACGGGGTATGTCGGGGCCCCTGGGGGTGTGGTTGGGGTTGACGGAGGATTAACCCTTACCATTTGGTGCTCCTGAGCCAGTGTGGGTAACGGCTGGGAGCAAGTTGAGGTTTTTTATTGCTCGGTTATGGGAATCACCAGGGTTTTGGTAGCTTCAAGGACCTTACCACATTGCAAATTTTATTGGTTATGTATTCTTGTTAATAAAATGGCTGCTATGGCCAAAATTATCCAAAGATAAATTTGTGTCTGTGTAATTACTTTTAAATAAGAAATGGGAATGGAGGTGTGGGGTATGAAAGGAAGACCGGAGTCAACAATTCCAGGGTCAAGCATGTTTATTTGCGTAAGCTTCGTTCCAGGGTAGAAAGGGTAAGAGTGCCTTTCAGAATTCGAAGTGGTCGGACTGTACGGACCACCAAGAACTGCAGGAGAGCTTGAACATCTTCCCATGGATTTGCGACATCCTCCCTCATCAGTTACGTAGGTAAGCAGGTTCTCAGCATTGCAGCCCATTTGTTGTCTTAAGTTAGTTAAGCGGGGTTAACTAACCTGTCAGTTCAGCCTCAGGTCTAAAGCAGAGGCCTGGACTCCACTCCTTACTCCTCACTCCACAACTCTCCTTAAAAACAACTGACTCCTTTTTCCTGCCCCGGGGTCTCCAGACCCCTAGGTGGGCGTTTCCTTCCGTCTGGTCCTGCCCACTGGTGTGCCTGTCTTTCCCTGGGGGAGGTGACTAGGATTTTCTGGTTGGCTTTGTGTGACTTAGGTGAGGGAAGTTGTTATGCGGGGGCCTATGTGTGACTACCTGCAGTGTCAGGGCGTCACATATGTATGTGTGTATGTCTGCTAAAGGAATCCGCACCGTCATATTTACAAACACAAAATTTTGCAGACACCTCATGTGACTCAGGGAACGTCGTAGACTATGTTTTAACAGGAATATTTAACCCCGCGCTTTACAGTTACTCTCCAAAAAACCTGCCTCCATTAAACTGAATGGAGGTGGGAGCTGCAAGTTATTAATAGCAGCTGTGATTGGTTGCTATAAGAACAAAGGACATTCATAGTATAAGAAGCTTATGTGTGAGATAATATGATGTCAGTGGGGAGACAGATAGAGAGAGACAGACACAGACTGAGAGACAAACAGACAGAGACAGATAGGCATAGACAGACAGGGAAAGAGACAGAGACAAACAGACAGAGGCAGACAGGGAAAGAGACAGACAGAGATAGACAGGGAAAAAAGGCAGACAGACAGAGACAGAGAAAGAGACAGAGGCAGATAGGGAAACAGACAGAGACAAACATACAGAGACAGGCAGGAGAAAAGGCAGACCGACAGGGAAAGAGACAGACAGGGGAAGAGACAGACAGAGAGAGACAGACAGATAGAGACAGACAAAGAAATACAGAGATAGACAGGGAAAGAGACAAACGGGGAATGAGTCAGACAGAGAGAGACAAAGAGAGACAGGCAGAGAGAGACAGGGAAAGAGACAGACAGGGGAAGAGAAAGACAGAGACAGACAAAGAAATACAGAGACAGACAGGGGAAGAGACAGACAGGGGAAGAGACAGACAGGGGAAGAGACAGACAGACAGGGAAAGAGACAGACCTGGAAAAGAGACAGACCTGGAAAAGAGACAGGCCTGGAAAAGAGACAGACAGACATAGAAACAGACAGCCACAAAGAGAGAGAGAGACAGACAGACACAGAGAGACAGACAGAGATAGAGAGACAGACAGACATGGATAGAGATAGAGACACACAGAGACAGACAGATGACAGAGACTGGGAGAGAGACAGACAGAAGCATAAATCCCTAACTAAAACTTAACATTTAATGATAGTTTTAAAAGGTAAAAAAACACAAATCATGTAAATAGAATGACTCTCTTCTGTGCATAGAGTCAACATTTTGTGTTTGTAAATATGACGGTGCGGATTCCTTTAGCAGACATACACACATACATATGTGACGCCCTGACACTGCAGGTAGTCACACATAGGCCCCCGCATAACAACTTCCCTCACCTAAGTCACACAAAGCCAACCAGAAAACCCTAGTCACCTCCCCCAGGGAAAGACAGGCACACCAGTGGGCAGGACCAGACGGAAGGAAACGCCCACCTAGGGGTCTGGAGACCCCGGGGCAGGAAAAAGGAGTCAGTTGTTTTTAAGGAGAGTTGTGGAGTGAGGAGTAAGGAGTGGAGTCCAGGCCTCTGCTTTAGACCTGAGGCTGAACTGACAGGTTAGTTAACCCCGCTTAACTAACTTAAGATAACAAATGGGCTGCAATGCTGAGAACCTGCTTACCTACGTAACTGATGAGGGAGGATGTCGCAAATCCATGGGAAGATGTTCAAGCTCTCCTGCAGTTCTTGGTGGCCCGTACAGTCTGACCACTTCGAATTCTGAAAGGCACTCTTACCCTTTCTACCCTGGAACGAAGCTTAGGCAAATAAACATGCTTGACCCTGGAATTGTTGACTCCGGTCTTCCTTTCATACCCCACACCTCCATTCCCATTTCTTATTTAAAAGTAATTACACAGACACAAATTTATCTTTGGATAATTTTGGCCATAGCAGCCATTTTATTAACAAGAATACATAACCAATAAAATTTGCAATGTGGTAAGGTCCTTGAAGCTACCAAAACCCTGGTGATTCCCATAACCGAGCAATAAAAAACCTCAACTTGCTCCCAGCCGTTACCCACACTGGCTCAGGAGCACCAAATGGTAAGGGTTAATCCTCCGTCAACCCCAACCACACCCCCAGGGGCCCCGACATACCCCGTCGGGGTTCCCCCCCAAAATCACCAGGGGACCATCAATTCTGCCAATGAGGGGATCCATACCCGGATGAATCCCCGAACCAATTTTAAACCAACTTCAAGGACCCACCAATAAACAACACCACAACGAAGGCACCTTGAAACCCTTCAAGTGCCTGAGACCCCCCGCAACCAAAGGGCCCTCTCAATACCTCCCTGCAAGCCAAGAGCCCATAAGTCAGTTCCCACCGCATTAAGGTGTACCCCGTCAGCCAACCAAAATTCCTCTTCCGTCCTTTCCAACTCAACATGCCGTATTGCTATACCCCCCGTTCCGACTAACAAACTTCGAGATCGCCCTATTAACCTTCGCCCGCGCCTTGTTCAACCTGTCAACTGACCGCGCTTTCTGCCAACTCTTTCTCGCTACTATCTCCGACCAGACTATCGTTAGACCTGGAAACGACACCCATAACCGTAACAAATCATGTTTGATGTCCTTTATCAAGATTCGAAAAGGACGCCCACCCAAATCATTCCCCCCGGCATGCAACACTAACATGTCAGGAGGTCTGTCCAACCGGGCGTATCTATGCACCTCCTGCAACACCCTGTTCCACCCTAACCCCCGAACACCGAGCCATCGCACGAGAGCCAGGTCCTTCTCAAAACCTAGCTGTCTCCCGTTCCATCTCGCGTCCGCTCGTCGGGCTCCCCAATACACATAAGAGTGGCCAAGGATCCAGACCAGGGAAGGAAGAGGGGGTGCTTCTGCAATACAAAATGTACAGACGACACCATTTTATTGCCTCACCAAACCAAATTGACAAAAAACACACACTCTCACCCCCCCCATTGCTACCCTAATACCCCCCCTTTTCCCCTCAATTGCCAACAACCACCTGGGGACGTACATACGACTTAAAGCGCTGCGACTTCCACCTACCAATCTGCTTAACTGTCTCCTCCGGTAGGCCGCATATAGAGGCCTCCGTCGCTGCCCCAATCCGAAAGACTTCGGATCTAACCCCAACGACTTCAAACATGCCCTAAAAACACTCACAAATTGGTATCTCGATAAAAAGGACCCATCCTCGTGACATAATAAGGGGCCATCCACCTTCGGACGGATCTGTTGAAAATTCCCGAGACACTTGAACGGGCACATATCAGATGCCACAACCATCCCCAAACGGACTAGTCTACCCACACCTCTCTGATCAGTTTTCGATTTCCTAATCCAAAATTCAACTCCATTTTCCACTGACATAATGTCACCCCAATCCAAGCCCCCGGGGAACGCCTTACTGGGCGATACCAACTCCCCAACCCGCAGGGCTCCAAAAAACGCCAAAGAAAGGCTAACTTAAACAAACTCACCTCAAACGGAGATAGACAAACCCCCCACAACGCCCTACCCAGCCGGGTAGGGACCCAGCCCAGCCCAGCTGGGACCCAGTTTGAGCGAGGAACGGAACAAGTCCTTCCCACACCAAGGTTTGCAGGCCCTACCTCAGTCAGGGTTTCACCCACACTCTACAGCTCCGGAATGTCATGCTCTTCAGCCTCCTCCTCCTCCTGCGCATCTTCATCCACTTTACCCTCCACACCAGTCCCAAGCTGGAAGCACTGCAGCACTGCCTCGGCGAAGCGGCAACAGACTGTGCTGCAGCTAATCTGCATAGGTGACAAACCCCACAATGCAGAAGAGGTGTGGACAGCTCTAAAACAGCATGCAGATCACTGGCTCACACCTCTGAACCTAAAGCCAGGAAAGGTTGTGTGTGACAATGGCCGGAACCTGGTGGCGGCTTTGAGGCGAGGCCAGCTGACACATGTTCCATGCATGGCCCATGTGCTCAACCTCGTGGTTCAGCGGTTTCTAAAGTCATACCCAGAGCTGTCTGATCTGCTGGTAAAAGTTCGCTGCCTGTCTGCACATTTTCGAAAGTCACCTACTGCTTCAGCCGGCCTTGCCGGCTTTCAGCGTCGTTTGCATCTTCCGGCTCACAGACTGGTGTGTGGTGTCCCCACGCGTTGGAATTCAACTCTGCACATGTTGATCAGGATATGTGAGCAGAAGAGGGCAGTTGTTGAGTACCTGCATCACCTAAGCCGTCGGGAAATGGGTCAAACTCCACACATAACACCTGAGGAGTGGAGATGGATGTCCGACCTATGTACCATCCTCCAAAACTTTGAGGACTCCACCAAGATGGTGAGCGGCGATGACGCCATTATTAGCGTCACCATACCGCTTCTCTGCCTTCTAAAACGGTCTCTGCTCAAAACCAAACATGATGCATTGCAGGCGGAACACGATGAGTTGGAGCAAGAAACAGTAGTGGGTGTGGGTGATAACACACAGTCCAGCCTCGTCTCATCACAACGTGCAGTGGAGGACTATGACGAGGAGGAGGATGAAGACATGGAGCAACTCTCCGGCCAAATTGAGGATATGACATGCATACCAATCATATGCTCAGTTCAGCGTGGCTGGCCAGAGGACAGGGTAGATGATGAGGAGGAGGAGGAGGAGAAGGAGGAGGACAGCATGTTCAGTCATCGTGTTGGTCTGGATACTGAAGTGATGGCTGTTAAGAGTCTGGCGCACATGGATGACTTTATGGTAAGCTGCCTGTCTCGTGACCCTCGCGTTAAGAACATCTTGGCCGACAATCATTACTGGTTGGTAACACTGTTAGACCCACGCTACAAGGAGAACTTTATGTCTCTTATTCCCGAGGCGGAGAGGTCAGCCAAAATGCAGCAGTTCCGGAAGGCCATAGTCACGGAAGTAGGCAAAGCATTCCCTTCACAAAACGCTAGCGTCATAATTGTAACACTATTAGTTAAAAGAAAGGGATAAAATGTAAAAAAAAACAAAATAAGGCATGACTTTTTTTTAACATCAAATTTTTTTTTTTTAGATTTAACCAAAGAATGTGCACATTTGTTATAATAAACAAGTGAAAAATGTTGAAAATCAGTCATCCAAAGGTGTGTGAAAAAAATATATATATATGGTACCAATAAAAATGTCACTTTGTCCTGCAAAGAATGCAGCCCCCCAAATTATTTTTTTCCTCTGTGCGGCCCATACACCCAGCCGAGTTTGAGACCCCCTGCCTTACACTATATAGATATCATGTTCATTCCCCATCTATCTTGCTCAGGAGAGCATCTCCCTCCCCCGGCACCAAGAGCAGCTCATATTGAATTGTTACATTGACTAGTAACACTGCACACAGAAATGCACCTTAATATTCCACTGTTAACCCTTTCCTCCCAGCAGTAACACACAACTCCTCACCTTGATATCATGGTGATTTATGGTCAGAATGACTTCAATGCGATCAGTGATTTCTATTCTAGCTCTGCTCACATAGATTTTATATCCACACTCAACTATAGGCCGTTCTTCATATTTTGGGGGCTTTTAGTCAGATATACTAGTTTGTGCCTGTATAGTATTGGTGTAGATGGGAGTGTAGGGCATGGGTTACATGGCACTGTGGTGGGATACTGATGGGAGGTATTGGTGCTGTGTTTGATGCTTCTACTGGGTATTTTCCTACAAATACTGGAACAGCTCACTGCTTAGAATGATCCTTCCCAGCTCTATAATATATTATATATACCCCACAATGCAGGCTCACACACACATTTGTCTCAAGTGTGTTGTAGGGACACAGATACAGTCTTGGTCATGTGACTAAAGGCTACTTTACACACTGCGATATCGGTCCCGATATCGCTAGTGTGGGTACCCGCCCCATCTGTTGCGCGACACGGGCAAATCGCTGCCCATGCTGCACAACACCGACCAGACCCGTCACACATACTTACCTGACCGGCGACGTCGCTGTGACCGGCGAACCGCCTCCTTTCTAAGGGGGCGGTCCGTGCGGCGTCACAGCGACGTCACTGAGCGACCGCCCAATAGCAGCGGAGGGGCGGAGATGAGTGGCCGGAACATCCCGCCCACCTCCTTCCTTCCTCATAGCGGCTGGGAGGCAGGTAAGGAGAGGTTCCTCGTTTCTGCGGTGTCACACGGAGTGATGTGTGCTGCCGCAGGAGCGACGAACTACATCGTTACTGCTGCAGTAACGATAATCGAGAATGGAGACCCATGTCACCGATGAGCGATTTTGCACGTTTTTGCAACGATGCAAAATCGCTCATCGGTGTCACACGCAGCAACATCGCTAATGCGGCCGGATGTGCGTCACAAATTCCGTGACCCCAACGACTCCGCATTAGCGATGTCGCAGCGTGTAAAGCCCCCTTTAGTGGGAGTGGTGTACAGGGTCTTAGCAGTAAAGAGTATTCCATATTTCTGCCAGATACCCACAGAGATATTGAAATCTGAAAAAAGAGACTTCTGCTCATTGAAGGTAAGAACTGCTCACATAGCGTTCAACTCCACAGCAAACGAGTGCTCTAGCACTGGCATCTCAGCAGGGATATTCCCCTACTACACATGTGTGTCTGGGTCGCTGTGACAGTTTACAGGACATAACTCAAGGCACCTAGATAGAAGGCAGAGGTACTGGGATTGGTTGGTTTTTGGTGACGGAGGTGCAGGGGCTGGCGCCCATGTGCAGTGCTGGCTAAGGTATATTGATGATATTTTGATTTTTTGGCAGGGCACTGTGGAGCAGCTCGAGACATTTATGGAGGAACTTAATAACAACACCTTTAACATCAGATTGACGCATAAGCATAGCAGCAGTTGCGTTGACTTCCTGGATATTAAAATTTCATTCGGTTCTGAGCGAATTGTTCAGACCGACGTCCATAGGAAGGAAACATCAGTCAACGCACTGCTGCATGCTTCTTCTGCTCATACCCCCTCCACCATCCGGGCCGTACCGACTGGCCAGTTCCTCAGGATGAAGCAAATTTGTTCGTCAGACACTGCTTTTGAACAACAGTCTGCCGACCTCCAGCGCCATAGGGGTGGCAAAGGCGGTCTTCCCCCGGTCTGCCTCAGCAACGGACACTAGCCAATAGTGACTAGTGAGATCAAGGGTAGAAAAATAATTTGCAGTTCTCAATGCAGCTAGCGATTCCTCAATACGGGGGAGTGGTGCTGTCCTTCTTCTTTAACAGGACCAACGGAGCTGCCCAAAGGCTACAACTGTCACGGATAACCCCAGCCGCCTTCATGTTGCTCAACATGTCCTTGGTACACTGGTAATGTGAAGGTGGTATTGGCTTATAGCTCTCTTTGATGGGTGGGTGTGCACCTGTGGGGATGTAGTGTTGGACCCCTTTTATTCCCCCAAAATCTAGCGGATGTTTGCTGAAGACTTGCTCGCTCGTATTCTTGCACTACCCTGTGGACCCGCTTCTTGTGATGTGAAGGTGTGGAGTCAGTGCCTACGTGTAATTCCTTACACCACTCCTCTGGCTGACTTGGTGAGCAGTCACTGACTGGGTGGGGTGCAGTAATAGTGGATGCTGCTACTTGGATAGCATGTGTATCTACTGTGAACAGCTTATCAATGGTGGCAAGTCGGGGCAGCTTAACCTCCTGCTCTCCGCAGTTTAACACTCTCACGGGCACTCTTCCCTTCCGCACTAATGAATAAAACTATGATGTAAATATCATATAGATACCCCACAATTGTAAATAAAGGTAGGTTATGGGAAAAGGGGGAACAGGGAAAGAGGAAAATAGTGTAATAAAGTATACCTTCTGGGGGTGAGAGGAAATGGCAGCACAGCCAGTGGAGGTGAAGCAAAAGGAAGCCTGCAACTAAAGAGTTGAGAGCGTTATCACATGGTGACTGAGCCTGATTGTAAAGGGAGCATAGAGTGGAGCATACTCTGGGCACGTTAGAACCCAAGTTCTTAAACCATGAATATGGACCCCTTTTATTCTCCCAAAGTCTAGCGGATGTTTGCTGAAGACTTGCTCGTATTCTTGCACTACCCTGTGGACCCGCTTCTTGTGATGTGAAGGTGTGGAGTCAGTGCCTACGTGTAATTCCTTACACCACTCCTCTGGTTGACTTGGTGAGCTGTCACTGAATGGGTGTGGTGAAGTAACGGTGGATGCTGTGGCTTGGATATCATATTAAATATAGGGACCCCCATACAGTAGTATGAGAAATTTTTTTGTATTCAATGATCGGTATTACCTTCAGGGGCGCGGCACGTGGACGTGCGTTCCATTAGCCTCACTGCATTCCACTCCCATACAGGAAGTGGGCGCAGCTATTACTACGGTCGCACATAAAAGAACCCACAGCCACCACTGCACACAGCTGACTCCACCACTGGAAACCCACTTCTACACCAACGCAGGTAAGACAGGATCGGCACCTCTATGCTCCCGTTACAATCAGGCTCAGTCACCATGTGATAATGCTCTCAACAATTTAGTTGCAGGCTTCCCCTTGCTTCACCTCCACTGGCTGTGCTGCCATTTCCTCTCCCCCCTGGAAGGTATACTTTATTACACTATTTTCCTGTTTCCCTCTTCTCCCTTTTCCCATAACCTACCTTTATCTGCATTTGTGGGGTATCTATATACTATTTATATCACAGTTTTATTCATTAATACGGAAGGGAAGAGTGCGCGTGAGAGTGTTGAACTGCGGAGAGCAAGAGGTTAAGCTGCCCCGATTTGCCACCATTGATAAGCTGTTCACAGTAGATACACATGCTATCCAAGCAGCAGCAGCATCCACCATTACTGCACCCCACCCAGTCAGTGACAGCTCACCAAGTCAGCCAGAGGAGTGGTGTCAGGAATTACACGTAGGCACTGACTACACACCTTCACATCACAAGAAAGGGGTGCAAGTGTGACGCCCTGGACTAGCCAGTTAGTCACAGACATAACACACACACACACCCCCTTTCCCGGATAGTTACACTAGTCAGACACAAAACCGTTGTTGCCTCCCTCCAGGGGCTGATGTCCACACCAGGTGGGGCGGTGCCAGGCGGTTGGCCCCACCCACCAAGGAGTTCACAGGCCTGGAGGTGGGAAAACCAGTTAGTTAGTTGAAGTTCAGTTAAGAGTTGAACCGTGGAGGTAGTGAGTTCAGGGAACAGCCCAGTTTTGGGTAGGAGTGCAAAACTGCTAGTGTCTGGGTCAGATCCCAGGCACTATGGGGAGATAAGGTATGCACACCAGTGACTATGTAAGGGGAATACATGAAATAGCAGAAACTGCTGTGTGAATACTGACTTGAAAAATTCAATAGCTATATGCAAGAGTGAATATGTGAAAAATGGAATCTGCATTACTGCCATGAACATATGAATCAAGAGAAATTTAGCTACTGAATTGATCAATGCAATAGAGCCCCAACACTACGCCAAAGTATTTCTCTACGTTGGGGTCCCTAGCTTGTGTGTGTCCTCTCATGCAGTTAAAAAACCTACCGTGTATGGGAAGCTGAGACCCAGGCTATTTATGCGTATGATATGGATTGGCAATAGGTGTGGTTGGGGAGGGTTCACAAACGAAAAAATACTAACAAATAGGAATAACGTTTGGAACACCATTCTAAGTCCGAACTGGGTGCAAAAACCTAAAAAAACATCACTATGGGGAGATAAGGTATGCACACCAGTGACTATGTAAGGGGAATACATGAAATAGCAGAAACTGCTGTGTGAATACTGACTTGAAAAATCCAATAGCATTAATTCACATAATCCTAGTGACTGCGCACACAACATGGCCAAACGAAAACAAAAGACAGTACCTGGCCATTCAATCAAATGGAAACTCATAGGCAACACAGTCCATTAGACTAGGCAATTACATGCAGCCAAACAAAGTTCATGGGCCTTGCCTCAGAGTCGAACCCACAACCTCTTGGAGAACAAGCAAAGAGCCTACCATTAAACCAACTCAGTGAAGTTGGAAACCGACTCTACATTAATTAACATAATCCTAGTGACTGCGCACACAACATGGCCAAACAAAAGCAAAAGACAGTACCTAGCCTATCAATCCAATGGAAACTCATAGGTAACACAGTACTTTGGACTAGGCAATTACATGCAGCCATACAAAGCCCATGGGTCTTGCCCCAGAGTCGAACCCACAAACTCTCGTAGCCAGGGCAAAGAGCCTACCACTACACCAACACAGAGAAGTAGGTGAATGACTCTACATTAATTCACATAATCCTAGTGACTGCGCACACAACATTGCCAAACAAAAGAAAAAGACAGTACCTGGCCTATCAATCCAATAGAAACTCATAGGCAAAGCAATCAATTGGACTAGGCAATTACATGCAGCCATACAAAGTCCATGGGCCTTGCCTCAAAGTCGAACTCACAACCTCTCGCAGCTCAAGCAAAGAGCCTACCACTACACCAACACAGAGAAATGTAAACCTGACTCTACATTATTTCACATAATCCTAGTGACTGCGCACACAACATGGCCAAACGAAAACAAAAGACAGTAACTGGCCTATCAATCCAATAGAAACTCATAGGCAACACAGTCCATTGGACTAAGCAATTACATGCAGCCATTCAAAGTCCATGAGCCTTGCATTAGAGTCGAACCCACAACCTCTCGCAGCCCAAGCAAAGAGCCTACCACTACACCAACACAGAGAAGTGGGAAACTGACTCTACATTAATTCCCATAACCCTAGTGACTGCGCACACAACATGGTCAAACAAAAGCAAAAGGCAGTACCTGGCCTATCAATCCAATGGAAACTCATAGGCAACATAGTCCATTGGACTAGGCAATTACATGCAGCCATAAAAAGTCCATGGGCCTTGCCTCAGAGTCAAACCCACAACCTCTGGCAGAACAAGCAAAGAGCCTACAACTACAAAAACACAAAGAAGTAGGAAGCTGCGTCTACATTAATTCACATAATCCTAGTGACTGCGCACACAACATGGCCAAACAAAAGCAGAAGACATTACCTAGCCTATCAAGCCAATGGAAACTCATAGGCAACACAGTCAATTGAACTAGGCGATTACATGCAGCCATACAAACTCCATGGGCCTTGCCTCAGAGTCGAACCCACAATTTCTCGCAGCCCAAGCAAAGAGCCTACCACTACACCAACACAGAGAAGTTGGAATCTGAGTTTACATTAGTTCACATAATCCTAGTGACTGCGCACACAACATGGCCAAACAAAAGCAAAAGACAGTACCTGGCCTATCAATCCGATGGGAACTCATAGGCAACACAGTCAATTGAACTAGGCGATTACATGCAGCCATACAAACTCCATGGGCCTTGCCTCAGAGTCGAACCCACAACCTCTCGCAGCTTAAGCAAAGAGACTACCACTACACCAACACAGAGAATTAGGTGAATGACTCTACATTAATTCACATAATCCTAGTGACTGCGCACACAACATGGCCAAACAAAAGCAAAAGACAGTACCTGGCCTATTAATCCAATGGAAACTCATAGGCAACGCAATCCTTTGGACTAGGCAATAACATGCAGCCATACAAAGTCCATGGGCCTTGCCTCAGAGTCAAAACCACTACCTCTCAAAGCCCAAGCAAAGAGCCTACCACTACACCAACACAGAGAAGTGCGAAATTGACTCAACATAAATTCACATAATCCTAGTGACTGCGCACACAACATGGCCAAACAAAAGCAATAGACAGTCCCTGGCCTATCAATCCAATGGAAACTCATAGACAACATAGTCCATTGGACTAGGCAATTACATGCAGCCATACAAAGTCCATGGGCCTTGCCTCAGAGTCGAACTCACAACCTCTCGCAGCCCAAGAAAAAAGCCTACCACTACATCAACACAGAGAAGTGTGAAACTGACTCTACATTAATTCACATAATCCTAGTGACTGCGCACACAACATGGCCAAACAAAAGCAAATGACAGTACCTGGCCTATCATTCCAATTGAAACTCATAGATAACATAGTCCATTGGACTAGGCAATAACATGCAGCCATACAAAGTCCATGGGCCTTGCCTCAAAGTTGAACTCACAACCTCTCGCAGCTCTAGCAAAGAGCCTACAACTACACCAACACAGAGAAATGTGAACCTGACTCTACATTAATTCACATAATCCTAGTGACTGCGCACACAACATGGCCAAACAAAAGCAAAAGACAGTACCTGGCCTATAAATCCAATAGAAACTCATAGGCAACACAGTCCATTGGACTAGACAATTACATGGAGACATACAAAGTCCATGGGCCTTGCCTCAGAGTCAAACCCACAACCTCTCGCAGCCAAGCAAAGAGCCTACCACTACACCAACACAGAGAAGTGGGAAACTGATTCTACATTAATTCACATAATCCTACCGACTGCGCACACAACATGGCCAAACAAAAGAAAATACCTGGCCTATCAATCCAATGGAAACTCATAGGCAACACAGTCCATTAGACTAGGCAAATACATGCAGCCATTTAAAGCCCATGGGCCTTGCCCCAGAGTCGAACCCACAACCTCTTGTAGCCCAAGCAAAGAGCCTACAAATACACCAACACAGAGAAGTGGAAAACTGATTCTACATTAATTCACATAATCCTAGTGACTGCGCACACAACATGGCCAAACAAAAGCAAAAGACATTACCTGGCCTATAAATCCAATAGAAACTCATAGGCAAAGCAATCAATTGGACTAGGCAATTACATGCAGCCATACAAAGTCCATGGGCCTTGCCTCAGAGTCGAACCCACAACCTCTTGTAGCCCAAGCAAAGAGCCTACCACTACACCAACACAGAGAAGTTGGTACAGAGTTTACATTAGTTCACATAATCCTAGTGACTGTGCACACAACATGGCCAAACAAAAGCAAAAGACAGTCCCTGGCCTATCAATCCAATGGAAACTCATATACAACATAGTCCATTGGACTAGGCAATTACATGCAGCCATACAAAGTCCATGGGCCTTGCCTCAGAGTCAAACCCACAACCTCTGGCAGAACAAGCAAAGAGCTTACAACTACACCAACACAAAAAAGTAGGAAGCTGCGTCTACATTAATTTACATATTCCTAGCGACTGCGCACACAACATGGCCAAACAAAAGCAAAAGACATTACCTGGCCTATCAAGCCAATGGAAACTCATAGGCAACACAGTCCATTGGACTAAACAATTACATGCAGCCATACAAAGTCCATGGGCTTTGCCTCAGAGTCAAACCCACAATTTCTCGCATCCCAAGCAAAGAGCCTACCACTACAACAACACAGACAAGTTGGAAACTGAGTTTACATTAGTTCACATAATCCTAGTGACTGTGCACACAACATGGCGAAACAAATGCAAAAGACATTATCTGGCCTATCAATCCAATGGAAACTCATAGGCAACACAGTCCATTAGACTAGGCAAATACATGCAGCCATACAAAGTTCATGGGCCTTGCCTCAGAGTCGAACCCACAACCTCTTGGAGAACAAGCAAAGAGCCTACCACTAAACCAACACAGAGAAGTTGGAAACTGATTCTACATTAATTCACATAATCCTACCGACTGCGCACACAACATGGCTAAACAAAAGCAAAAGACAGTACCTGGCTTATCAATCCAATGGAAACTCATAGGCAACACAGTCCATTGGACTAGGCAATAACATGCAGCCATAAAAAGTCCATGGGCCTTGCCTCAGAGTCAAACCCACAACCTCTCGCAGCTCAAGCAAAGAGCCTACCACTACACCAACACAGAGAAATGTGAACCTGCCTCTACATTAATTCACATAATCCTAGTGAGTGCGCACACAACATGGCCAAACGAAAACAAAAGACAGTACCTGGCCTATCAATCCAATGGAAACTCATAGGCAACACAGTCCATTGGACTAGGCAATTACATGCAGCCATAAAAAGTCCATGGGCCTTGCCTCAGAGTCAAACCCACAACCTCTCGCAGCCCAAGCAAAGAGCCTACCACTACACCAACACAGAGAAATGTGAAACTGACTCTACATTAATTCACATAATCCTAGTGACTGCGCACACAACATGGCCAAACGAAAGCAAAAGTCAATACCTGGCCTATCAATCCAATGGAAACTCATAGGCAACAAAGTCCATTGGACTAGGCAATTACATGCAGCCATAAAAAGTCCATGGGCCTTGCCTCAGAGTCAAACCCACAACCTCTCACAGCCCAAGCAAAGAGCCTACCACTACACCAACAAAGAGAAATGTGAAACTGACTCTACATTAATTCACATATTCCAAGTGACTGCGCACACAACATGGCCAAACAAAAGCAAAAGAAAGCACCTGGCCTATCAATCCAATGGAAACTCATAGGTAACGCAGTCCATTGGACTATGCAATTACATGCAGCCATACAAAGTCCATGGGCCTTGCCTCAGAGTCGAACTCACAACCTCTCGCAGCCCAACAAAAAAGCCTACCACTTCAGCAACACAGAGAAGTGTGAAACTGTCTCTACATTAACTCACATAATCCTAGTGACTGCGCACAAAACATGGCCAAACGAAAACAAAAGACAGTACCTGGCCTATCAATCCATTGGACTAGGAAATTACATGCAGCCATACAAAGTCCATGGGCCTTGCCTCAGAGTCAAACCCACAACCTCTTACAGCCCAAGCAAAGAGCCTACCACTACACCAACACAGAGAAGTGTGAAACTGACTCAACATAAATTCACATAATCCTAGTGACTGCGCACACAACATGGCCAAACAAAAGCTAAAGACAGTCCCTTGCCTATCAATCCAATGGAAACTCATAGACAACATAGTCCATTGGAATAGGCAATTACATGCTGCCTCACAAAGTCCATGGGCCTTGCCTCAGAGTCAAACCCACAACCTCTGGCAGAACAAGCAAAGAGCCTACAACTACACCAACACAAAGAAGTAGGAAAATGCGTCTACATTAATTCACATAATCCTAGTGAATGCGCACACAACATGGCCAAACAAAAGCAAAAGACATTACCTGGCCTATCAGGCCAATGGAAACTCATAGGCAACACAGTCCATTGAACTAGGCGATTACATGCAGCCATATAAAGTCCATGGGCCATGCCGCAGAGTCAAACCCACAACCTCTCGCAGCCAAGCAAAGCAGCTTCCACTACACCAACACAGAGAAGTGGGAAACGGATTCTACATTAATTCACATAATCCTAGTGACTGCGCACACAACATGGCCAAACAAAAGCAAAAGACAATACCTGGCCTATCAATCCAATGGAAACTCGTAGGCAACACAGTCCATTGGACTTGGCAATTACATGCAGCCATACAAAGTCCATGGGCCTTGCCTCAGAGTCAAACCCACAACCTCTGGCAGAACAAGCAAAGAGCCTACAACTACACCAACACAAAGAAGTAGGAAGTTGCGTCTACATTAATTCACATAATCCTAGTGAATGTGCACACAACATGGCCAAACAAAAGCAAAAGACATTACCTGGCCTATCAAGCCAATGGAAACTCATAGGCAACACAGTCCATTGAACTAGACAATTACATGGAGACATACAAAGTCCATGGGCCTTGCCTCAAAGTCAAACCCACAACCTCTCGCAGCCAAGCAAAGAGCCTACCACTACACCAACACAGATAAGTGGGAAACTGATTCTACATTAATTCACATAATCCTACCGACTGCGCACACAACATGGCCAAACAAAAGACAATACCTGGCCTATCAATCCAATGGAAACTCATAGGCAACACAGTCCATTAGACTAGGCAAATACATGCAGCCATACAAAGTTCATGGGCCTTGCCTCAGAGTCGAACCCACAACTTCTTGGAGAACAAGCAAAGAGCCTACCACTAAACCAACACAGAGAAGTTGGAAACCAACTCTACATTAATTCACATAATCCTAGTGACTGCGCACACAACATGGCCAAACAAAAGCAAAAGACAGTACCTGGCCTATCAATCCAATGGAAACTCATAGGTAACACAGTACATTAGACTAGGCAATTAAATGCAGCCATACAAAGCCCATGGGCCTTGCCCCAGAGTCGAACCCACAACCTCTCGTAGCCCAAGCAAAGAGCCTACCAATACACCAACACAGAGAAGTGAAAAACTGATTCTACATTAATTCACATAATCCTAGTGACTGCGCACACAACATGGCCAAACAAAAGCAAAAGACAGTACCTGGCCTATCAATCCAATAGAAACTCATATGCAAAGCAATCAATTGGACTAGGCAATTACATGCAGCCATACAAAGTCCATGGGCCTTGCCTCAGAGTCGAACCCACAACCTCTTGTAGCCCAAGCAAAGAGCCTACCACTAAACCAACACAGAGAAGAGCGAAACTGACTCAACATAAATTCACATAATCCTAGTGACTGCACACACAACATGGCCAAACAAAAGCAAAAGACAGTCCCTGGCCTATCAATCCAATGGAAACTCATATACAACATAGTCCATTGGACTAGGCAATTACATGCAGCCATACAAAGTCCATGGGCCTTGCCTCAGAGTCAAACCCACAACCTCTGGCAGAACAAGCAAAGAGCTTACAACTACACCAACACAAAAAAGTAGGAAGGTGCGTCTACATTAATTCACATATTCCTAGAGACTGCGCACACAACATGGCCAAACAAAAGCAAAAGACATTACCTGGCCTATCAAGCCAATGGAAACTCATAGGCAACACAGTCCATTGGACTAAACAATTACATGCAGCCATACAAAGTCCATGGGCTTTGCCTCTGAGTCAAACCCACAATTTGTCGCAGCCCAAGCAAAGAGCCTACCACTACACCAACACAGACAAGATGGAAACTGAGTTTACATTAGTTCACATAATCCTAGTGACTGTGCACACAACATTGCGAAACAAATGCAAAAGACATTATCTGGCCTATCAATCCAATGGAAACTCATAGGCAACACAGTCCATTAGACTAGGCAAATACATGCAGCCATACAAAGTTCAAGGGCCTTGCCTCAGAGTCGAACCCACAACCTCTTGGAGAACAAGCAAAGAGCCTACCACTAAACCAACACAGAGAAGTTGGAAACTGACTCTACATTAATTCACATAATCCTAGTGACTGCGCACACAACATGGCCAAACAAAAGCAAAAGACAGTACCTGGCCTATCAATCCAATGGAAACTCATAGGCAACACAGTCCATTGGACTAGACAATTACATGGAGACATACAAAGTCCATGGGCCTTGCTTCAGAGTCAAACCCACAACCTCTCGCAGCCAAGCAAAGAGCCTACCACTACACCAATACAGAGAAGTGGGAAACTGATTCTACATTAATTCACATAATCCTACCGACTGCGCACACAACATGGCTAAACAAAAGCAAAAGACAGTACCTGGCTTATCAATCCAATGGAAACTCATAGGCAACACAGTCCATTGGACTAGGCAATAACATGCAGCCATACAAAGTCCATGGGCCTTGCCTCAAAGTCGAACTCACAACCTCTCGCAGCTCAAGCAAAGAGCCTACCACTACACCAACACAGAGAAATGTGAACCTGCCTCTACATTAATTCACATAAACCTAGTGACTGCGCACACAACATGGCCAAACGAAAGCAAAAGTCCATACCTGGCCTATCAATCCAATGGAAACTCATAGGCAACACAGTCCATTGGACTAGGCAATTACATGCAGCCATAAAAAGTCCATGGGCCTTGCCTCAGAGTCAAACCCACAACTTCTCGCAGCCCAAGCAAAGATCCTACCACTACACCAACACAGAGAAATGTGAAACTGACTCTACATTAATTCACATAATCCTAGTGACTGCGCACACAACATGGCCAAACGAAAGCAAAAGTCAATACCTGGCCTATCAATCCAATGGAAACTCATAGGCAACACAGTCCAGTGGACTAGGCAATTACATGCAGTTATACAAAGTCCATGAACCTTGCATTAGAGTCAAACCCACAACTTCTCGCAGCCAAAGCAAAGAGCCTACCACTACACCAACACAGAGAAGTTTGAAACTGCCTCTTCATTAACTCACATAATCCTAGTGACTGCGCACACAACATGGCCAAACGAAAGCAAAAGACAGTACCTGGCCTATCAATCCAATGGAAACTCATAGGCAACACAGTCCATTGGACTAGGCAATTACATGCAGCCATACAAAGTCCATGGGCCTTGCCTCAGAGTCAAACCCACAACCTCTGGCAGAACAAGCAAAGAGCTTACAACTACACCAACACAAAAAAGTAGGAAGGTGCGTCTACATTAATTCACATATTCCTAGAGACTGCGCACACAACATGGCCAAACAAAAGCAAAAGACATTACCTGGCCTATCAAGCCAATGGAAACTCATAGGCAACACAGTCCATTGGACTAAACAATTACATGCAGCCATACAAAGTCCATGGGCTTTGCCTCTGAGTCAAACCCACACTTTCTCGCAGCCCAAGCAAAGAGCCTACCACTACACCAACACAGACAAGATGGAAACTGAGTTTACATTAAGAACCTATAAAGATGTGAGTGAACCAGCCAATATAAAAGTATATAATCTTTATTGAAAAATTTGTTAAAAGACAAACACATAAAACAGACAATGATGAGGACACATACAATTAACCTCAGGTGAACCAAAATATACAAGCAATAAATAGCATAAGTGCATAATGGTCATGTATTGGAAAAAAAGTGCACCAAAAAAGGGGTGCTGTCCAAGTTTCTTTGAAGAGCCAATAGTCTTTAGGTAGATGAAGAGTGTCCCAAAGAACACCAATAAGGTGGAACTATATTAAATTTCAAGCTAAACAAAGCTTTTTTCTTCATTCAAGACTAAATGTATGAGAGCCACAATCCTATTGCTACAAAACGTGGCATATAACAGGGGAAACAAAGAATACATGTGTCTATGATATTAACAGGATATAATCCTATAAGATGCAAACATAATAGTTTATAAAAAGCAAATCCTGAATGGATCAGGTGGTATAACCACAACAATGTTTCCAAATGCCTACAGTCCCAAACAGGGGAGAAGCAGGATCTCAACCATACATATAAAGAAAAGGCAGAAACTGACACAAGTGTCAAAATATAACACTTTTTTCACAGGGCTGGACTAGGAGGCCATATTCCCAGTGTTATAATCAGATAGAAGGGCGGAATGGCTGCATTACCACAGTACTATACCTTTACAAGGAAACAGAGTCAGCCATAGGACCGACCCAAACACTGTGGTGAATCCACAAAAACACACACCAGAAGGGTGTTACAGGGCCCAGACTAAAAAGCCATATTCCCAGTACTATAGCCCACAGAAAGGCAGCATGGCTGCAATACCACAGTAATTTGCCCCTACAAGGGAACAAAGTCAGCCATAAGAACCAACCTTAGCACTGAGTGGCAAGCCCACAAAGACACAGACCAGGAAGATAATAACCTGAGGATAAAGGTACCCCGACACGTGTTTCCCCTTGGAAGAAGCTTTTCTGCGAAACACGTGTCGGGGTACCTTTATCCTCAGGTTATTATCTTCCTGGTCTGTGTCTTTGTGGGCTTGCCACTCAGTGCTAAGGTTGGTTCTTATGGCTGACTTTGTTCCCTTGTAGGGGCAAATTACTGTGGTATTGCAGCCATGCTGCCTTTCTGTGGGCTATAGTACTGGGAATATGGCTTTTTAGTCTGGGCCCTGTAACACCCTTCTGGTGTGTGTTTTTGTGGATTCACCACAGTGTTTGGGTCGGTCCTATGGCTGACTCTGTTTCCTTGTAAAGGTATAGTACTGTGGTAATGCAGCCATTCCGCCCTTCTATCTGATTATAACACTGGGAATATGGCCTCCTAGTCCAGCCCTGTGAAAAAAGTGTTATATTTTGACACTTGTGTCAGTTTCTGCCTTTTCTTTATATGTATGGTTGAGATCCTGCTTCTCCCCTGTTTGGGACTGTAGGCATTTGGAAACATTGTTGTGGTTATACCACCTGATCCATTCAGGATTTGCTTTTTATAAACTATTATGTTTGCATCTTATAGGATTATATCCTGTTAATATCATAGACACATGTATTCTTTGTTTCCCCTGTTATATGCCACGTTTTGTAGCAATAGGATTGTGGCTCTCATACATTTAGTCTTGAATGAAGAAAAAAGCTTTGTTTAGCTTGAAATTTAATATAGTTCCACCTTATTGGTGTTCTTTGGGACACTCTTCATCTACCTAAAGACTATTGGCTCTTCAAAGAAACTTGGACAGCACCCCTTTTTTGGTGCACTTTTTTTCCGATACATGACCATTATGCACTTATGCTATTTATTGCTTGTATATTTTGGTTCACCTGAGGTTAATTGTATGTGTCCTCATCATTGTCTGTTTTATGTGTTTGTCTTTTAACAAATTTTTCAATAAAGATTATATACTTTTATATTGGCTGGTTCACTCACATCTTTATAGGTTCTTAATGTAAACTCAGTTTCCATCTTGTCTGTGTTGGTGTAGTGGTAGGCTCTTTGCTTGGGCTGCGAGAAATTGTGGGTTTGACTCAGAGGCAAAGCCCATGGACTTTGTATGGCTGCATGTAATTGTTTAGTCCAATGGACTGTGTTGCCTATGAGTTTCCATTGGCTTGATAGGCCAGGTAATGTCTCTTGCTTTTGTTTGGCCATGTTGTGTGCGCAGTCTCTAGGAATATGTGAATTAATGTAGACGCACCTTCCTACTTTTTTGTGTTGGTGTAGTTGTAAGCTCTTTGCTTGTTCTGCCAGAGGTTGTGGGTTTGACTCTGAGGCAAGGCCCATGGACTTTGTATGGCTGCATGTAATTGCCTAGTCCAATGGACTATGTTGTATATGAGTTTCCATTGGATTGATAGGCCAGGGACTGTCTTTTGCTTTTGTTTGGCCATGTTGTGTGCGCAGTCACTAGGATTATGTGAATTTATGTTGAGTCAGTTTCGCTCTTCTCTGTGTTGGTGTAGTGGTAGGCTCTTTGCTTGGGCTACAAGAGGTTGTGGGTTTGACTCTGAGGCAAGGCCCATGGACTTTGTATGGCTGCATGTAATTGCCTAGTCCAATGGATTGATAGGCCAGGTACTGTCTTTTGTTTTCGTTTGGCCATGTTTTGTGCGCAGTCACTAGGATTATGTGAGTTAATGTAGAGACAGTTTCATACTTCTCTGTGTTGCTGAAGTGGTAGGCTTTTTTGTTGGGCTGCGAGAGGTTGTGAGTTCGACTCTGAGGCAAGGACCATGGACTTTGTATGGCTGCATGTAATTGCATAGTCCAATGGACTGCGTTACCTATGAGTTTCCATTGGATTGATAGGCCAGGTGCTTTCTTTTGCTTTTGTTTGGCCATGTTGTGTGCGCAGTCACTAGGAATATGTGAATTAATGTAGAGTCAGTTTCACATTTCTCTTTGTTGGTGTAGTGGTAGGCTCTTTGCTTGGGCTGTGAGAGGTTGTGGGTTTGACTCTGAGGCAAGGTCCATGGACTTTTTATGGCTGCATGTAATTGCCTAGTCCAATGGACTTTGTTGCCTATGAGTTTCCATTGGATTGATAGGCCAGGTATTGACTTTTGCTTTCGTTTGGCCATGTTGTGTGCGCAGTCACTAGGATTATGTGAATTAATGTAGAGTCAGTTTCACATTTCTCTGTGTTGGTGTAGTGTTAGGCTCTTTGCTTGGGCTGCGAGAGGTTGTGGGTTTGACTCTGAGGCAAGGCCCATGGACTTTTTATGGCTGCATGTAATTGCCTAGTCCAATGGACTGTGTTGCCTATGAGTTTCCATTGGATTGATAGGCCAGGTACTGTCTTTTGTTTTCGTTTGGCCATGTTGTGTGCGCACTCACTAGGATTATGTGAATTAATGTAGAGGCAGGTTCACATTTCTCTGTGTTGGTATAGTGGTAGGCTCTTTGCTTGAGCTGCGAGAGGTTGTGGGTTTGACTCTGAGGCAAGGCCCATGGACTTTTTATGGCTGCATGTTATTGCCTAGTCCAATGGACTGTGTTGCCTATGAGTTTCCATTGGATTGATAAGCCAGGTACTGTCTTTTGCTTTTGTTTAGCCATGTTGTGTGCGCAGTCGGTAGGATTATGTGAATTAATGTAGAATCAGTTTCCAACTTCTCTGTGTTGGTTTAGTGGTAGGCTCTTTGCTTGTTCTCCAAGAGGTTGTGGGTTCGACTCTGAGGCAAGGCCCATGAACTTTGTATGGCTGCATGTATTTGCCTAGTCTAATGGACTGTGTTGCCTATGAGTTTCCATTGGATTGATAGGCCAGATAATGTCTTTTGCATTTGTTTCGCCATGTTGTGTGCACAGTCACTAGGATTATGTGAACTAATGTAAACTCAGTTTCCAACTTGTCTGTGTTGGTGTAGTGGTAGGCTCTTTGCTTGGACTGCGAGAAATTGTGGGTTTGACTCAGAGGCAAAGCCCATGGACTTTGTATGGCTGCATGTAATTGTTTAGTCCAATGGACTGTGTTGCCTATGAGTTTCCATTGGCTTGATAGGCCAGGTAATGTCTCTTGCTTTTGTTTGGCCATGTTGTGTGCGCAGTCTCTAGGAATATGTGAATTAATGTAGACGCACCTTCCTACTTTTTTGTGTTGGTGTAGTTGTAAGCTCTTTGCTTGTTCTGCCAGAGGTTGTGGGTTTGACTCTGAGGCAAGGCCCATGGACTTTGTATGGCTGCATGTAATTGCCTAGTCCAATGGACTATGTTGTATATGAGTTTCCATTGGATTGATAGGCCAGGGACTGTCTTTTGCTTTTGTTTGGCCATGTTGTGTGCGCAGTCACTAGGATTATGTGAATTTATGTTGAGTCAGTTTCGCTCTTCTCTGTGTTGGTGTAGTGGTAGGCTCTTTGCTTGGGCTACAAGAGGTTGTGGGTTTGACTCTGAGGCAAGGCCCATGGACTTTGTATGGCTGCATGTAATTGCCTAGTCCAATGGATTGATAGGCCAGGTACTGTCTTTTGTTTTCGTTTGGCCATGTTTTGTGCGCAGTCACTAGGATTATGTGAGTTAATGTAGAGACAGTTTCATACTTCTCTGTGTTGCTGAAGTGGTAGGCTTTTTTGTTGGGCTGCGAGAGGTTGTGAGTTCGACTCTGAGGCAAGGACCATGGACTTTGTATGGCTGCATGTAATTGCATAGTCCAATGGACTGCGTTACCTATGAGTTTCCATTGGATTGATAGGCCAGGTGCTTTCTTTTGCTTTTGTTTGGCCATGTTGTGTGCGCAGTCACTAGGAATATGTGAATTAATGTAGAGTCAGTTTCACATTTCTCTTTGTTGGTGTAGTGGTAGGCTCTTTGCTTGGGCTGTGAGAGGTTGTGGGTTTGACTCTGAGGCAAGGTCCATGGACTTTTTATGGCTGCATGTAATTGCCTAGTCCAATGGACTTTGTTGCCTATGAGTTTCCATTGGATTGATAGGCCAGGTATTGACTTTTGCTTTCGTTTGGCCATGTTGTGTGCGCAGTCACTAGGATTATGTGAATTAATGTAGAGTCAGTTTCACATTTCTCTGTGTTGGTGTAGTGTTAGGCTCTTTGCTTGGGCTGCGAGAGGTTGTGGGTTTGACTCTGAGGCAAGGCCCATGGACTTTTTATGGCTGCATGTAATTGCCTAGTCCAATGGACTGTGTTGCCTATGAGTTTCCATTGGATTGATAGGCCAGGTACTGTCTTTTGTTTTCGTTTGGCCATGTTGTGTGCGCACTCACTAGGATTATGTGAATTAATGTAGAGGCAGGTTCACATTTCTCTGTGTTGGTATAGTGGTAGGCTCTTTGCTTGAGCTGCGAGAGGTTGTGGGTTTGACTCTGAGGCAAGGCCCATGGACTTTTTATGGCTGCATGTTATTGCCTAGTCCAATGGACTGTGTTGCCTATGAGTTTCCATTGGATTGATAAGCCAGGTACTGTCTTTTGCTTTTGTTTAGCCATGTTGTGTGCGCAGTCGGTAGGATTATGTGAATTAATGTAGAATCAGTTTCCAACTTCTCTGTGTTGGTTTAGTGGTAGGCTCTTTGCTTGTTCTCCAAGAGGTTGTGGGTTCGACTCTGAGGCAAGGCCCATGAACTTTGTATGGCTGCATGTATTTGCCTAGTCTAATGGACTGTGTTGCCTATGAGTTTCCATTGGATTGATAGGCCAGATAATGTCTTTTGCATTTGTTTCGCCATGTTGTGTGCACAGTCACTAGGATTATGTGAACTAATGTAAACTCAGTTTCCAACTTGTCTGTGTTGGTGTAGTGGTAGGCTCTTTGCTTGGGCTGCGAGAAATTGTGGGTTTGACTCTGAGGCAAAGCCCATGGACTTTGTATGGCTGCATGTAATTGTTTAGTCCAATGGACTGTGTTGCCTATGAGTTTCCATTGGCTTGATAGGCCAGGTAATGTCTTTTGCTTTTGTTTGGCCATGTTGTGTGCGCAGTCGCTAGGAATATGTAAATTAATGTAGACGCAGCTTCCTACTTTTTTGTGTTGGTGTAGTTGTAAGCTCTTTGCTTGGGCTACAAGAGGTTGTGGGTTCGACTCTGAGGCAAGGCCCATGGACTTTGTATGGCTGCATGTAATTGCCTAGTCCAATTGATTGCTTTGCCTATGAGTTTCTATTGGATTTATAGGCCAGGTAATGTCTTTTGCTTTTGTTTGGCCATGTTGTGTGCGCAGTCACTAGGATTATGTGAATTAATGTAGAATCAGTTTTCCACTTCTCTGTGTTGGTGTATTTGTAGGCTCTTTCCTTGGGCTACAAGAGGTTGTGGGTTCGACTCTGGGGCAAGGCCCATGGGCTTTGTATGGCTGCATGTATTTGCCTAGTCTAATGGACTGTGTTGCCTATGAGTTTCCATTGGATTGATAGGCCAGGTATTTTCTTTTGTTTGGCCATGTTGTGTGCGCAGTCGGTAGGATTATGTGAATTAATGTAGAATCAGTTTCCCACTTCTCTGTGTTGGTGTAGTGGTAGGCTCTTTGCTTGGCTGCGAGAGGTTGTGGGTTTGACTCTGAGGCAAGGCCCATGGACTTTGTATGTCTCCAGGTAATTGTCTAGTCCAATGGACTGTGTTGCCTATGAGTTTCCATTGGATTGATGGGCCAGGTACTGTCTTTTGCTTTTGTTTGGCCATGTTGTGTGCGCAGTCACTAGGATTATGTGAATTAATGTAGAGTCAGGTTCACACTTCTCTGTGTTGCTGTAGTGGTAGGCTTTTTTCTTGGGCTGCGAGAGGTTGTGAGTTCGACTCTGAGGCAAGGCCCATGGACTTTGTATGTCTGCATGTTATTGCCTAGTCCAATGGACTATGTTACCTATGAGTTTCAATTGGAATGATAGGCCAGGTACTGTCTTTTGCTTTTGTTTGGCCATGTTGTGTGCGCAGTCACTAGGATTATGTGAATTAATGTAGAATCATTCTCCTACTTCTCTGTGTTGGTGTAGTGGTAGGCTCTTTCCTTGGGTTACAAGAAGTTGTGGGTTTGACTTTGAGGCAAAGCCCATGGACTTTGTATGGTTGAATGTAATTGCCTAGTCCAATGGACTGTGTTGCCTATGAGTTTTCATTGAATGAATAGGCCAGGTATTGTCTTTTGTTTGGCCATGTTGTGTGCGCAGTCGGTAGGATTATGTGAATTAATGTAGAATCAGTTTCCCGCTTCTCTGTGTTAGTGTAGTGGTAGGCTCTTTGCTTGGCTGCGAGAAGTTGTGGGTTTGACTCTGAGGCAAGGCCCATGGACTTTGTATGTCTCCATGTAATTGTCTAGTCCAATGGACTGTGTTGCCTATGAGTTTCCATTGGATTGATAGGCCAGGTACTGTCTTTTGCTTTTGTTTGGCCATGTTGTGTGCGCAGTCACTAGGATTATGTGAATTAATGTAGAAATGGTTTTCCACTTCTCTGTGTTGGTGTATTGGTAGGCTCTTTGCCTTGGCTATGAGAGGTTGTGGGTTTGACTCTGGGGCAAGGCCCATGGGCTTTGTATGGCTGCATGTAATTGCCTAGTCCAATGTACTGTGTTACCTATGAGTTTCCGTTGGATTGATAGGCCACGTACTGTCTTTTGCTTTTGTTTGGCCATGTTGTGTGCGCAGTCACTAGGATTATGTTAATTAATGTAGAGTCGGTTTCCAACTTCTCTGAGTTGGTTTAGTGGTAGGCTCTTTGCTTGTTCTCCAAGAGGTTGTGGGTTCGACTCTGAGGCAAGGCCCATGAACTTTACATGGCTGCATGTAAGTGCCTAGTCTAATGGACTGTGTTGCCTATGAGTTTCCATTGGATTGATAGGCCAGATAATGTCTTTTGCATTTGTTTGGCCATGTTGTGTGCGTAGTCACTAGGATTATGTGAACTAATGTAAACTCAGATTCCAACTTCTCTGTGTTGGTGTAGTGGTAGTCTCTTTGCTTAAGCTGCGAGAGGTTGTGGGTTCGACTCTGAGGCAAGGCCCATGGAGTTTGTATGGCTGCATGTAATCGCCTAGTTCAATTGACTGTGTTGCCTATGAGTTCCCATCGGATTGATAGGCCAGGTACTGTCTTTTGCTTTTGTTTGGCCATGTTGTGTGCGCAGTCACTAGGATTATGTGAACTAATGTAAACTCAGATTCCAACTTCTCTGTGTTGGAGTAGTGGTAGGCTCTTTGCTTGGGCTGCGAGATGTTGTGGGTTTGACTCTGAGGCAAGGCCCATGGAGTTTGTATGGCTGCATGTAATCGCCTAGTTCAATTGACTGTGTTGCCTATGAGTTTCTATTGGCTTGATAGGCTAGGTAATGTCTTCTGCTTTTGTTTGGCCATGTTGTGTGCGCAGTCACTAGGATTATGTGAATTAATGTAGACACAGCTTCCTACTTCTTTGTGTTTTTGTAGTTGTAGGCTCTTTGCTTGTTCTGCCAGAGGTTGTGGGTTTGACTCTGAGGCAAGGCCCATGGACTTTGTATGGCTGCATGTAATTGCCTAGTCCAATGGACTATGTTGCCTACGAGTTTCCATTGGATTGATAGGCCAGGTACTGCCTTTTGCTTTTGTTTGACCATGTTGTGTGCGCAGTCACTAGGGTTATGGGAATTAATGTATAGCCAGTTTCCCACTTCTCTGTGTTGGTGTAGTGGTAGGCTCTTTGCTTGGGCTGCGAGATGTTGAGGGTTCGACTCTAATGCAAGGCTCATGGACTTTGAATGGCTGCATGTAATTGCTTAGTCCAATGGACTGTGTTGCCTATGAGTTTCTATTGGATTGATAGGCCAGTTACTGTCTTTTGTTTTCGTTTGGCCATGTTGTGTGCGCAGTCACTAGGATTATGTGAAATAATGTAGAGTCAGGTTTACATTTCTCTGTGTTGGTGTAGTGGTAGGCTCTTTGCTTGAGCTGCGAGAGGTTGTGAGTTCGACTTTGAGGCAAGGCCCATGGACTTTGTATGGCTGCATGTAATTGCCTAGTCCAATTGATTGCTTTGCCTATGAGTTTCTATTGGATTGATAGGCCAGGTACTGTCTTTTTCTTTTGTTTGGCCATGTTGTGTGCGCAGTCACTAGGATTATGTGAATTAATGTAGAGTCATTCACCTACTTCTCTGTGTTGGTGTAGTGGTAGTCTCTTTGCTTAAGCTGCAAGAGGTTGTGGGTTCGACTCTGAGGCAAGGCCCCTGGAGTTTGTATGGCTGCATGTAATTGCCTATTTCAATTAACTGTTTTGCCTATGAGTTCCCATTGGATTGATAGGCCAGGTACTGTCTTTTGCTTTTGTTTGGCCATGTTGTGTGCGCAGTCACTAGGATTATGTGAACTAATGTAAACTCAGTTTCCAACTTCTCTGTCTTGGTGTAGTGGTAGGCTCTTTGCTTGGGCTGCGAGAAATTGTGGGTTTGACTCTGAGGCAAAGCCCATGGACTTTATATGGCTGCGTGTAATTGCCTAGTCCAATGGACTGTGTTGCCTATGAGTTTCCATTGGATTGATTGGCCAGGTATTATCTTTTGTTTGGTTATGTTGTGTGCGCAGTCGGTAGGATTATGTGAATTAATGTAGAATCAGCTTCCCAGTTCTCTGTGTTGCTGTAGTGGAAGGCTCTTTGCTTAGCTGCAAGAGGTTGTGGGTTTGACTCTGAGGCAAGGCCCATGGAGTTTGTATGGCTGCATGTAATTGCCTAGTTCAATTAACTGTGTTGCCTATGAGTTCCCATTGGATTGATAGGCCAGGTACTGTCTTTTGCTTTTGTTTGGCCATGTTGTGTGCGCAGTCACTAGGATTATGTGAATTAATGTAGACGCAGCTTCCTACTTCTTTGTGTTGGTGAAGTTGTAGGCTCTTTGCTTGTTCTGCCAGAGATTGTGGGTATGACTCTGAGGCAAGGCCCATGGACTTTGTATGGCTGCATGTAATTGCGTAGTCCAATGGACTATGTTGTCTATGAGTTTCCATTGGATTGATAGGCCAGGGACTGTCTTTTGTTTTCGTTTGGTCATGTTGTGTGCGCAGTCACTAGGATTATGTGAATTAATGTAGAGTCATTCTCTTCTCTGTGTTGGTGTAGTGGTAGGCTCTTTCCTTGGGTTACAAGAAGTTGTGGGTTTGACTTTGAGGCAAAGCCCATGGACTTTGTATGGTTGAATGTAATTGCCTAGTCCAATGGACTGTGTTGCCTATGAGTTTTCATTGAATGAATAGGCCAGGTATTGTCTTTTGTTTGGCCATGTTGTGTGCGCAGTCGGTAGGATTATGTGAATTAATGTAGAATCAGTTTCCCGCTTCTCTGTGTTAGTGTAGTGGTAGGCTCTTTGCTTGGCTGCGAGAAGTTGTGGGTTTGACTCTGAGGCAAGGCCCATGGACTTTGTATGTCTCCATGTAATTGTCTAGTCCAATGGACTGTGTTGCCTATGAGTTTCCATTGGATTGATAGGCCAGGTACTGTCTTTTGCTTTTGTTTGGCCATGTTGTGTGCGCAGTCACTAGGATTATGTGAATTAATGTAGAAATGGTTTTCCACTTCTCTGTGTTGGTGTATTGGTAGGCTCTTTGCCTTGGCTATGAGAGGTTGTGGGTTTGACTCTGGGGCAAGGCCCATGGGCTTTGTATGGCTGCATGTAATTGCCTAGTCCAATGTACTGTGTTACCTATGAGTTTCCGTTGGATTGATAGGCCACGTACTGTCTTTTGCTTTTGTTTGGCCATGTTGTGTGCGCAGTCACTAGGATTATGTTAATTAATGTAGAGTCGGTTTCCAACTTCTCTGAGTTGGTTTAGTGGTAGGCTCTTTGCTTGTTCTCCAAGAGGTTGTGGGTTCGACTCTGAGGCAAGGCCCATGAACTTTACATGGCTGCATGTAAGTGCCTAGTCTAATGGACTGTGTTGCCTATGAGTTTCCATTGGATTGATAGGCCAGATAATGTCTTTTGCATTTGTTTGGCCATGTTGTGTGCGTAGTCACTAGGATTATGTGAATTAATGTAGAGTCATTCACCTACTTCTCTGTGTTGGTGTAGTGGTAGGCTCTTTGCCCTGGCTACGAGAGTTTGTGGGTTCGACTCTGGGGCAAGACCCATGGGCTTTGTATGGCTGCATGTAATTGCCTAGTCCAATGTACTGTGTTACCTATGAGTTTCCATTGGATTGATAGGCCAGGTACTGTCTTTTGCTTTTGTTTGGCCATGTTGTGTGCGCAGTCACTAGGATTATGTTAATTAATGTAGAGTCGGTTTCCAACTTCACTGAGTTGGTTTAGTGGTAGGCTCTTTGCTTGTTCTCCAAGAGGTTGTGGGTTCGACTCTGAGGCAAGGCCCATGAACTTTGTTTGGCTGCATGTAATTGCCTGGTCTAATGGACTGTGTTGCCTATGAGTTTCCATTTGATTGAATGGCCAGGTACTGTCTTTTGTTTTCGTTTGGCCATGTTGTGTGCGCAGTCACTAGGATTATGTGAATTAATGCTATTGGATTTTTCAAGTCAGTATTCACACAGCAGTTTCTGCTATTTCATGTATTCCCCTTACATAGTCACTGGTGTGCATACCTTATCTCCCCATAGTGATGTTTTTTTAGGTTTTTGCACCCAGTTCGGACTTAGAATGGTGTTCCAAATGTTATTCCTATTTGTTAGTATTTTTTCGTTTGTGAACCCTCCCCAACCACACCTATTGCCAATCCATATCATACGCATAAATAGCCTGGGTCTCAGCTTCCCATACACGGTAGGTTTTTTAACTGCATGAGAGGACACACACAAGCTAGGGACCCCAACGTAGAGAAATACTTTGGCGTAGTGTTGGGGCTCTATTGCATTGATCAATTCAGTAGCTAAATTTCTCTTGATTCATATGTTCATGGCAGTAATGCAGATTCCATTTTTCACATATTCACTCTTGCATATAGCTATTGAATTTTTCAAGTCAGTATTCACACAGCAGTTTCTGCTATTTCATGTATTCCCCTTACATAGTCACTGGTGTGCATACCTTATTTCCCCATAGTGCCTGGGATCTGACCCAGACACTAGCAGTTTTGCACTCCTACCCAAAACTGGGCTCTTCCCTGAACTCACTACCTCCACGGTTCAACTCTTAACTGAACTTCAACTAACTAACTGGTTTTCCCACCTCCAGGCCTGTGAACTCCTTGGTGGGTGGGGCCAACCGCCTGGCTCCGCCCCACCTGGTGTGGACATCAGCCCCTGGAGGGAGGCAACAACGGTTTTGTGTCTGACTAGTGTAACTATCCGGGAAAGGGGGTGTGTGTGTGTGTTATGTCTGTGACTAACTGGCTAGTCCAGGGCGTCACACTTGCACCCCCTTCTTGTGATGTGAAGGTGTGTAGTCAGTGCCTACGTGTAATTCCTGACACCACTCCTCTGGCTGACTTGGTGAGCTGTCACTGACTGGGTGGGGTGCAGTAATGGTGGATGCTGCTGCTGCTTGGATAGCATGTGTATCTACTGTGAACAGCTTATCAATGGTGGCAAATCGGGGCAGCTTAACCTCTTGCTCTCCGCAGTTCAACACTCTCACGCGCACTCTTCCCTTCCGTATTAATGAATAAAACTGTGATATAAATAGTATATAGATACCCCACAAATGCAGATAAAGGTAGGTTATGGGAAAAGGGAGAAGAGGGAAACAGGAAAATAGTGTAATAAAGTATACCTTCCAGGGGGGAGAGGAAATGGCAGCACAGCCAGTGGAGGTGAAGCAAGGGGAAGCCTGCAACTAAATTGTTGAGAGCATTATCACATGGTGACTGAGCCTGATTGTAACGGGAGCATAGAGGTGCCGATCCTGTCTTACCTGCGTTGGTGTAGAAGTGGGTTTCCAGTGGTGGAGTCAGCTGTGTGCAGTGGTGGCTGTGGGTTCTTTTATGTGCGACCGTAGTAATAGCTGCGCCCACTTCCTGTATGGGAGTGGAATGCAGTGAGGCTAATGGAACGCACGTCCACGTGCCGCGCCCCTGAAGGTAATACCGATCATTGAATACAAAAAAATTTCTCATACTACTGTATGGGGGTCCCTATATTTAATATGATATCCAAGCCACAGCATCCACCGTTACTTCACCACACCCATTCAGTGACAGCTCAACAAGTCAACCAGAGGAGTGGTGTAAGGAATTACACGTAGGCACTGACTCCACACCTTCACATCACAAGAAGCGGGTCCACAGGGTAGTGCAAGAATACGAGCAAGTCTTCAGCAAACATCCGCTAGACTTTGGGAGAATAAAAGGGGTCCATATTCATGGTTTAAGAACTTGGGTTCTAACGTGCCCAGAGTATGCTCCACTCTATGCTCCCTTTACAATCAGGCTCAGTCACCATGTGATAACGCTCTCAACTCTTTAGTTGCAGGCTTCCTTTTGCTTCACCTCCACTGGCTGTGCTGCCATTTCCTCTCACCCCCAGAAGGTATACTTTATTACACTATTTTCCTCTTTCCCTGTTCCCCCTTTTCCCATAACCTACCTTTATTTACAATTGTGGGGTATCTATATGATATTTACATCATAGTTTTATTCATTAGTGCGGAAGGGAAGAGTGCCCGTGAGAGTGTTAAACTGCGGAGAGCAGGAGGTTAAGCTGCCCCGACTTGCCACCATTGAAAAGCTGTTCACAGTAGATACACATGCTATCCAAGTAGCAGCATCCACTATTACTGCACCCCACCCAGTCAGTGACTGCTCACCAAGTCAGCCAGAGGAGTGGTGTAAGGAATTACACGTAGGCACTGACTCCACACCTTCACATCACAAGAAGCGGGTCCACAGGGTAGTGCAAGAATACGAGCGAGCAAGTCTTCAGCAAACATCCGCTAGATTTTGGGGGAATAAAAGGGGTCCAACACTACATCCCCACAGGTGCACACCCACCCATCAAAGAGAGCTATAAGCCAATACCACCTTCACATTACCAGTGTACCAAGGACATGTTGAGCAACATGAAGGCGGCTGGGGTTATCCGTGACAGTTGTAGCCTTTGGGCAGCTCCGTTGGTCCTGTTAAAGAAGAAGGACAGCACCACTCCCCCGTATTGAGGAATCGCTAGCTGCATTGAGAACTGCAAATTATTTTTCTACCCTTGATCTCACTAGTCACTATTGGCTAGTGTCCGTTGCTGAGGCAGACCGGGGGAAGACTGCCTTTGCCACCCCTATGGCGCTGGAGGTCGGCAGACTGTTGTTCAAAAGCAGTGTCTGACGAACAAATTTGCTTCATCCTGAGGAACTGGCCAGTCGGTACGGCCCGGATGGTGGAGGGGGTATGAGCAGAAGAAGCATGCAGCAGTGCGTTGACTGATGTTTCCTTTCTATGGACGTCAGTCTGAACAATTCGCTCAGAACCGAATGAAATTTTAATATCCAGGAAGTCAACGCAACTGCTGCTATGCTTATGCGTCAATCTGATGTTAAAGGTGTTGTTATTAAGTTCCTCCATAAATGTCTCGAGCTGCTCCACAGTGCCCTGCCAAAAAATCAAAATATCATCAATATACCTTAGCCAGCACTGCACATGGGCGCCAGCCCCTGCACCTCCGTCACCAAAAACCAACCAATCCCAGTACCTCTGCCTTCTATCTAGGTGCCTTGAGTTATGTCCTGTAAACTGTCACAGCGACCCAGACACACATGTGTAGTAGGGGAATATCCCTGCTGAGATGCCAGTGCTAGAGCACTCGTTTGCTGTGGAGTTGAACGCTATGTGAGCAGTTCTTACCTTCAATGAGCAGAAGTCTCTTTTTTCAGATTTCAATATCTCTGTGGGTATCTGGCAGAAATATGGAATACTCTTTACTGCTAAGACCCTGTACACCACTCCCACTAAAGGGGGCTTTACACGCTGCGACATCGCTAATGCGGAGTCGTTGGGGTCACGGAATTTGTGACGCACATCCGGCCGCATTAGCGATGTTGCTGCGTGTGACACCGATGAGCGATTTTGCATCGTTGCAAAAACGTGCAAAATCGCTCATCGGTGACATGGGTCTCCATTCTCGATTATCGTTACTGCAGCAGTAACGATGTAGTTCGTCGCTCCTGCGGCAGCACACATCACTCCGTGTGACACCGCAGAAACGAGGAACCTCTCCTTACCTGCCTCCCAGCCGCTATGAGGAAGGAAGGAGGTGGGCGGGATGTTCCGGCCACTCATCTCCGCCCCTCCGCTGCTATTGGGCGGTCGCTCAGTGACGTCGCTGTGACGCCGCACGGACCGCCCCCTTAGAAAGGAGGCGGTTCGCCGGTCACAGCGACGTCGCCGGTCAGGTAAGTATGTGTGACGGGTCTGGTCGGTGTTGTGCGGCATGGGCAGCGATTTGCCCGTGTCGCGCAACAGATGGGGCGGGTACCCACACTAGCGATATCGGGACCGATATCGCAGTGTGTAAAGTAGCCTTTAGTCACATGACCAAGACTGTATCTGTGTCCCTACAACACACTTGAGACAAATGTGTGTGTGAGCCTGCATTGTGGGGTATATATAATATATTATAGAGCTGGGAAGGATCATTCTAAGCAGTGAGCTGTTCCAGTATTTGTAGGAAAATACCCAGTAGAAGCATCAAACACAGCAACAATACCTCCCATCAGTATCCCACCACAGTGCCATGTAACCCATGCCCTACACTCCCATCTACACCAATACTATACAGGCACAAACTAGTATATCTGACTAAAAGCCCCCAAAATATGAAGAACGGCCTATAGTTGAGTGTGGATATAAAATCTATGTGAGCAGAGCTAGAATAGAAATCACTGATCGCATTGAAGTCATTCTGACCATAAATCACCATGATATCAAGGTGAGGAGTTGTGTGTTACTGCTGGGAGGAAAGGGTTAACAGTGGAATATTAAGGTGCATTTCTGTGTGCAGTGTTACTAGTCAATGTAACAATTCAATATGAGCTGCTCTTGGTGCCGGGGGAGAGGGATGCTCTCCTGAGCAAGATAGATGGGGAATGAACATGATATCTATATAGTGTAAGGCAGGGGGTCTCAAACTCGGCTGTGTGTATGGGCCGCACAGAGGAAAAAAATAATTTGGGGGGCTGCATTCTTTGCAGGACAAAGTGACATTTTTATTGGTACCATATATATATATTTTTTTCACACACCTTTGGATGACTGATTTTCAACATTTTTCACTTGTTTATTATAACAAATGTGCACATTCTTTGGTTAAATCTAAAAAAAAAAAATTTGATGTTAAAAAAAAGTCATGCCTTATTTTGTTTTTTTTTACATTTTATCCCTTTCTTTTAACTAATAGTGTTACAATTATGACGCTAGCGTTTTGTGAAGGGAATGCTTTGCCTACTTCCGTGACTATGGCCTTCCGGAACTGCTGCATTTTGGCTGACCTCTCCGCCTCGGGAATAAGAGACATAAAGTTCTCCTTGTAGCGTGGGTCTAACAGTGTTACCAACCAGTAATGATTGTCGGCCAAGATGTTCTTAACGCGAGGGTCACGAGACAGGCAGCTTACCATAAAGTCATCCATGTGCGCCAGACTCTTAACAGCCATCACTTCAGTATCCAGACCAACACGATGACTGAACATGCTGTCCTCCTCCTCCTCCTCCTCATCATCTACCCTGTCCTCTGGCCAGCCACGCTGAACTGAGCATATGACTTGTATGCATGTCATATCCTCAATTTGGCCGGAGAGTTGCTCCATGTCTTCATCCTCCTCCTCGTCATAGTCCTCCACTGCACGTTGTGATGAGACGAGGCTGGGCTGTGTGTTATCACCCACACCCACTACTGTTTCTTGCTCCAACTCATCGTGTTCCGCCTGCAATGCATCATGTTTGGTTTTGAGCAGAGACCGTTTTAGAAGGCAGAGAAGCGGTATGGTGACGCTAATAATGGCGTCATCGCCGCTCACCATCTTGGTGGAGTCCTCAAAGTTTTGGAGGATGGTACATAGGTCGGACATCCATCTCCACTCCTCAGGTGTTATGTGTGGAGTTTGACCCATTTCCCGACGGCTTAGGTGATGCAGGTACTCAACAACTGCCCTCTTCTCCTCACATATCCTGATCAACATGTGCAGAGTTGAATTCCAACGCGTGGGGACATCACACACCAGTCTGTGAGCCGGAAGATGCAAACGACGCTGAAAGCCGGCAAGGCCGGCTGAAGCAGTAGGTGACTTTCGAAAATGTGCAGACAGGCAGCGAACTTTTACCAGCAGATCAGACAGCTCTGGGTATGACTTTAGAAACCACTGAACCACGAGGTTGAGCACATGGGCCATGCATGGAACATGTGTCAGCTGGCCTCGCCTCAAAGCCGCCACCAGGTTCCGGCCATTGTCACACACAACCTTTCCTGGCTTTAGGTTCAGAGGTGTGAGCCAGTGATCTGCATGCTGTTTTAGAGCTGTCCACACCTCTTCTGCATTGTGGGGTTTGTCACCTATGCAGATTAGCTGCAGCACAGTCTGTTGCCGCTTCGCCGAGGCAGTGCTGCAGTGCTTCCAGCTTGGGACTGGTGTGGAGGGTAAAGTGGATGAGGATGCGCAGGAGGAGGAGGAGGCTGAAGAGCATGACATTCCGGAGCTGTAGAGTGTGGGTGAAACCCTGACTGAGGTAGGGCCTGCAAACCTTGGTGTGGGAAGGACTTGTTCCGTTCCTCGCTCAAACTGGGTCCCAGCTGGGCTGGGCTGGGTCCCTACCCGGCTGGGTAGGGCGTTGTGGGGGGTTTGTCTATCTCCGTTTGAGGTGAGTTTGTTTAAGTTAGCCTTTCTTTGGCGTTTTTTGGAGCCCTGCGGGTTGGGGAGTTGGTATCGCCCAGTAAGGCGTTCCCCGGGGGCTTGGATTGGGGTGACATTATGTCAGTGGAAAACGGAGTTGAATTTTGGATTAGGAAATCGAAAACTGATCAGAGAGGTGTGGGTAGACTAGTCCGTTTGGGGATGGTTGTGGCATCTGATATGTGCCCGTTCAAGTGTCTCGGGAATTTTCAACAGATCCGTCCGAAGGTGGATGGCCCCTTATTATGTCACGAGGATGGGTCCTTTTTATCGAGATACCAATTTGTGAGTGTTTTTAGGGCATGTTTGAAGTCGTTGGGGTTAGATCCGAAGTCTTTCGGATTGGGGCAGCGACGGAGGCCTCTATATGCGGCCTACCGGAGGAGACAGTTAAGCAGATTGGTAGGTGGAAGTCGCAGCGCTTTAAGTCGTATGTACGTCCCCAGGTGGTTGTTGGCAATTGAGGGGAAAAGGGGGGGGTATTAGGGTAGCAATGGGGGGGGGTGAGAGTGTGTGTTTTTTGTCAATTTGGTTTGGTGAGGCAATAAAATGGTGTCGTCTGTAAATTTTGTATTGCAGAAGCACCCCCTCTTCCTTCCCTGGTCTGGATCCTTGGCCACTCTTATGTGTATTGGGGAGCCCGACGAGCGGACGCGAGATGGAACGGGAGACAGCTAGGTTTTGAGAAGGACCTGGCTCTCGTGCGATGGCTCGGTGTTCGGGGGTTAGGATGGAACAGGGTGTTGCAGGAGGTGCATAGATACGCCCGGTTGGACAGACCTCCTGACATGTTAGTGTTGCATGCCGGGGGGAATGATTTGGGTGGGCGTCCTTTTCGAATCTTGATAAAGGACATCAAACATGATTTGTTACGGTTATGGGTGTCGTTTCCAGGTCTAACGATAGTCTGGTCGGAGATAGTAGCGAGAAAGAGTTGGCAGAAAGCGCGGTCAGTTGACAGGTTAAACAAGGCGCGGGCGAAGGTTAATAGGGCGATCTCGAAGTTTGTTAGTCGGAACGGGGGTATAGCAATACGGCATGTTGAGTTGGAAAGGACGGAAGAGGAATTTTGGTTGGCTGACGGGGTACACCTTAATGCGGTGGGAACTGACTTATGGGCTCTTGGCTTGCAGGGAGGTATTGAGAGGGCCCTTTGGTTGCGGGGGGTCTCAGGCACTTGAAGGGTTTCAAGGTGCCTTCGTTGTGGTGTTGTTTATTGGTGGGTCCTTGAAGTTGGTTTAAAATTGGTTCGGGGATTCATCCGGGTATGGATCCCCTCATTGGCAGAATTGATGGTCCCCTGGTGATTTTGGGGGGGAACCCCGACGGGGTATGTCGGGGCCCCTGGGGGTGTGGTTGGGGTTGACGGAGGATTAACCCTTACCATTTGGTGCTCCTGAGCCAGTGTGGGTAACGGCTGGGAGCAAGTTGAGGTTTTTTTATTGCTCGGTTATGGGAATCACCAGGGTTTTGGTAGCTTCAAGGACCTTACCACATTGCAAATTTTATTGGTTATGTATTCTTGTTAATAAAATGGCTGCTATGGCCAAAATTATCCAAAGATAAATTTGTGTCTGTGTAATTACTTTTAAATAAGAAATGGGAATGGAGGTGTGGGGTATGAAAGGAAGACCGGAGTCAACAATTCCAGGGTCAAGCATGTTTATTTGCCTAAGCTTCGTTCCAGGGTAGAAAGGGTAAGAGTGCCTTTCAGAATTCGAAGTGGTCGGACTGTACGGGCCACCAAGAACTGCAGGAGAGCTTGAACATCTTCCCATGGATTTGCGACATCCTCCCTCATCAGTTACGTAGGTAAGCAGGTTCTCAGCATTGCAGCCCATTTGTTATCTTAAGTTAGTTAAGCGGGGTTAACTAACCTGTCAGTTCAGCCTCAGGTCTAAAGCAGAGGCCTGGACTCCACTCCTTACTCCTCACTCCACAACTCTCCTTAAAAACAACTGACTCATTTTTCCTGCCCCGGGGTCTCCAGACCCCTAGGTGGGCGTTTCCTTCCGTCTGGTCCTGCCCACTGGTGTGCCTGTCTTTCCCTGGGGGAGGTGACTAGGGTTTTCTGGTTGGCTTTGTGTGACTTAGGTGAGGGAAGTTGTTATGCGGGGGCCTATGTGTGACTACCTGCAGTGTCAGGGCGTCACATATGTATGTGTGTATGTCTGCTAAAGGAATCCGCACCGTCATATTTACAAACACAAAATGTTGACTCTATGCACAGAAGAGAGTCATTCTATTTACATGATTTGTGTTTTTTTACCTTTTAAAACTATCATTAAATGTTAAGTTTTAGTTAGGGATTTATGCTTCTGTCTGTCTCTCTCCCAGTCTCTGTCATCTGTCTGTCTCTGTGTGTCTCTATCTCTATCCATGTCTGTCTGTCTCTCTATCTCTGTCTGTCTCTCTGTGTCTGTCTGTCTCTCTCTCTCTTTGTGGCTGTCTGTTTCTATGTCTGTCTGTCTCTTTTCCAGGCCTGTCTCTTTTCCAGGTCTGTCTCTTTTCCAGGTCTGTCTCTTTCCCTGTCTGTCTGTCTCTTCCCCTGTCTGTCTCTTCCCCTGTCTGTCTCTTCCCCTGTCTGTCTCTGTATTTCTTTGTCTGTCTCTGTCTTTCTCTTCCCCTGTCTGTCTCTTTCCCTGTCTCTCTCTGCCTGTCTCTCTTTGTCTCTCTCTGTCTGACTCATTCCCCGTTTGTCTCTTTCCCTGTCTATCTCTGTATTTCTTTGTCTGTCTCTATCTGTCTGTCTCTCTCTGTCTGTCTCTTCCCCTGTCTGTCTCTTTCCCTGTCGGTCTGCCTTTTCTCCTGCCTGTCTCTGTATGTTTGTCTCTGTCTGTTTCCCTATCTGCCTCTGTCTCTTTCTCTGTCTCTGTCTGTCTGCCTTTTTTCCCTGTCTATCTCTGTCTGTCTCTTTCCCTGTCTGCCTCTGTCTGTTTGTCTCTGTCTCTTTCCCTGTCTGTCTATGCCTATCTGTCTCTGTCTGTTTGTCTCTCAGTCTGTGTCTGTCTCTCTCTATCTGTCTCCCCACTGACATCATATTATCTCACACATAAGCTTCTTATACTATGAATGTCCTTTGTTCTTATAGCAACCAATCACAGCTGCTATTAATAACTTGCAGCTCCCACCTCCATTCAGTTTAATGGAGGCAGGTTTTTTGGAGAGTAACTGTAAAGCGCGGGGTTAAATATTCCTGTTAAAACATAGTCTACGACGTTCCCTGAGTCACATGAGGTGTCTGCAAAATTTTGTGTTTGTAAATATGACGGTGCGGATTCCTTTAGCAGACATACACACATACATATGTGACGCCCTGACACTGCAGGTAGTCACACATAGGCCCCCGCATAACAACTTCCCTCACCTAAGTCACACAAAGCCAACCAGAAAATCCTAGTCACCTCCCCCAGGGAAAGACAGGCACACCAGTGGGCAGGACCAGACGGAAGGAAACGCCCACCTAGGGGTCTGGAGACCCCAAGGCAGGAAAAAGGAGTCAGTTGTTTTTAAGGAGAGTTGTGGAGTGAGGAGTAAGGAGTGGAGTCCAGGCCTCTGCTTTAGACCTGAGGCTGAACTGACAGGTTAGTTAACCCCGCTTAACTAACTTAAGACAACAAATGGGCTGCAATGCTGAGAACCTGCTTACCTACGTAACTGATGAGGGAGGATGTCGCAAATCCATGGGAAGATGTTCAAGCTCTCCTGCAGTTCTTGGTGGTCCGTACAGTCCGACCACTTCGAATTCTGAAAGGCACTCTTACCCTTTCTACCCTGGAACGAAG
This sequence comes from Anomaloglossus baeobatrachus, assembly GCF_048569485.1. Classification (NCBI taxonomy): domain Eukaryota; kingdom Metazoa; phylum Chordata; class Amphibia; order Anura; family Aromobatidae; genus Anomaloglossus; species Anomaloglossus baeobatrachus. Next base: position 295,073 of record NW_027442772.1, read on the forward strand.
CTTACGCAAATAAACATGCTTGACCCTGGAATTGTAGACTCCGGTCTTCCTTTCATACCCCACACCTCCATTCCCATTTCTTATTTAAAAGTAATTACACAGACACAAATTTATCTTTGGATAATTTTGGCCATAGCAGCCATTTTATTAACAAGAATACATAACCAATAAAATTTGCAATGTGGTAAGGTCCTTGAAGCTACCAAAACCCTGGTGATTCCCATAACCGAGCAATAAAAAACCTCAACTTGCTCCCAGCCGTTACCCACACTGGCTCAGGAGCACCAAATGGTAAGGGTTAATCCTCCGTCAACCCCAACCACACCCCCAGGGGCCCCGACATACCCCGTCGGGGTTCCCCCCCAAAATCACCAGGGGACCATCAATTCTGCCAATGAGGGGATCCATACCCGGATGAATCCCCGAACCAATTTTAAACCAACTTCAAGGACCCACCAATAAACAACACCACAACGAAGGCACCTTGAAACCCTTCAAGTGCCTGAGACCCCCCGCAACCAAAGGGCCCTCTCAATACCTCCCTGCAAGCCAAGAGCCCATAAGTCAGTTCCCACCGCATTAAGGTGTACCCCGTCAGCCAACCAAAATTCCTCTTCCGTCCTTTCCAACTCAACATGCCGTATTGCTATACCCCCGTTCCGACTAACAAACTTCGAGATCGCCCTATTAACCTTCGCCCGCGCCTTGTTCAACCTGTCAACTGACCGCGCTTTCTGCCAACTCTTTCTCGCTACTATCTCCGACCAGACTATCGTTAGACCTGGAAACGACACCCATAACCGTAACAAATCATGTTTGATGTCCTTTATCAAGATTCGAAAAGGACGCCCACCCAAATCATTCCCCCCGGCATGCAACACTAAGATGTCAGGAGGTCTGTCCAACCGGGCGTATCTATGCACCTCCTGCAACACCCTGTTCCACCCTAACCCCCGAACACCGAGCCATCGCACGAGAGCCAGGTCCTTCTCAAAACCTAGCTGTCTCCCGTTCCATCTCGCGTCCGCTCGTCGGGCTCCCCAATACACATAAGAGTGGCCAAGGATCCAGACCAGGGAAGGAAGGGGGGGTGCTTCTGCAATACAAAATGTACAGACGACACCATTTTATTGCCTCACCAAACCAAATTGACAAAAAACACACACTCTCCCCCCCCCCATTGCTACCCTAATACCCCCCCCCCTTTTCCCCTCAATTGCCAACAACCACCTGGGGACGTACATACGACTTAAAGCGCTGCGACTTCCACCTACCAATCTGCTTAACTGTCTCCTCCGGTAGGCCGCATATAGAGGCCTCCGTCGCTGCCCCAATCCGAAAGACTTCGGATCTAACCCCAACGACTTCAAACATGCCCTAAAAACACTCACAAATTGGTATCTCGATAAAAAGGACCCATCCTCGTGACATAATAAGGGGCCATCCACCTTCGGACGGATCTGTTGAAAATTCCCGAGACACTTGAACGGGCACATATCAGATGCCACAACCATCCCCAAACGGACTAGTCTACCCACACCTCTCTGATCAGTTTTCGATTTCCTAATCCAAAATTCAACTCCGTTTTCCACTGACAATGTCACCCCAATCCAAGCCCCCGGGGAACGCCTTACTGGGTGATACCAACTCCCCAACCCGCAGGGCTCCAAAAAACGCCAAAAAAAAGGCTAACTTAAACAAACTCACCTCAAACGGAGATAGACAAACCCCCCACAACGCCCTACCCAGCCCAGCCCAGCTGGGACCCAGTTTGAGCGAGGAACGGAACAAGTCCTTCCCACACCAAGGTTTGCAGGCCCTACCTCAGTCAGGGTTTCACCCACACTCTACAGCTCCGGAATGTCATGCTCTTCAGCCTCCTCCTCCTCCTGCGCATCCTCATCCACTTTACCCTCCACACCAGTCCCAAGCTGGAAGCACTGCAGCACTGCCTCGGCGAAGCGGCAACAGGCTGTGCTGCAGCTAATCTGCATAAGTGACAAATCCCACAATGCAGAAGAGGTGTGGACAGCTCTAAAACAGCATGCAGATCACTGGCTCACACCTCTGAACCTAAAGCCAGGAAAGGTTGTGTGTGACAATGGCCGGAACCTAGTGGCGGCTTTGAGGCGAGGCCAGCTGACACATGTTCCATGCATGGCCCATGTGCTCAACCTCGTGGTTCAGCGGTTTCTAAAGTCATACCCAGAGCTGTCTGATCTGCTGGTAAAAGTTCGCCGCCTGTCTGCACATTTTCGAAAGTCACCTACTGCTTCAGCCGGCCTTGCCGGCTTTCAGCGTCGTTTGCATCTTCCGGCTCACAGACTGGTGTGTGATGTCCCCACGCGTTGGAATTCAACTCTGCACATGTTGATCAGGATATGTGAGCAGAAGAGGGCAGTTGTTGAGTACCTGCATCACCTAAGCCGTCGGGAAATGGGTCAAACTCCACACATAACACCTGAGGAGTGGAGATGGATGTCCGACCTATGTACCATCCTCCAAAACTTTGAGGACTCCACCAAGATGGTGAGCGGCGATGACGCCATTATTAGCGTCACCATACCGCTTCTCTGCCTTCTAAAACGGTCTCTGCTCAAAACCAAACATGATGCATTGCAGGCGGAACACGATGAGTTGGAGCAAGAAACAGTAGTGGGTGTGGGTGATAACACATAGCCCAGCCTCGTCTCATCACAACGTGCAGTGGAGGACTATGACGAGGAGGAAGATGAAGACATGGAGCAACTCTCCGGCCAAATTGAGGATATGACATGCATACCAGTCATATGCTCAGTTCAGCGTGGCTGGCCAGAGGACAGGGTAGATGAGGAGGAGGAGGAGAAGGAGGAGGACAGCATGTTCAGTCATCGTTTTGGTCTGGATACTGAAGTGATGGCTGTTAAGAGTCTGGCGCACATGGATGACTTTATGGTAAGCTGCCTGTCTCGTGACCCTCGCGTTAAGAACATCTTGGCCGACAATCATTACTGGTTGGTAACACTGTTAGACCCACGCTACAAGGAGAACTTTATGTCTCTTATTCCCGAGGCGGAGAGGTCAGCCAAAATGCAGCAGTTCCTGAAGGCCATAGTCACGGAAGTAGGCAAAGCATTCCCTTCACAAAACGCTAGCGTCATAATTGTAACACTATTAGTTAAAAGAAAGGGATAAAATGTAAAAAAAAACAAAATAAGGCATGACTTTTTTTTAACATCACATTTATTTTTTTTAGATTTAACCAAAGAATGTGCACATTTGTTATAATAAACAAGTGAAAAATGTTGAAAATCAGTCATCCAAAGGTGTGTGAAAAAAATATATACATATATGGTACCAATAAAAATGTCACTTTGTCTTGCAAAGAATGCAGCCCCCCAAATTATTTTTTTCCTCTGTGCGGCCCATACACCCAGCCGAGTTTGAGACCCCCTGCCTTACACTATATAGATATTATGTTCATTCCCCATCTATCTTGCTCAGGAGAGCATCTCCCTCCCCCGGCACCAAGAGCAGCTCATACTGAATTGTTACATTGACTAGTAACACTGCACACAGAAATGCACCTTAATATTCCACTGTTAACCCTTTCCTCCCAGCAGTAACACACAACTCCTCACCTTGATATCATGGTGATTTATGGTCAGAATGACTTCAATGCGATCAGTGATTTCTATTCTAGCTCTGCTCACATAGATTTTATATCCACACTCAACTATAGGCCGTTCTTCATATTTTGGGGGCTTTTAGTCAGATATACTAGTTTGTGCCTGTATAGTATTGGTGTAGATGGGAGTGTAGGGCATGGGTTACATGGCACTGTGGTGGGATACTGATGGGAGGTATTGGTGCTGTGTTTGATGCTTCTACTGGGTATTTTCCTACAAATACTGGAACAGCTCACTGCTTAGAATGATCCTTCCCAGCTCTATAATATATTATATATACCCCACAATGCAGGCTCACACACACATTTGTCTCAAGTGTGTTGTAGGGACACAGATACAGTCTTGGTCATGTGACTAAAGGCTACTTTACACACTGCGATATCGGTCCCGATATCGCTAGTGTGGGTACCCGCCCCCATCTGTTGCGCGACACGGGTAAATCGCTGCCCATGCCGCACAACACCGACCAGACCCGTCACACATACTTACCTGCCCGGCGACGTCGCTGTGACCGGCGAACCGCCTCCTTTCTAAGGGGGCGGTCCGTGCGGCGTCACAGCGACGTCACTGAGCGACCGCCCAATAGCAGCGGAGGGGCGGAGATGAGTGGCCGGAACATCCCGCCCACCTCCTTCCTTCCTCATAGCGGCTGGGAGGCAGGTAAGGAGAGGTTCCTCGTTTCTGCGGTGTCACACGGAGTGATGTGTGCTGCCGCAGGAGCAACGAACTACATCGTTACTGCTGCAGTAACGATAATCGAGAATGGAGACCCATGTCACCGATGAGCGATTTTGCACGTTTTTGCAACGATGCAAAATCGCTCATCGGTGTCACACGCAGCAACATCGCTAATGCGGCCGGATGTGCGTCACAAATTCCGTGACCCCAACGACTCCGCATTAGCGATGTCGCAGCGTGTAAAGCCCCCTTTAGTGGGAGTGGTGTACAGGGTCTTAGCAGTAAAGAGTATTCCATATTTCTGCCAGATACCCACAGAGATATTGAAATCTGAAAAAAGAGACTTCTGTTCATTGAAGGTAAGAACTGCTCACATAGCGTTCAACTCCACAGCAAACGAGTGCTCTAGCACTGGCATCTCAGCAGGGATATTCCCCTACTACACATGTGTGTCTGGGTCGCTGTGACAGTTTACAGGACATAACTCAGGGCACCTAGACAGAAGGCAGAGGGACTACTTTCTATTTCTGGTGTAGAGCTTAGTACAATATATATATATATACTATTACATGTGACACATGTACCTTGTATTACCATTATTCGCTGTATATGAACCCCTTTTCTCCGGGCATTATTTGTCTATAGCATTTTTCACGAACCTGAGGCAACTGAGAACCCTTCAGTGAAGGAATTCCACTAACCCTCACAATACCAACCAGGGGCCTCCCTGCAGTAACTCAGGTAGTTGTACCCATTCTCTTTCCGCATTCTATGTGTTCTTCTTTCTTCTTTTTTTTCTTTTTTCTTCTTTTTATTTCTATCATGTAGTTCAGGGGTTTATAGATATATGTCCTGCATTTCATATTTCCTTTAGTGGTGCTTCTTACCCATTCTCATATCATTTACCCTAGTATTTCATGATCCTGAGGCGACTGAGAACCCTTTAATAAAGGAATCCTTTTTCACCTGAATTGTCAAGTGATACTTACCAGTGACTATCACGTAATGTTACAGGTAGTTCCATTTTCTTCCTCTTCTTTCTCTCCTTTCTTCTTTGTCACACGGTCCATTGTGTTATAGCCCACGTGTCATGATAACACTTGTACCATCTTTTCATTTAGATTCCACCTACAATTATTTACCGATTCCAGTTCTGGAATAGGCTTTCATCATCTACTCACTAGAATTCTCAAGTGCATAAGGTACTGAGACATATACATGTTCACACCATTATAAAGAACAAAGTATAAACATTGAGGTTTTTCTCACACCCATGTTCCTGTGTTCTTTGATATGATATGTGTTCATTTCCTTCACTATATAGGATTGCAAGTTTTCCATTTGTACCTTAATGGCAATGACGCTATACAATTGAACACATATCATCCTGTTATCCATATAGGTGTGTATTTACCTGCTTGACTATTTTTGGTTGTTTGATCCAGAATGTTTCTCCAGATAGGTCATGTGGAAATTTTCTTTCCTCAGTACAAATGTTTTCACTATGGCTTTGGAAAAATTTTTTGTATGTGCCTCATGGTCATTTGACCCATTGTACTCTCAAGTAGCAATGTATTGTACTGTTATGTTGTACTATGTACTAATTACGTGTTTATATGGTTTTGTAACCCTTTATGATCTTAGATAACTTTATCCTTGATAAAGACCTAAAAACAAGGTCGAAACGTTGGATGAATTATCCTTTTGCACAAATAAAGAATTTTCAGCATTCCAAGAGTTCTTTTCTTATGTTATTAATCACTATAGTGTACCAGAGCTATTTCTTTTGAATTGACTCTTATTTTTTCTGAGCACCTGCTATATACACAGTGAGCCAGACATATTCAATTTTCATTCAGAAGGCAGAGGGAAGCCTTAGCAGCTGAGCATATATCTTTGCTTGTGAGCATTAGAACAGGCCGGCGATTACAGGGTAACATGAAAAATGTCCAGCTTGCATTATGACTAGAACATGACAATATCCTTTTAAGTACTAACCTATGATGCGTTCCTAAGCAGTTGATGTTCTACATTTCATTTTCTGCATACTTTACAAGTAGTAGAATTTGCTTTGATATAGGCAACTGGATTTTCACAATGAAAAGGCAAAGGATAACGCCCGAAAAAGACGCCATACATTATGTCAGTGCCATCACTGACAAACCTGGATTGACCATGAAATACGGTATGGAGAGCTGTTGTCATCGTATTAGATAGATAAGAATGATTATATGTATTGTAGAAATGTCTCCTATCATGTTCCCTAATTTTTTATTATGTCCACATCCTGGTCCCCATCTTGGACATCATAACAAACGTGCACTTTTTTGTTTAATTTACACATTGGACCATAGGAAAAATGACACTACAGCTACAGAGGTGACCGTCTGATAGCCCAGCTCGACTATCCATCTCTACTGAAGACCCTTTCAGCTTTTTGAGAGTTGGGTGGAGGACATCATCTCTGAAAATAGGGTCCCACAGCTGCACCCCATCAGTGTGAGCAGGACTCTTAGGACTCTTAGAAGAGTCAATGCTCTGAGACCATGGGGGGCGCTTAGCCCCCTCTCTTCGTCACTGAGGATGATTTCATTTTTCAGGGATTAGAGAGGGTGGTCCTTGTGGTGGACTGCAGGTATGGAGAGCTGTTGTCATCGTATTAAATAGATAAGAATGATTATATGTATTGTAGAAATGTCTCCTATCATGTTCCCTAATTTTTTATTATGTCCACATCCTGGTCCCCATCTTGGACATCATAACAAACGTGCACTTTTTTGTTTAATTTACACATTGGACCATAGGAAAAATGACACTACAGCTACAGAGGTGACCGTCTGATAGCCCAGCTCGACTATCCATCTCTACTGAAGACCCTTTCAGCTATTTGAGAGTTGGGTGGAGAACATCATCTCTGAAAATAGGGTCCCACAGCTGCACCCCATCAGTGTGAGCAGGACTCTTAGGACTCTTAGAAGAGTCAATGCTCTGAGACCATGGGGGGCGCTTAGCCCCCTCTCTTCGTCACTGAGGATGATTTCACTTTTCAGGGAATAGAGAGGGTGGTCCTTGTGGTGGACTGCAGGTATGGAGAGCTGTTGTCATCGTATTAGATAGATAAGAATGATTATATGTATTGTAGAAATGTCTCCTATCATGTTCCCTATTTTTTTATTATGTCCACATCCTGGTCCCCATCTTGGACATCATAACAAACGTGCACTTTTTTGTTTAATTTACACATTGGACCATAGGAAAAATGACACTACAGCTACAGAGGTGACCGTCTGATAGCCCAGCTCGACTATCCATCTCTACTGAAGACCCTTTCAGCTTTTTGAGAGTTGGGTGGAGGACATCATCTCTGAAAATAGGGTCCCACAGCTGCACCCCATCAGTGTGAGCAGGAATCTTAGGACTCTTAGAAGAGTCAATGCTCTGAGACCATGGGGGGCGCTTAGCCCCCTCTCTTCGTCACTGAGGATGATTTCATTTTTCAGGGATTAGAGAGAGTGGTCCTTGTGGTGGACTGCAGGTATGGAGAGCTGTTGTGATCGTATTAGATAGATAAGAATGATTATATGTATTGTAGAAATGTCTCCTATCATGTTCCCTAATTTTTTATTATGTCCACATCCTGGTCCCCATCTTGGACATCATAACAAACGTGCACTTTTTTGTTTAATTTACACATTGGACCATAGGAAAAATGACACTACAGCTACAGAGGTGACCGTCTGATAGCCCAGCTCGACTATCCATCTCTACTGAAGACCCTTTCAGCTTTTTGAGAGTTGGGTGGAGGACATCATCTCTGAAAATAGGGTCCCACAGCTGCACCCCATCAGTGTAAGCAGGACTCTTAGGACTCTTAGAAGAGTCAATGCTCTAAAACCATGGGGGGCGCTTAGCCCCCTCTCTTCGTCCCTGAGGATGATTTCATTTTTCAGGGATTAGAGAGGGTGGTCCTTGTGGTGGACTGCAGGTATGGAGAGCTGTTGTCATCGTATTAGATAGATAAGAATGATTATATGTATTGTAGAAATGTCTCCTATCATGTTCCCTAATTTTTTATTATGTCCACATCCTGGTCCCCATCTTGGACATCATAACAAACGTGCACTTTTTTGTTTAATTTACACATTGGACCATAGGAAAAATGACACTACAGCTACAGAGGTGACCGTCTGATAGCCCAGCTCGACTATCCATCTCTACTGAAGACCCTTTCAGCTTTTTGAGAGTTGGGTGGAGGACATCATCTCTGAAAATAGGGTCCCACAGCTGCACCCCATCAGTGTGAGCAGGACTCTTAGGACTCTTAGAAGAGTCAATGCTCTGAGACCATGGGGGGCGCTTAGCCCCCTCTCTTCGTCACTGAGGATGATTTCATTTTTCAGGGATTAGAGAGGGTGGTCCTTGTGGTGGACTGCAGGTATGGAGAGCTGTTGTCATCGTATTAAATAGATAAGAATGATTATATGTATTGTAGAAATGTCTCCTATCATGTTCCCTAATTTTTTATTATGTCCACATCCTGGTCCCCATCTTGGACATCATAACAAACGTGCACTTTTTTGTTTAATTTACACATTGGACCATAGGAAAAATGACACTACAGCTACAGAGGTGACCGTCTGATAGCCCAGCTCGACTATCCATCTCTACTGAAGACCCTTTCAGCTATTTGAGAGTTGGGTGGAGAACATCATCTCTGAAAATAGGGTCCCACAGCTGCACCCCATCAGTGTGAGCAGGACTCTTAGGACTCTTAGAAGAGTCAATGCTCTGAGACCATGGGGGGCGCTTAGCCCCCTCTCTTCGTCACTGAGGATGATTTCACTTTTCAGGGAATAGATAGGGTGGTCCTTGTGGTGGACTGCAGGTATGGAGAGCTGTTGTCATCGTATTAGATAGATAAGAATGATTATATGTATTGTAGAAATGTCTCCTATCATGTTCCCTATTTTTTTATTATGTCCACATCCTGGTCCCCATCTTGGACATCATAACAAACGTGCACTTTTTTGTTTAATTTACACATTGGACCATAGGAAAAATGACACTACAGCTACAGAGGTGACCGTCTGATAGCCCAGCTCGACTATCCATCTCTACTGAAGACCCTTTCAGCTTTTTGAGAGTTGGGTGGAGGACATCATCTCTGAAAATAGGGTCCCACAGCTGCACCCCATCAGTGTGAGCAGGAATCTTAGGACTCTTTGAAGAGTCAATGCTCTGAGACCATGGGGGGCGCTTAGCCCCCTCTCTTCGTCACTGAGGATGATTTCATTTTTCAGGGATTAGAGAGAGTGGTCCTTGTGGTGGACTGCAGGTATGGAGAGCTGTTGTGATCGTATTAGATAGATAAGAATGATTATATGTATTGTAGAAATGTCTCCTATCATGTTCCCTAATTTTTTATTATGTCCACATCCTGGTCTCCATCTTGGACATCATAACAAACGTGCACTTTTTTGTTTAATTTACACATTGGACCATAGGAAAAATGACACTACAGCTACAGAGGTGACCGTCTGATAGCCCAGCTCGACTATCCATCTCTACTGAAGACCCTTTCAGCTTTTTGAGAGTTGGGTGGAGGACATCATCTCTGAAAATAGGGTCCCACAGCTGCACCCCATCAGTGTAAGCAGGACTCTTAGGACTCTTAGAAGAGTCAATGCTCTAAAACCATGGGGGGCGCTTAGCCCCCTCTCTTCGTCCCTGAGGATGATTTCATTTTTCAGGGATTAGAGAGGGTGATCCTTGTGGTGGACTGCAGGTATTGAGAGCTGTTGTCATCGTATTAGATAGATAAGAATGATTATATGTATTGTAGAAATGTCTCCTATCATGTTCCCTAATTTCTTATTATGTCCACATCCTGGTCCCCATCTTGGACATCATAACAAACGTGCACTTTTTTGTTTAATTTACACATTGGACCATAGGAAAAATGACACTACAGCTACAGAGGTGACCGTCTGATAGCCCAGCTCGACTATCCATCTCTACTGAAGACCCTTTCAGCTTTTTGAGAGTTGGGCGGAGGACATCATCTCTGAAAATAGGGTCCCACAGCTTCACCCCATCAGTGTGAGCAGGACTCCTAGGACTCTTAGAAGAGTCAATGCTCTGGTACCATGGGGGGCGCTTGGCCCCCTCTCTTCGTCACTGAGGATGATTTCATTTTTCAGGGATTAGAGAGGGTGGTCCTTGTGGTGGACTGCAGGTATGGAGAGCTGTTGTCATCGTATTAGATAGATAAGAATGATTATATGTATTGTAGAAATGTCTCCTATCATGTTCCCTAATTTTTTATTATGTCCACATCCTGGTCCCCATCTTGGACATCATAACAAAGGTGCACTTTTTTGTTTAATTTACACATTGGACCATAGGAAAAATGACACTACAGCTACAGAGGTGACCGTCTGATAGCCCAGCTCGACTATCCATCTCTACTGAAGACCCTTTCAGCTTTTTGAGAGTTGGGTGGAGGACATCATCTCTGAAAATAGGGTCCCACAGCTGCACCCCATCAGTGTGAGCAGGAATCTTAGGACTCTTAGAAGAGTCAATGCTCTGAGACCATGGGGGGCGCTTAGCCCCCTCTCTTCGTCACTGAGGATGATTTCATTTTTCAGGGATTAGAGAGAGTGGTCCTTGTGGTGGACTGCAGGTATGGAGAGCTGTTGTGATCGTATTAGATAGATAAGAATGATTATATGTATTGTAGAAATGTCTCCTATCATGTTCCCTAATTTTTTATTATGTCCACATCCTGGTCCCCATCTTGGACATCATAACAAACGTGCACTTTTTTGTTTAATTTACACATTGGACCATAGGAAAAATGACACTACAGCTACAGAGGTGACCGTCTGATAGCCCAGCTCGACTATCCATCTCTACTGAAGACCCTTTCAGCTTTTTGAGAGTTGGGTGGAGGACATCATCTCTGAAAATAGGGTCCCACAGCTGCACCCCATCAGTGTAAGCAGGACTCTTAGGACTCTTAGAAGAGTCAATGCTCTAAAACCATGGGGGGCGCTTAGCCCCCTCTCTTCGTCCCTGAGGATGATTTCATTTTTCAGGGATTAGAGAGGGTGGTCCTTGTGGTGGACTGCAGGTATGGAGAGCTGTTGTCATCGTATTAGATAGATAAGAATGATTATATGTATTGTAGAAATGTCTCCTATCATGTTCCCTAATTTTTTATTATGTCCACATCCTGGTCCCCATCTTGGACATCATAACAAACGTGCACTTTTTTGTTTAATTTACACATTGGACCATAGGAAAAATGACACTACAGCTACAGAGGTGACCGTCTGATAGCCCAGCTCGACTATCCATCTCTACTGAAGACCCTTTCAGCTTTTTGAGAGTTGGGTGGAGGACATCATCTCTGAAAATAGGGTCCCACAGCTGCACCCCATCAGTGTGAGCAGGACTCTTAGGACTCTTAGAAGAGTCAATGCTCTGAGACCATGGGGGGCGCTTAGCCCCCTCTCTTCGTCACTGAGGATGATTTCATTTTTCAGGGATTAGAGAGGGTGGTCCTTGTGGTGGACTGCAGGTATGGAGAGCTGTTGTCATCGTATTAAATAGATAAGAATGATTATATGTATTGTAGAAATGTCTCCTATCATGTTCCCTAATTTTTTATTATGTCCACATCCTGGTCCCCATCTTGGACATCATAACAAACGTGCACTTTTTTGTTTAATTTACACATTGGACCATAGGAAAAATGACACTACAGCTACAGAGGTGACCGTCTGATAGCCCAGCTCGACTATCCATCTCTACTGAAGACCCTTTCAGCTATTTGAGAGTTGGGTGGAGAACATCATCTCTGAAAATAGGGTCCCACAGCTGCACCCCATCAGTGTGAGCAGGACTCTTAGGACTCTTAGAAGAGTCAATGCTCTGAGACCATGGGGGGCGCTTAGCCCCCTCTCTTCGTCACTGAGGATGATTTCACTTTTCAGGGAATAGATAGGGTGGTCATCATAGTATCATAGTTTTAAGGTTGAAGGGAGACTCTAAGTCCATCTAGTTCAACCCGTAGCCTAACATGTTGATCCAGAGGAAGGCAAAAAACCCCAATGTGGCAAACAAGTTCCAATGGGGAAAAAATTTCATTCCTGACTCCACATCCGGCAATCAGACTAGTTCCCTGGATCAATACCCTGTCATAAAATCTAATATACATAACTGGTTATATTAAATTTTTCAAGAAAGGCATCCAGGCTCTGCTTAAATGTTAGTAGTGAATCACTCATTACAACATCATGCGGCAGAGAATTCCATAGTCTCACTGCTCGTACAGTAAAGAATCCTCGTCTGTGATTATGATTAAACCTTCTTTCCTCAAGACGTAGCGGATGCCCCCGTGTTCCAGTCGCAGGCCTAGGTGTAAATAGATCTTTGGAAAGGTCTCTGTACTGTCCCCTCATATATTTATACATTGTGATTAGATCTCCCCTAAGCCTTCGTTTTTCCAGACTAAATAACCCCAAGTTTAATAACCTGTCTTCGTATTGCAGCCCCCCCATTCCTCTAATAATCTTGGTCGCTCTTCTTTGCACCCTCTCCAGTTCAGCTATGTCCTTCTTATATATCGGTGACCAGAATTGTACACAGTATTCTACGTGCGGTCGCACTAGTGACTTGTACAGAGGTAGAACTATATTTTTTTCATGAACACTTATACCTCTTTTAATACATCCCATTATTTTATTAGCCCTGGCAGCAGCTGCCTGACACTGTCCACTAAAGTGAAGTTTACCATCCACCCATACACCCAAGTCTTTTTCTGTGTCTGTTTTACCCAGTGTTCTACAATTAAGTACATAATCATAAATGTTATTTCCTCTACCCAAGTGCATGACCTTACATTTATCTACATTAAACTTCAATTGCCACTTCTCAGCCCAATCCTCCAATTTACATAAATCTCCCTGTAATATAAAATTATCCTCCTCTGTATTGTGGTGGTCCTTGTGGTGGACTGCAGGTATGGAGAGCTGTTGTCATCGTATTAGATAGATAAGAATGATTATATGTATTGTAGAAATGTCTCCTATCATGTTCCCTATTTTTTTATTATGTCCACATCCTGGTCCCCATCTTGGACATCATAACAAACGTGCACTTTTTTGTTTAATTTACACATTGGACCATAGGAAAAATGACACTACAGCTACAGAGGTGACCGTCTGATAGCCCAGCTCGACTATCCATCTCTACTGAAGACCCTTTCAGCTTTTTGAGAGTTGGGTGGAGGACATCATCTCTGAAAATAGGGTCCCACAGCTGCACCCCATCAGTGTGAGCAGGAATCTTAGGACTCTTTGAAGAGTCAATGCTCTGAGACCATGGGGGGCGCTTAGCCCCCTCTCTTCGTCACTGAGGATGATTTCATTTTTCAGGGATTAGAGAGAGTGGTCCTTGTGGTGGACTGCAGGTATGGAGAGCTGTTGTGATCGTATTAGATAGATAAGAATGATTATATGTATTGTAGAAATGTCTCCTATCATGTTCCCTAATTTTTTATTATGTCCACATCCTGGTCTCCATCTTGGACATCATAACAAACGTGCACTTTTTTGTTTAATTTACACATTGGACCATAGGAAAAATGACACTACAGCTACAGAGGTGACCGTCTGATAGCCCAGCTCGACTATCCATCTCTACTGAAGACCCTTTCAGCTTTTTGAGAGTTGGGTGGAGGACATCATCTCTGAAAATAGGGTCCCACAGCTGCACCCCATCAGTGTAAGCAGGACTCTTAGGACTCTTAGAAGAGTCAATGCTCTAAAACCATGGGGGGCGCTTAGCCCCCTCTCTTCGTCCCTGAGGATGATTTCATTTTTCAGGGATTAGAGAGGGTGATCCTTGTGGTGGACTGCAGGTATTGAGAGCTGTTGTCATCGTATTAGATAGATAAGAATGATTATATGTATTGTAGAAATGTCTCCTATCATGTTCCCTAATTTCTTATTATGTCCACATCCTGGTCCCCATCTTGGACATCATAACAAACGTGCACTTTTTTGTTTAATTTACACATTGGACCATAGGAAAAATGACACTACAGCTACAGAGGTGACCGTCTGATAGCCCAGCTCGACTATCCATCTCTACTGAAGACCCTTTCAGCTTTTTGAGAGTTGGGCGGAGGACATCATCTCTGAAAATAGGGTCCCACAGCTTCACCCCATCAGTGTGAGCAGGACTCCTAGGACTCTTAGAAGAGTCAATGCTCTGGTACCATGGGGGGCGCTTGGCCCCCTCTCTTCGTCACTGAGGATGATTTCATTTTTCAGGGATTAGAGAGGGTGGTCCTTGTGGTGGACTGCAGGTATGGAGAGCTGTTGTCATCGTATTAGATAGATAAGAATGATTATATGTATTGTAGAAATGTCTCCTATCATGTTCCCTAATTTTTTATTATGTCCACATCCTGGTCCCCATCTTGGACATCATAACAAAGGTGCACTTTTTTGTTTAATTTACACATTGGACCATAGGAAAAATGACACTACAGCTACAGAGGTGACCGTCTGATAGCCCAGCTCGACTATCCATCTCTACTGAAGACCCTTTCAGCTTTTTGAGAGTTGGGTGGAGGACATCATCTCTGAAAATAGGGTCCCACAGCTGCACCCCATCAGTGTGAGCAGGACTCTTAGGACTCTTAGAAGAGTCAATGCTCTGAGACCATTGGGGGCACTTAGCCCCCTCTCTTCATCACTGAGGATGATTTCATTTTTCAGGGATTAGAGAGGGTGGTCCTTGTGGTGGACTGCAGATATAGAGAGCTGTTATCATCGTATTAGATAGATAAGAATGATTATATGTATTGTAGAAATGTCTCCTATCATGTTCCCTAATTTTTTATTATGTCCACATCCTGGTCCCCATCTTGGACATCATAACAAACGTGCACTTTTTTGTTTAATTTACACATTGGACCATAGGAAAAATGACACTACAGCTACAGAGGTGACCGTCTGATAGCCCAGCTCGACTATCCATCTCTACTGAAGACCCTTTCAGCTTTTTGAGAGTTGGGGGGAGAACATTATCTCTGAAAATAGGGTCCCACAGCTGCACCCCATCAGTGTGAGCAGGACTCTTAGGACTCTTAGAAGAGTCAATGCTCTGAGACCATGGGGGGCGCTTAGCCCCCTCTCTTCGTCACTGAGGATGATTTAACTTTTCAGGGAATAGAGAGGGTGGTCCTTGTGGTGGACTGCAGGTATGGAGAGCTGTTGTCATCGTATTAGATAGATAAGAATGATTATATGTATTGTAGAAATGTCTCCTATCATGTTCCCTATTTTTTTATTATGTCCACATCCTGGTCCCCATCTTGGAAATCATAACAAACGTGCACTTTTTTGTTTAATTTACACATTGGACCATAGGAAAAATGACACTACAGCTACAGAGGTGACCGTCTGATAGCCCAGCTCGACTATCCATCTCTACTGAAGACCCTTTCAGCTTTTTGAGAGTTGGGTGGAGGACATCATCTCTGAAAATAGGGTCCCACAGCTGCACCCCATCAGTGTGAGCAGGAATCTTAAGACTCTTAGAAGAGTCAATGCTCTGAGACCATGGGGGGCACTTAGCCCCCTCTCTTCGTCACTGAGGATGATTTCATTTTTCAGGGATTAGAGAGAGTGGTCCTTGTGGTGGACTGCAGGTATGGAGAGCTGTTGTGATCGTATTAGATAGATAAGAATGATTATATGTATTGTAGAAATGTCTCCTATCATGTTCCCTAATTTTTTATTATGTCCACATCCTGGTCCCCATCTTGAACATCATAACAAACGTGCACTTTTTTGTTTAATTTACACATTGGACCATAGGAAAAATGACACTACAGCTACAGAGGTGACCGTCTGATAGCCCAGCTCGACTATCCATCTCTACTGAAGACCCTTTCAGCTTTTTGAGAGTTGGGTGGAGGACATCATCTCTGAAAATTGGGTCCCACAGCTGCACCCCATCAGTGTAAGCAGGACTCTTAGGACTCTTAGAAGAGTCAATGCTCTAAAACCATGGGGGGCGCTTAGCCCCCTCTCTTCGTCCCTGAGGATGATTTCATTTTTCAGGGATTAGAGAGGGTGGTCCTTGTGGTGGACTGCAGGTATGGAGAGCTGTTGTCATCGTATTAGATAGATAAGAATGATTATATGTATTGTAGAAATGTCTCCTATCATGTTCCCTAATTTCTTATTATGTCCACATCCTGGTCCCCATCTTGGACATCATAACAAACGTGCACTTTTTTGTTTAATTTACACATTGGACCATAGGAAAAATGACACTACAGCTACAGAGGTGACCGTCTGATAGCCCAGCTCGACTATCCATCTCTACTGAAGACCCTTTCAGCTTTTTGAGAGTTGGGTGGAGGACATCATCTCTGAAAATAGGGTCCCACAGCTTCACCCCATCAGTGTGAGCAGGACTCTTAGGACTCTTAGAAGAGTCAATGCTCTGGTACCATGGGGGGCGCTTGGCCCCCTCTCTTCGTCACTGAGGATGATTTCATTTTTCAGGGATTAGAGAGGGTGGTCCTTGTGGTGGACTGCAGGTATGGAGAGCTGTTGTCATCGTATTAGATAGATAAGAATGATTATATGTATTGTAGAAATGTCTCCTATCATGTTCCCTAATTTTTTATTATGTCCACATCCTGGTCCCCATCTTGGACATCATAACAAACGTGCACTTTTTTGTTTAATTTACACATTGGGCCATAGGAAAAATGACACTACAGCTACAGAGGTGACCGTCTGATAGCCCAGCTCGACTATCCATCTCTACTGAAGACCCTTTCAGCTTTTTGAGAGTTGGGTGGAGGACATCATCTCTGAAAAAAGGGTCCCACAGCTGCACCCCATCAGTGTGAGCAGGACTCTTAGGACTCTTAGAAGAGTTAATGCTCTGAGACCATGGGGGCGCTTAGCCCCCTCTCTTCGTCACTGAGGATGATTTCATTTTTCAGGGATTAGAGAGGGTGGTCCTTGTGGTGGACTGCAGGTATGGAGAGCTGTTGTCATCGTATTAGATAGATAAGAATGATTATATGTATTGTAGAAATGTCTCCTATCATGTTCCCTCATTTTTTATTATGTCCACATCCTGGTCCCCATCTTGGACATCATAACAAACGTGCACTTTTTTGTTTAATTTACACATTGGACCATAGGAAAAATGACACTACAGCTACAGAGGTGACCGTCTGATAGCCCAGCTCGACTATCCATCTCTACTGAAGACCCTTTCAGCTTTTTGAGAGTTGGGTGGAGGACATCATCTCTGAAAATAGGGTCCCACAGCTGCACCCCATCAGTGTGAGCAGGACTCTTAGGACTCTTAGAAGAGTCAATGCTCTGAGACCATGGGGGGCGCTTAGCCCCCTCTCTTCGTCACTGAGGATGATTTCATTTTTCAGGGATTAGAGAGGGTGGTCCTTGTGGTGGACTGCAGGTATGGAGAGCTGTTGTCATCGTATTAGATAGATAAGAATGATTATATGTATTGTAGAAATGTCTCCTATCATGTTCCCTCATTTTTTATTATGTCCACATCCTGGTCCCCATCTTGGACATCATAACAAACGTGCACTTTTTTGTTTAATTTACACATTGGACCATAGGAAAAATGACACTACAGCTACAGAGGTGACCGTCTGATAGCCCAGCTCGACTATCCATCTCTACTGAAGACCCTTTCAGCTTTTTGAGAGTTGGGTGGAGGACATCATCTCTGAAAATAGGGTCCCACAGCTGCACCCCATCAGTGTGAGCAGGACTCTTAGGACTCTTAGAAGAGTCAATGCTCTGAGACCATGGGGGGCGCTTAGCCCCCTCTCTTCGTCACTGAGGATGATTTCATTTTTCAGGGATTAGAGAGGGTGGTCCTTGTGGTGGACTGCAGGTATGGAGAGCTGTTGTCATCGTATTAAATAGATAAGAATGATTATATGTATTGTAGAAATGTCTCCTATCATGTTCCCTAATTTTTTATTATGTCCACATCCTGGTCCCCATCTTTGACATCATAACAAACGTGCACTTTTTTGTTTAATTTACACATTGGACCATAGGAAAAATGACACTACAGCTACAGAGGTGACCGTCTGATAGCCCAGCTCGACTATCCATCTCTACTGAAGACCCTTTCAGCTTTTTGAGAGTTGGGTGGAGAACATCATCTCTGAAAATAGGGTCCCACAGCTGCACCCCATCAGTGTGAACAGGACTCTTAGGACTCTTAGAAGAGTCAATGCTCTGAGACCATGGGGGGCGCTTAGCCCCCTCTCCTCGTCACTGAGGATGATTTCACTTTTCAGGGAATAGAGAGGGTGGTCCTTGTGGTGGACTGCAGGTATGGAGAGCTGTTGTCATCGTATTAGATAGATAAGAATGATTATATGTATTGTAGAAATGTCTCCTATCATGTTCCCTATTTTTTTATTATGTCCACATCCTGGTTCCCATCTTGGAAATCATAACAAACGTGCACTTTTTTGTTTAATTTACAAATTGGACAATAGGAAAAATGACACTACAGCTACAGAGGTGACCGTCTGATAGCCCAGCTCGACTATCCATCTCTACTGAAGACCCTTTCAGCTTTTTGAGAGTTGGGTGGAGGACATCATCTCTGAAAATAGGGTCCCACAGCTTCACCCCATCAGTGTGAGCAGGACTCTTAGGACTCTTAGAAGAGTCAATGCTCTGGTACCATGGGGGGCGCTTGGCCCCCTCTCTTCGTCACTGAGGATGATTTCATTTTTCAGGGATTAGAGAGGGTGGTCCTTGTGGTGGACTGCAGGTATGGAGAGCTGTTGTCATCGTATTAGATAGATAAGAATGATTATATGTATTGTAGAAATGTCTCCTATCATGTTCCCTAATTTTTTATTATGTCCACATCCTGGTCCCCATCTTGGACATCATAACAAACGTGCACTTTTTTGTTTAATTTCCACATTGGACCATAGGAAAAATGACACTACAGCTACAGAGGTGACCGCCTGATAGCCCAGCTCGACTATCCATCTCTACTGAAGACCCTTTCAGCTTTTTGAGAGTTGGGTGGAGGACATCATCTCTGAAAATAGGGTCCCACAGCTGCACCCCATCAGTGTGAGCAGGACTCTTAGGACTCTTAGAAGAGTTAATGCTCTGAGACCATGGGGGCGCTTAGCCCCCTCTCTTCGTCACTGAGGATGATTTCATTTTTCAGGGATTAGAGAGGGTGGTCCTTGTGGTGGACTGCAGGTATGGAGAGCTGTTGTCATCATATTAGATAGATAAGAATGATTATATGTATTGTAGAAATGTCTCCTATCATGTTCCCTAATTTTTTATTATGTCCACATCCTGCTCCCCATCTTGGACATCATAACAAACGTGCACTTTTTTGTTTAATTTACACATTGGACCATAGGAAAAATGACACTACAGCTACAGAGGTGACCGTCTGATAGCCCAGCTCGACTATCCATCTCTACTGAAGACCCTTTCAGCATTTTGAGAGTTGGGTGGAGGACATCATCTCTGAAAATAGGGTCCCACAGCTGCACCCCATCAGTGTGAGCAGGACTCTTAAGACTCTTAGAAGAGTCAATGCTCTGAGACCATTGGGGGCACTGAGCCCCCTCTCTTCGTCACTGAGGATGATTTCATTTTTCAGGGTTTAGAGAGGGTGGTCCTTGTGGTGGACTGCAGGTATGGAGAGCTGTTATCATCGTATTAGATAGATAAGAATGATTATATGTATTGTAGAAATATCTCCTATCATGTTCCCTAATTTTTTATTATGTCCACATCCTGGTCCCCATCTTGGACATCATAACAAACGTGCACTTTTTTGTTTAATTTACACATTGGACCATAGGAAAAATGACACTACAGCTACAGAGGTGACCGTCTGATAGCCCAGTTCGACTATCCATCTCTACTGAAGACCCTTTCAGCTTTTTGAGAGTTGGGTGGAGGACATCATCTCTTAAAATAGGGTCCCACAGCTGCACCCCATCAGTGTGAGCAGGACTCTTAGGACTCTTAGAAGAGTCAATGCTCTAAAACCATGGGGGGCGCTTAGCCCCCTCTCTTCGTCACTGAGGATGATTTCATTTTTCAGGGATTAGAGAGGGTGGTCCTTGTGGTGGACTGCAGGTATGGAGAGCTGTTGTCATCGTATTAGATAGATAAGAATGATTATATGTATTGTAGAAATGTCTCCTATCATGTTCCCTAATTTTTTATTATGTCCACATCCTGGTCCCCATCTTGGACATCATAACAAACGTGCACTTTTTTGTTTAATTTACACATTGGACCATAGGAAAAATGACACTACAGCTACAGAGGTGACCGTCTGATAGCCCAGCTCGACTATCCATCTCTACTGAAGACCCTTTCAGCTTTTTGAGAGTTGGGTGGAGGACATCATCTCTGAAAATAGGGTCCCACAGCTGCACCCCATCAGTGTGAGCAGGACTCTTAGGACTCTTAGAAGAGTCAATGCTCTGAGACCATTGGGGGCACTTAGCCCCCTCTCTTCATCACTGAGGATGATTTCATTTTTCAGGGATTAGAGAGGGTGGTCCTTGTGGTGGACTGCAGATATGGAGAGCTGTTATCATCGTATTAGATAGATAAGAATGATTATATGTATTGTAGAAATGTCTCCTATCATGTTCCCTAATTTTTTATTATGTCCACATCCTGGTCCCCATCTTGGACATCATAACAAACGTGCACTTTTTTGTTTAATTTACACATTGGACCATAGGAAAAATGACACTACAGCTACAGAGGTGACCGTCTGATAGCCCAGCTCGACTATCCATCTCTACTGAAGACCCTTTCAGCTTTTTGAGAGTTGGGTGGAGGACATCATCTCTTAAAATAGGGTCCCACAGCTGCACCCCATCAGTGTGAGCAGGACTCTTAGGACTCTTAGAAGAGTCAATGCTCTAAAACCATGGGGGGCGCTTAGCCCCCTCTCTTCGTCACTGAGGATGATTTCATTTTTCAGGGATTAGAGAGGGTGGTCCTTGTGGTGGACTGCAGATATGGAGAGCTGTTATCATCGTATTAGATAGATAAGAATGATTATATGTATTGTAGAAATGTCTCCTATCATGTTCCCTAATTTTTTATTATGTCCACATCCTGGTCCCCATCTTGGACATCATAACAAACGTGCACTTTTTTGTTTAATTTACACATTGGACCATAGGAAAAATGACACTACAGCTACAGAGGTGACCGTCTGATAGCCCAGCTCGACTATCCATCTCTACTGAAGACCCTTTCAGCTTTTTGAGAGTTGGGTGGAGGACATCATCTCTGAAAATAGGGTCCCACAGCTGCACCCCATCAGTGTGAGCAGGACTCTTAGGACTCTTAGAAGAGTCAATGCTCTGAGACCATGGGGGGCGCTTAGCCCCCTCTCTTCGTCACTGAGGATGATTTCATTTTTCAGGGATTAGAGAGGGTGGTCCTTGTGGTGGACTGCAGGTATGGAGAGCTGTTGTCATCGTATTAAATAGATAAGAATGATTATATGTATTGTAGAAATGTCTCCTATCATGTTCCCTAATTTTTTATTATGTCCACATCCTGGTCCCCATCTTTGACATCATAACAAACGTGCACTTTTTTGTTTAATTTACACATTGGACCATAGGAAAAATGACACTACAGCTACAGAGGTGACCGTCTGATAGCCCAGCTCGACTATCCATCTCTACTGAAGACCCTTTCAGCTTTTTGAGAGTTGGGTGGAGAACATCATCTCTGAAAATAGGGTCCCACAGCTGCACCCCATCAGTGTGAGCAGGACTCTTAGGACTCTTAGAAGAGTCAATGCTCTGAGACCATGGGGGGCGCTTAGCCCCCTCTCCTCGTCACTGAGGATGATTTCACTTTTCAGGGAATAGAGAGGGTGGTCCTTGTGGTGGACTGCAGGTATGGAGAGCTGTTGTCATCGTATTAAATAGATAAGAATGATTATATGTATTGTAGAAATGTCTCCTATCATGTTCCCTATTTTTTTATTATGTCCACATCCTGGTTCCCATCTTGGAAATCATAACAAACGTGCACTTTTTTGTTTAATTTACAAATTGGACAATAGGAAAAATGACACTACAGCTACAGAGGTGACCGTCTGATAGCCCAGCTCGACTATCCATCTCTACTGAAGACCCTTTCAGCTTTTTGAGAGTTGGGTGGAGGACATCATCTCTGAAAATAGGGTCCCACAGCTGCACCCCATCAGTGTGAGCAGGAATCTTAGGACTCTTAGAAGAGTCAATGCTCTGAGACCATGGGGGGCGCTTAGCCCCCTCTCTTCGTCACTGAGGATGATTTCATTTTTCAGGGATTAGAGAGAGTGGTCCTTGTGGTGGACTGCAGGTATGGAGAGCTGTTGTGATCGTATTAGATAGATAAGAATGATTATATGTATTGTAGAAATGTCTCCTATCATGTTCCCTAATTTTTTATTATGTCCACATCCTGGTCCCCATCTTGAACATCATAACAAACGTGCACTTTTTTGTTTAATTTACACATTGGACCATAGGAAAAATGACACTACAGCTACAGAGGTGACCGTCTGATAGCCCAGCTCGACTATCCATCTCTACTGAAGACCCTTTCAGCTTTTTGAGAGTTGGGTGGAGGACATCATCTCTGAAAATAGGGTCCCACAGCTTCACCCCATCAGTGTGAGCAGGACTCTTAGGACTCTTAGAAGAGTCAATGCTCTGGTACCATGGGGGGCGCTTGGCCCCCTCTCTTCGTCACTGAGGATGATTTCATTTTTCAGGGATTAGAGAGGGTGGTCCTTGTGGTGGACTGCAGGTATGGAGAGCTGTTGTCATCGTATTAGATAGATAAGAATGATTATATGTATTGTAGAAATGTCTCCTATCATGTTCCCTAATTTTTTATTATGTCCACATCCTGGTCCCCATCTTGGACATCATAACAAACGTGCACTTTTTTGTTTAATTTCCACATTGGACCATAGGAAAAATGACACTACAGCTACAGAGGTGACCGTCTGATAGCCCAGCTCGACTATCCATCTCTACTGAAGACCCTTTCAGCTTTTTGAGAGTTGGGTGGAGGACATCATCTCTGAAAATAGGGTCCCACAGCTGCACCCCATCAGTGTAAGCAGGACTCTTAGGACTCTTAGAAGAGTTAATGCTCTGAGACCATGGGGGCGCTTAGCCCCCTCTCTTCGTCACTGAGGATGATTTCATTTTTCAAGGATTAGAGAGGGTGGTCCTTGTGGTGGACTGCAGGTATGGAGAGCTGTTGTCATCGTATTAGATAGATAAGAATGATTATATGTATTGTAGAAATGTCTCCTATCATGTTCCCTAATTTTTTATTATGTCCACATCCTGGTCCCCATCTTGGACATCATAACAAACGTGCACTTTTTTGTTTAATTTACACATTGGACCATAGGAAAAATGACACTACAGCTACAGAGGTGACCGTCTGATAGCCCAGCTCGACTATCCATCTCTACTGAAGACCCTTTCAGCTTTTTGAGAGTTGGGTGGAGGACATCATCTCTGAAAATAGGGTCCCACAGCTGCACCCCATCAGTGTGAGCAGGACTCTTAAGACTCTTAGAAGAGTCAATGCTCTGAGACCATTGGGGGCACTGAGCCCCCTCTCTTCGTCACTGAGGATGATTTCATTTTTCAGGGTTTAGAGAGGGTGGTCCTTGTGGTGGACTGCAGGTATGGAGAGCTGTTATCATCGTATTAGATAGATAAGAATGATTATATGTATTGTAGAAATATCTCCTATCATGTTCCCTAATTTTTTATTATGTCCACATCCTGGTCCCCATCTTGGACATCATAACAAACGTGCACTTTTTTGTTTAATTTACACATTGGACCATAGGAAAAATGACACTACAGCTACAGAGGTGACCGTCTGATAGCCCAGCTCGACTATCCATCTCTACTGAAGACCCTTTCAGCTTTTTGAGAGTTGGGTGGAGGACATCATCTCTGAAAATAGGGTCCCACAGCTTCACCCCATCAGTGTGAGCAGGACTCTTAGGACTCTTAGAAGAGTCAATGCTCTGGTACCATGGGGGGCGCTTGGCCCCCTCTCTTCGTCACTGAGGATGATTTCATTTTTCAGGGATTAGAGAGGGTGGTCCTTGTGGTGGACTGCAGGTATGTAGAGCTGTTGTCATCGTATTAGATAGATAAGAATGATTATATGTATTGTAGAAATGTCTCCTATCATGTTCCCTAATTTTTTATTATGTCCACATCCTGGTCCCCATCTTGGACATCATAACAAACGTGCACTTTTTTGTTTAATTTACACATTGGACCATAGGAAAAATGACACTACAGCTACAGAGGTGACCGTCTGATAGCCCAGCTCGACTATCCATCTCTACTGAAGACCCTTTCAGCTTTTTGAGAGTTGGGTGGAGGACATCATCTCTGAAAATAGGGTCCCACAGCTGCACCCCATCAGTGTGAGCAGGACTCTTAGGACTCTTAGAAGAGTTAATGCTCTGAGACCATGGGGGCGCTTGGCCCCCTCTCTTCGTCACTGAGGATGATTTCATTTTTCAGGGATTAGAGAGGGTGGTCCTTGTGGTGGACTGCAGGTATGTAGAGCTGTTGTCATCGTATTAGATAGATAAGAATGATTATATGTATTGTAGAAATGTCTCCTATCATGTTCCCTAATTTTTTTATTATGTCCACATCCTGGTCCCCATCTTGGACATCATAACAAACGTGCACTTTTTTGTTTAATTTACACATTGGACCATAGGAAAAATGACACTACAGCTACAGAGGTGACCGTCTGATAGCCCAGCTCGACTATCCATCTCTACTGAAGACCCTTTCAGCTTTTTGAGAGTTGGGTGGAGGACATCATCTCTGAAAATAGGGTCCCACAGCTGCACCCCATCAGTGTGAGCAGGACTCTTAGGACTCTTAGAAGAGTTAATGCTCTGAGACCATGGGGGCGCTTAGCCCCCTCTCTTCGTCACTGAGGATGATTTCATTTTTCAGGGATTAGAGAGGGTGGTCCTTGTGGTGGACTGCAGGTATGGAGAGCTGTTGTCATCGTATTAGATAGATAAGAATGATTATATGTATTGTAGAAATGTCTCCTATCATGTTCCCTAATTTTTTATTATGTCCACATCCTGGTCCCCATCTTGGACATCATAACAAACGTGCACTTTTTTGTTTAATTTACACATTGGACCATAGGAAAAATGACACTACAGCTACAGAGGTGATCGTCTGATAGCCCAGCTCGACTATCCATCTCTACTGAAGACCCTTTCAGCTTTTTGAGAGTTGGGTGGAGGACATCATCTCTGAAAATAGGGTCCCACAGCTGCACCCCATCAGTGTGAGCAGGACTCTTAGGACTCTTAGAAGAGTTAATACTCTGAGACCATGGGGGCGCTTAGCCCCCTCTCTTCGTCACTGAGGATGATTTCATTTTTCAGGGATTAGAGAGGGTGGTCCTTGTGGTGGACTGCAGGTATGGAGAGCTGTTGTCATCGTATTAGATAGATAAGAATGATTATATGTATTGTAGAAATGTCTCCTATCATGTTCCCTAATTTTTTATTATGTCCACATCCTGCTCCCCATCTTGAACATCATAACAAACGTGCACTTTTTTGTTTAATTTACACATTGGACCATAGGAAAAATGACACTACAGCTACAGAGGTGACCGTCTGATAGCCCAGCTCGACTATCCATCTCTACTGAAGACCCTTTCAGCATTTTGAGAGTTGGGTGGAGGACATCATCTCTGAAAATAGGGTCCCACAGCTGCACCCCATCAGTGTGAGCAGGACTCTTAAGACTCTTAGAAGAGTCAATGCTCTGAGACCATTGGGGGCACTGAGCCCCCTCTCTTCGTCACTGAGGATGATTTCATTTTTCAGGGTTTAGAGAGGGTGGTCCTTGTGGTGGACTGCAGGTATGGAGAGCTGTTATCATCGTATTAGATAGATAAGAATGATTATATGTATTGTAGAAATATCTCCTATCATGTTCCCTAAATTTTTATTATGTCCACATCCTGGTCCCCATCTTGGACATCATAACAAACGTGCACTTTTTTGTTTAATTTACACATTGGACCATAGGAAAAATGACACTACAGCTACAGAGGTGACCGTCTGATAGCCCAGCTCGACTATCCATCTCTACTGAAGACCCTTTCAGCTTTTTGAGAGTTGGGTGGAGGACATCATCTCTGAAAATAGGATCCCACAGCTTCACCCCATCAGTGTGAGCAGGACTCTTAGGACTCTTAGAAGAGTCAATGCTCTGGTACCATGGGGGGCGCTTGGCCCCCTCTCTTCGTCACTGAGGATGATTTCATTTTTCAGGGATTAGAGAGGGTGGTCCTTGTGGTGGACTGCAGGTATGTAGAGCTGTTGTCATCGTATTAGATAGATAAGAATGATTATATGTATTGTAGAAATGTCTCCTATCATGTTCCCTAATTTTTTATTATGTCCACATCCTGGTCCCCATCTTGGACATCATAACAAACGTGCACTTTTTTGTTTAATTTACACATTGGACCATAGGAAAAATGACACTACAGCTACAGAGGTGACCGTCTGATAGCCCAGCTCGACTATCCATCTCTACTGAAGACCCTTTCAGCTTTTTGAGAGTTGGGTGGAGGACATCATCTCTGAAAATAGGGTCCCACAGCTGCACCCCATCAGTGTGAGCAGGACTCTTAGGACTCTTAGAAGAGTCAATGCTCTGAGACCATTGGGGGCACTTAGCCCCCTCTCTTCGTCACTGAGGATGATTTCATTTTTCAGGGATTAGAGAGGGTGGTCCTTGTGGTGGACTGCTGGTATGGAGAGCTGTTATCATCGTATTAGATAGATAAGAATGATTATATGTATTGTAGAAATGTCTCCTATCATGTTCCCTAATTTTTTATTATGTCCACATCCTGGTCCCCATCTTGGACATCATAACAAACGTGCACTTTTTTGTTTAATTTACACATTGGACCATAGGAAAAATGACACTACAGCTACAGAGGTGACCGTCTGATAGCCCAGCTCGACAATCCATCTCTACTGAAGACCCTTTCAGCTTTTTGAGAGTTGGGTGGAGGACATCATCTCTGAAAATAGGGTCCCACAGCTGCACCCCATCAGTGTGAGCAGGACTCTTAGGACTCTTAGAAGAGTCAATGCTCTGAGACCATAAGGGGCGCTTAGCCCCCTCTCTTCGTCACTGAGGATGATTTCATTTTTCAGGGATTAGAGAGGGTGGTCCTTGTGGTGGACTGCAGGTATGGAGAGCTGTTGTCATCGTATTAAATAGATAAGAATGATTATATGTATTGTAGAAATGTCTCCTATCATGTTCCCTAATTTTTTATTATGTCCACATCCTGGTCCCCATCTTGGACATCATAACAAACGTGCACTTTTTTGTTTAATTTACACATTGGACCATAGGAAAAATGACACTACAGCTACAGAGGTGACCGTCTGATAGCCCAGCTCGACTATCCATCTCTACTGAAGACCCTTTCAGCTTTTTGAGATTTGGGTGGAGAACATCATCTCTGAAAATAGGGTCCCACAGCTGCACCCCATCAGTGTGACCAGGACTCTTAGGACTCTTAGAAGAGTCAATGTTTTGAGACCATGGGGGGCGCTTAGCCCCCTCTCTTCGTCACTGAGGATGATTTCACTTTTCAGGGAATAGAGAGGGTGGTCCTTGTGGTGGACTGCAGGTATGGAGAGCTGTTGTCATCGTATTAGATAGATAAGAATGATTATATGTATTGTAGAAATGTCTCCTATCATGTTCCCTATTTTTTTATTATGTCCACATCCTGGTCCCCATCTTGGAAATCATAACAAACGTGCACTTTTTTGTTTAATTTACACATTGGACCATAGGAAAAATGACACTACAGCTACAGAGGTGACCGTCTGGTAGCCCAGCTCGACTATCCATCTCTACTGAAGACCCTTTCAGCTTTTTGAAAGTTGGGTGGAGGACATCATCTCTGAAAATAGGGTCCCACAGCTGCACCCCATCAGTGTGAGCAGGACTCTTAGGACTCTTAGAAGAGTCAATGTTTTGAGACCAATGGGGGCTCTTAGCCCCCTCTCTTCGTCACTGAGGATGATTTCATTTTTCAGGGATTAGAGAGAGTGGTCCTTGTGGTGGACTGCAGGTATGGAGAGCTGTTGTGATCGTATTAGATAGATAAGAATGATTATATGTATTGTAGAAATGTCTCCTATCATGTTCCCTAATTTTTTATTATGTCCACATCCTGGTCCCCATCTTGGACATCATAACAAACGTGCACTTTTTTGTTTAATTTACACATTGGACCATAGGAAAAATGACACTACAGCTACAGAGGTGACCGTCTGATAGCCCAGCTCGACTATCCATCTCTACTGAAGACCCTTTCAGCTTTTTGAGAGTTGGGTGGAGGACATCATCTCTTAAAATAGGGTCCCACAGCTGCACCCCATCAGTGTAAGCAGGACTCTTAGGACTCTTAGAAGTGTCAATGCTCTAAAACCATGGGGGGCGCTTAGCCCCCTCTCTTCGTCCCTGAGGATGATTTCATTTTTCAGGGATTAGAGAGGGTGGTCCTTGTGGTGGACTACAGGTATGGAGAGCTGTTGTCATCGTATTAGATAGATAAGAATGATTATATGTATTGTAGAAATGTCTCCTATCATGTTCCCTAATTTTTTATTATGTCCACATCCTGGTCCCCATCTTGGACATCATAACAAACGTGCACTTTTTTGTTTAATATACACATTGGACCATAGGAAAAATGACACTACAGCTACAGAGGTGACCGTCTGATAGCCCAGCTCGACTATCCATCTCTACTGAAGACCCTTTCAGCTTTTTGAGAGTTGGGTGGAGGACATCATCTCTGAAAATAGGGTCCCACAGCTGCACCCCATCAGTGTGAGCAGGACTCTTAGGACTCTTAGAAGAGTTAATGCTCTGAGACCATGGGGGCGCTTAGCCCCCTCTCTTCGTCACTGAGGATGATTTCATTTTTCAGGGATTAGAGAGGGTGGTCCTTGTGGTGGACTGCAGGTATGGAGAGCTGTTGTCATCGTATTAGATAGATAAGAATGATTATATGTATTGTAGAAATGTCTCCTATCATGTTCCCTAATTTTTTATTATGTCCACATCCTGGTCCCCATCTTGGACATCATAACAAACGTGCACTTTTTTGTTTAATTTACACATTGGACCATAGGAAAAATGACACTACAGCTACAGAGGTGACCGTCTGATAGCCCAGCTCGACTATCCATCTCTACTGAAGACCCTTTCAGCTTTTTGAGAGTTGGGTGGAGGACATCATCTCTTAAAATAGGGTCCCACAGCTGCACCCCATCAGTGTAAGCAGGACTCTTAGGACTCTTAGAAGAGTCAATGCTCTAAAACCATGGGGGGCGCTTAGCCCCCTCTCTTCGTCCCTGAGGATGATTTCATTTTTCAGGGATTAGAGAGGGTGGTCCTTGTGGTGGACTGCAGGTATGGAGAGCTGTTGTCATCGTATTAGATAGATAAGAATGATTATATGTATTGTAGAAATGTCTCCTATCATGTTCCCTAATTTTTTATTATGTCCACATCCTGGTCCCCATCTTGGACATCATAACAAACGTGCACTTTTTTGTTTAATTTACACATTGGACCATAGGAAAAATGACACTACAGCTACAGAGGTGACCGTCTGATAGCCCAGCTCGACTATCCATCTCTACTGAAGACCCTTTCAGCTTTTTGAGAGTTGGGTGGAGGACATCATCTCTGAAAATAGGGTCCCACAGCTGCACCCCATCAGTGTGAGCAGGACTCTTAGGACTCTTAGAAGAGTCGATGCTCTGAGACCATTGGGGGCACTTAGCCCCCTCTCTTCGTCACTGAGGATGATTTCATTTTTCAGGGATTAGAGAGGGTGGTCCTTGTGGTGGACTGCAGGTATGGAGAGCTGTTATCATCGTATTAGATAGATAAGAATGATTATATGTATTGTAGAAATGTCTCCTATCATGTTCCCTAATTTTTTATTATGTCCACATCCTGGTCCCCATCTTGGACATCATAACAAACGTGCACTTTTTTGTTTAATTTACACATTGGACCATAGGAAAAATGACACTACAGCTACAGAGGTGACCGTCTGATAGCCCAGCTCGACAATCCATCTCTACTGAAGACCCTTTCAGCTTTTTGAGAGTTGGGTGGAGGACATCATCTCTGAAAATAGGGTCCCACAGCTGCACCCCATCAGTGTGAGCAGGACTCTTAGGACTCTTAGAAGAGTCAATGCTCTGAGACCATGGGGGGCGCTTAGCCCCCTCTCTTCGTCACTGAGGATGATTTCATTTTTCAGGGATTAGAGAGGGTGGTCCTTGTGGTGGACTGCAGGTATGGAGAGCTGTTGTCATCGTATTAAATAGATAAGAATGATTATATGTATTGTAGAAATGTCTCCTATCATGTTCCCTAATTTTTTATTATGTCCACATCCTGTCCCCATCTTGGACATCATAACAAACGTGCACTTTTTTGTTTAATTTACACATTGGACCATAGGAAAAATGACACTATAGCTACAGAGGTGACCGTCTGATAGCCCAGCTCGACTATCCATCTCTACTGAAGACCCTTTCAGCTTTTTGAGAGTTGGGTGGAGAACATCATCTCTGAAAATAGGGTCCCACAGCTGCACCCCATCAGTGTGAGCAGGACTCTTAGGACTCTTAGAAGAGTCAATGTTTTGAGACCATGGGGGGCGCTTAGCCCCCTCTCTTCGTCACTGAGGATGATTTCAATTTTCAGGGAATAGAGAGGGTGGTCCTTGTGGTGGACTGCAGGTATGGAGAGCTGTTGTCATCGTATTAGATAGATAAGAATGATTATATGTATTGTAGAAATGTCTCCTATCATGTTCCCTATTTTTTTATTCTGTCCACATCCTGGTCCCCATCTTGGAAATCATAACAAACGTGCACTTTTTTGTTTAATTTACACATTGGACCATAGGAAAAATGACACTACAGCTACAGAGGTGACCGTCTGGTAGCCCAGCTCGACTATCCATCTCTACTGAAGACCCTTTCAGCTTTTTGAGAGTTGGGTGGAGGACATCATCTCTGAAAATAGGGTCCCACAGCTGCACCCCATCAGTGTGAGCAGGACTCTTAGGACTCTTAGAAGAGTCAATGTTTTGAGACCATGGGGGGCGCTTAGCCCCCTCTCTTCGTCACTGAGGATGATTTCATTTTTCAGGGATTAGAGAGAGTGGTCCTTGTGGTGGACTGCAGGTATGGAGAGCTGTTGTGATCGTATTAGATAGATAAGAATGATTATATGTATTGTAGAAATGTCTCCTATCATGTTCCCTAATTTTTTATTATGTCCACATCCTGGTCCCCATCTTGGACATCATAACAAACGTGCACTTTTTTGTTTAATTTACACATTGGACCATAGGAAAAATGACACTACAGCTACAGAGGTGACCGTCTGATAGCCCAGCTCGACTATCCATCTCTACTGAAGACCCTTTCAGCTTTTTGAGAGTTGGGTGGAGGACATCATCTCTTAAAATAGGGTCCCACAGCTGCACCCCATCAGTGTAAGCAGGACTCTTAGGACTCTTAGAAGAGTCAATGCTCTAAAACCATGGGGGGCGCTTAGCCCCCTCTCTTCGTCCCTGAGGATGATTTCATTTTTCAGGGATTAGAGAGGGTGGTCCTTGTGGTGGACTGCAGGTATGGAGAGCTGTTGTCATCGTATTAGATAGATAAGAATGATTATATGTATTGTAGAAATGTCTCCTATTATGTTCCCTAATTTTTTATTATGTCCACATCCTGGTCCCCATCTTGGACATCATAACAAACGTGCACTTTTTTGTTTAATTTACACATTGGACCATAGGAAAAATGACACTACAGCTACAGAGGTGACCGTCTGATAGCCCAGCTCGACTATCCATCTCTACTGAAGACCCTTTCAGCTTTTTGAGAGTTGGGTGGAGGACATCATCTCTGAAAATAGGGTCCCACAGCTGCACCCCATCAGTGTGAGCAGGACTCTTAGGACTCTTAGAAGAGTTAATGCTCTGAGACCATGGGGGCGCTTAGCCCCCTCTCTTCGTCACTGAGGATGATTTCATTTTTCAGGGATTAGAGAGGGTGGTCCTTGTGGTGGACTGCAGGTATGGAGAGCTGTTGTCATCGTATTAAATAGATAAGAATGATTATATGTATTGTAGAAATGTCTCCTATCATGTTCCCTAATTTTTTATTATGTCCACATCCTGTCCCTATCTTGGACATCATAACAAACGTGCACTTTTTTGTTTAATTTACACATTGGACCATAGGAAAAATGACACTACAGCTACAGAGGTGACCGTCTGATAGCCCAGCTCGACTATCCATCTCTACTGAAGACCCTTTCAGCTTTTTGAGAGTTGGGTGGAGAACATCATCTCTGAAAATAGGGTCCCACAGCTGCACCCCATCAGTGTGAGCAGGACTCTTAGGACTCTTAGAAGAGTCAATGTTTTGAGACCATGGGGGGCGCTTAGCCCCCTCTCTTCGTCACTGAGGATGATTTCACTTTTCAGGGAATAGAGAGGGTGGTCCTTGTGGTGGACTGCAGGTATGGAGAGCTGTTGTCATCGTATTAGATAGATAAGAATGATTATATGTATTGTAGAAATGTCTCCTATCATGTTCCCTATTTTTTTATTATGTCCACATCCTGGTCCCCATCTTGGAAATCATAACAAACGTGCACTTTTTTGTTTAATTTACACATTGGACCATAGGAAAAATGACACTACAGCTACAGAGGTGACCGTCTGGTAGCCCAGCTCGACTATCCATCTCTACTGAAGACCCTTTCAGCTTTTTGAGAGTTGGGTGGAGGACATCATCTCTGAAAATAGGGTCCCACAGCTGCACCCCATCAGTGTGAGCAGGACTCTTAGGACTCTTAGAAGAGTCAATGTTTTGAGACCATGGGGGACGCTTAGCCCCCTCTCTTCGTCACTGAGGATGATTTCATTTTTCAGGGATTAGAGAGAGTGGTCCTTGTGGTGGACTGCAGGTATGGAGAGCTGTTGTGATCGTATTAGATAGATAAGAATGATTATATGTATTGTAGAAATGTCTCCTATCATGTTCCCTAATTTTTTATTATGTCCACATCCTGGTCCCCATCTTGGACATCATAACAAACGTGCACTTTTTTGTTTAATTTACACATTGGACCATAGGAAAAATGACACTACAGCTACAGAGGTGACCGTCTGATAGCCCAGCTCGACTATCCATCTCTACTGAAGACCCTTTCAGCTTTTTGAGAGTTGGGTGGAGGACATCATCTCTTAAAATAGGGTCCCACAGCTGCACCCCATCAGTGTAAGCAGGACTCTTAGGACTCTTAGAAGAGTCAATGCTCTAAAACCATGGGGGGCGCTTAGCCCCCTCTCTTCGTCCCTGAGGATGATTTCATTTTTCAGGGATTAGAGAGGGTGGTCCTTGTGGTGGACTGCAGGTATGGAGAGCTGTTGTCATCGTATTAGATAGATAAGAATGATTATATGTATTGTAGAAATGTCTCCTATCATGTTCCCTAATTTTTTATTATGTCCACATCCTGGTCCCCATCTTGGACATCATAATAAACGTGCACTTTTTTGTTTAATTTACACATTGGACAATAGGAAAA